>NC_134353.1:557943649-558288578 GCF_048569485.1 Anomaloglossus baeobatrachus
TTTCTGCTCGTTCATAGCTGTCACACGCTACGATATCACTAACAATGCCGGATGTGCGTCACTTATGACGTGACCCCACCGACATCTCGTTAGATATATCATAGCGTGTAATGCCCGCTTAAGGAAACATAGTGTTCGTCAGCACTGCTACATAATTAACACATAATACAGTTAGGTCCAGAAATATTTGGACAGTGACACAATTTTGGCGAGTTGGGCTCTGCATGCCACGACATTGGATTTGAAATGAAACCTCTACAACTGAATTCAAGTGCAGATTGTAACGTTTAATTTGAAGGTTTGAACAAAAATATCTGATAGAAATTGTAGGAATTGTCACATTTCTTTACAAACACTCCACATTTTAGGAGGTCAAAAGTAATTGGACAAATAAACCAAACCCAAACAAAATATTTTTATTTTCAATATTTTGTTGCGAATCCTTTGGAGGCAATCACTGCCTTAAGTCTGGAACCCATGGACATCACCAAACGCTGGGTTTCCTCCTTCTTAATGCTTTGCCAGGCCTTTACAGCCGCAGCCTTCAGGTCTTGCTTGTTTGTGGGTCTTTCCGTCTTAAGTCTGGATTTGAGCAAGTGAAATGCATGCTCAATTGGGTTAAGATCTGGTGATTGACTTGGCCATTGCAGAATGTTCCACTTTTTTGCACTCATGAACTCCTGGGTAGCTTTGGCTGTATGCTTGGGGTCATTGTCCATCTGTACTATGAAGCGCCGTCCGATCAACTTTGCAGCATTTGGCTGAATCTGGGCTGAAAGTATATCCCGGTACACTTCAGAATTCATCCGGCTACTCTTGTCTGCTGTTATGTCATCAAGAAACACAAGTGACCCAGTGCCATTGAAAGCCATGCATGCCCATGCCATCACATTGCCTCCACCATGTTTTACAGAGGATGTGGTGTGCCTTGGATCATGTGCCGTTCCCTTTCTTCTCCAAACTTTTTTCTTCCCATCATTCTGGTACAGGTTGATCTTTGTCTCATCTGTCCATAGGATACTTTTCCAGAACTGAGCTGGCTTCATGAGGTGTTTTTTTTAGCAAATTTAACTCTG
Source organism: Anomaloglossus baeobatrachus (assembly GCF_048569485.1). NCBI lineage: Eukaryota > Metazoa > Chordata > Amphibia > Anura > Aromobatidae > Anomaloglossus > Anomaloglossus baeobatrachus. Next base: position 557,944,726 of record NC_134353.1, read on the forward strand.
GCCTGTCTTTTTTTGGAATTGATGAATGGTTTGCATCTAGATGTGAACCCTTTGTATTTACTTTCATGTAGTCTTCTCTTTACTGTTGACTTAGAGACAGATACACCTACTTCACTGAGAGTGTTCTGGACTTCAGTTGATGTTGTGAACGGGTTCTTCTTCACCAAAGAAAGTATGCGGCGATCATCCACCACTGTTGTCATCCGTGGACGCCCAGGCCTTTTTGAGTTCCCAAGCTCATCAGTCAATTCCTTTTTTCTCAGAATGTACCCGACTGTTGATTTTGCTACTCCAAGCATGTCTGCTATCTCTCTGATGGATTTTTTCTTTTTTTTTCAGCCTCAGGATGTTCTGCTTCACCTCAATTGAGAGTTCCTTAGACCGCATGTTGTCTGGTCACAGCAACAGCTTCCAAATGCAAAACCACACACCTGTAATCAACCCCAGACCTTTTAACTACTTCATTGATTACAGGTTAACGAGGGAGATGCCTTCAGAGTTAATTGCAGCCCTTAGAGTCCCTTGTCCAATTACTTTTGGTCCCTTGAAAAAGAGGAGGCTATGCATTACAGAGCTATGATTCCTAAACCCTTTCTCCGATTTGGATGTGAAAACTCTCATATTGCAGCTGGGAGTGTGCACTTTCAGCCCATATTATATATATAATTGTATTTCTGAACATGTTTTTGTAAACAGCTAAAATAATAAAACTTGTGTCACTGTCCAAATATTTCTGGACCTAACTGTATATGGCAAACAAATAAAGCTAATAAATAGCGCACAAGGAATTTTATATTTTTCAGGTAGGGACAAGTATATATGGTGTTCAGTAAAAAAAACATGTTAGATATCATGCATGTAGAGCAGAAAAATATTCTACACTCACCACTAGTTCTGTCTAATAAGCACTTTATTGGGACATCATATGCAGGATGTGGTATAAAAAGAGCAACAGCTGTTTTGCATGTCACCACACTTTTTATTTATAACAGAAAAAGATTCTAATCATGATGTTCATTTAATACTAAGGGTCCAAAAGATTCCATTTTTTTAATGAGAAATTATTTTGTAAGAAGTGAGTTATGTCAACTCTCTGCTGTAGCAGACATCAGTTCATGTAGTAGGTTCATAAAACACATACATATATCACTACCATGTAATTGTTTCATATGTTCAATTAATTTGGGGGAGCCTTATTCTGAAGTAAAAAAAAGAACATGGTCACTAAGATATTTACACATGGGGTGAACTGTTTTTCAAATATGAAGTCTTTTGCACTCACAAAAGTAAATACATAGACTATGTATTTACTTTTACATTTAAAAAAGTTATTCACAACATGGGTATATCAACAAAAATGAACATAGTTCACACAGTGCAATAATTGCAGTTTTTACATTGGAAATTGCCCTTTGGTAAACTTTTAAGCTATGTGCACACTTTGCGTTGAGGTAGTTGCAGTTCTAAACACATCCTCTGACAGAAATTGTCTTTGACAAATTTGGTTTTGACCACAAAAACGCTAAAAATACGATTGCATTTTTACCACATTTTAGCCACATTTTTACCGCGATTTACATACTTTTTCATTGCTTAAAGTCATATGCGTTTTGAATACAAATACACTTCTAAATAAAGTTTAAACATTCAAACACTATGAAAAAAAGATAAAAAAATTATTACAAATATCATGATTAAAATCATATACAAAATAGCTAATTATATTAAAATGACAACTGGGTTCTAATATTTATGTATAAAATAACGTTAATTGATTTTTATTAATTTAATTGTCGGACTATGTGTGTGTGTAAAGGGACATATCATGCTCTTACTATATTGTTAAAAACGCATGCTTTTATTTTGTCAAAAAAGCATGCTTTCTGTATCAAAAATAGCATTTAAAATGCTAGAATTTTGATTTAGGATGCGTTTTGCAACTTCTCATTGACTCTAATGTTAGCAAAATGCTGCCAAAATGGCAAAAACAATTGACATGTTGCTTCTTTGAACGCAGAGATTTTGACAAATTTTCAGCATCAAAAACACTGCGTTTTTAACAGCATTGTGCACACAAGAAAGCCCTATTTCCCATATACTTTGATGGAGAATCAAAACGCATGCATTTTTGCATTAAAATGCTGCTGTAGAAAATGCTGCAGAAATGCATTAAAAAACACAAAGTGTGCACTTTGCCTAACTTAACCAATCAGATCTTGTTTTACTAATAAATATTTTACATTCTTACTTTTTTTCAACATAATAATTGTTTTTTTAATGTCATTACTAGAGATGAGTGAACCGGTCGCGGTTCGGCTCGAGTTCGGTTCACCGAACGGAGACCGCGTTCGAGTTCGGTTCCACGAACCGTTCGACGAACCACTCGAACCCCATAGGAAACAATGGGAGGCAATCAAAAACACATAAAAACATCTAGAAAACACCCTCAAAGGTGTCCAAAAGGTGACAAACAACTCACAAGACAACACAACCACATGGGAAAGTGACAAGAACAAATTCTCAAGCGAAAACAAAACAGCTTGATGAGGATAAAGAGGACGAGACACAGATATATGAGTATATGCAAGGGAAGATCAATGCCATTACTGTGCAACTTGAGCCTTGCTCATTTTAGGCTTCCAATCTGGATATATTGCCTGAGCTCACCACGTACGCCTTGGGGATCTTGTCATGTCCCGCAGCCAGCGTTCTCACGGAATGTGTCTTCAGTGCTGCTGGGGGTGTGCTGACAGATAAGCAAACACATCTGTCCACTGACAAGGTGGACATACTAACGTTCACCAAGAAGAACAAGTCATGCTTCACAGAGGACTTTTCTTCCCCTGGGTCATCCAGGGGAGGCGAAAGGCACGTGTATTTTTGAGAGTGCTTCATGCAAAGCATCTTTTTCATTTTGAAAATGGGGGTCAACTGATGCCAGTCAAGTGGGGTGTGTGGCCCAAAATGTGGAAACAAGGGAGACTGTGGTTGGAGTCCCCTCGCTGTGTTTTACATCATTTTCGAAGGGCATGACATGCCTAAGAGGTTGAGTTTCAGCATCTGCAACTTGTTGGCTACAGAAAGGCTGCCTTTACACCCTTTTGAGACCGAGGATTTTCGAGACCTTATGCCCATCGCAGTGCCCCAAGAGCCGATGGCCAGTCGCCACTCCTTCTCTAAGAAAGGCGTGCCCGTGCTACTACAGCAGGTCGCACACAACATCACTGATTCCTTGAGAAACTCTGTGTGTGACAGGGTGCATTTCACCACAGATACTTGGACCAGTAAGCATGGACAGGAAAGTTACATGTCGCTGACTGGGCACTGGGAAACGATGGTGAGAGATGGAGAAGGGTCTGCTGTACAAGTCTTGCCGTCCCCACGAGTTGTGTGTCAATCCTTCCTCTGTATGTAGAAGTTCCTCCACTGCTTCGGCTTCCTTAACCTAGTGTGGGTCCTCCACCTCGGCCCAAACCCTGTGTAGTCAGACCACCCGCGCTGTAACTGCGCACAAGGAATCCCACACACCTCCTTACTATGCTGGCAGCAGAGCTCAACAGCATGAGGCGGTCGACTCTTTTCTTTGAAATGTCTGTGAATTGTGAGTCACACCGCTTAGGAGTTGTGGACGGTAAGCTTTGGAGTGTGAGACCGAGTTTCATCAATGGATGTCTCCACTCAACAAGCAGCCAGGGAAGGCCGGGTGCGATAGTGATGCAAACCAGGCTGCGGCCCTTCTTCAGGGCATGTGACATATGGCTCACGTGTTGAACCTGGTTGTCCAGCAATTTTTAAACCACTGTCCCGGCCTACATGGCCTTCTGCATAGGGCACGGTGTAACGCCTTCTTGGTTTGACACACTCAGACGGGCTGTAAAGGATAGGATAGAGGGAAGCCACTCACCAAGCAGGACCCCCAGAAACCTTAAACCCTTTAACCCCAATACAGGGATTTGGAATTACCCAGGGCCCAAGGTGATCAATACCTGTTGAATGCTACAGTCTGAGAGAGTAGTAGTCAGGCAGGGTCAAAACATTAATTGAGGAACAGGAACAGAATGGGACGGCCAGGACTTAATCAGAAAACAAGCAGAGGTGAAATGCGAATTGGCCAACGAGGTACATAAACAGCAGGCAGGAAAAGTATTCAGGAAAAAAGCACACAAAATCACAAAACAGAACTGGGGGTAACAGTAACCAGAGGTTCATAGCTATGTGTGGCAGTGGTCAGCAGACAGGTCCTCTTTAAAAACTTTGCTTAATAAGCTTTCTCATAGGAATGCTTGATTGCTTATGTAATGCTACTTTAGCATTGTGGGCTATTGTGAAGACCAGTCAATTGCTGAGCTTAATAGGAGATTTCACATGGCATACATGGGGGCATAGAGAAAGCCCACAGCTGTCATGGCAACCAATCAGCACCCTGTGATTATCTTGCCATTGGCCATTAGAAGTGATAGCTACCTCGCCTAAGCTTGATAAATGCCCCAATCATGCTTGATAGTTCCATTTAAGAGATTAAACTGATGTAACATTATTGGATTCTGATAATGCAATAGAAAGGGATAGCACATGTCTTATGTACATGTACAGTTGTCGTCTTTGAAGGAAATCTGTCAGCAGCTTTTTATAATCCGATAGCAGCATCACATATAGCAAGGAAGCCTTATTCCAAGGATGTATCAGTTAGTGGGTTGCTTGGTGTAATTTTCATAGCTCTGCTATATCTCCATTAAACAAAATAGGAATTTTAGGAATTATAAGAGTTAAACTGTGTATAATCGTGCCCATACCCTGACTGGCAGCTTCCTGTGTACAATGTACATTGTGAGCTTGCTGCCAATTAGTGGTTGTAGTACCGTAGTCAAGATAGTCTGCAGTTTGACTTTAGCTATTAGATTTTCATTCATCTATGGTGCACCAACTGTTCCAAAACCAACTGATCATACATACTTTTTATTTGGATCAAGGTACCATGGTCCACAAGTACTCAAAATGAATGTCTACTCAAATTTAATGCCTGAGGGGTACTTTGCACGCTGCGACATCGCAAGCCGATGCTGCGATGCCGAGCGCGATAGTCCCCGCCCCCGTCGCAGCTGCGATATCCTTGTGATAGCTGCCATAGCAAACATTATCGCTACGGCAGCTTCACATGGACTCACTTGTCCTGGGACGTCACTCTGGCCGGCGACCCGCCTCCTTATTAAGGGGGCGGGTCATACGGCGTCACTGCGACGTCACACGGCAGGTGGCCAATAGGAGCGGAGGGGCGGAGATGAGCGGGATGTAAACATCCTGCCCACCTTCTCCATTCCGCATATCCTACGGGAGCCGCGGTGATGCCGGTAGGAGATGTTCCTCGCTCCTGTGGCTTCACACACAGCGATGTGTGTTGCTGCTGGAGCGAGGAACAACATCGGACCATCGAGTCAGCGTAATTATGGATTACACCGACGCTACACCGATGATACGATTACGACGCTTTTGCGCTCGTTAATCGTATCATCTAGGCTTTACACACTACGATGTCGCCTGCGATGCCGGATGTGCGTCACTTTCAATTTGACCCCACCGACATCGCACCTGCAACGTCGTAGTGTGCAAAGTACCCTTTAAGGTTCAGTATGAATTTGAAATTCGGTGTTACATAATGCTATACACGCATAATCAAATGTACTCAATCGTACATAAGTTTAATTCGAAAAGAGGTACCCTGGACCACAAGTGCTCAAAATGAACATCTCAATGTCCTGAATAATATTTGCCAAAAAAAATAGCAACTCTATGTATAGTGCAGCAGTTATTCACTTAAATCGCTTATTTAGGTATGTTAACGGAAACTTGGAAGAGTTTCACCAGTAACTTGCTAGGACGATCATCAAAATGTACTTCATGGCCACAAAGTTGTGAACTAAATCCAATAAGACATTAATTATTCACAGATTCTGTATGAATTTGAAATTCTGTGTTATATAATGCTAGACGCGCATAATGAAACGTACTCAATCGTACATAAGTTTAATTAGAAAAGGGGTATCCTGGACCACAAGTACTCAAAATGAACATCTCAATGTCCTGAATAATATTTGTCAAAAAATATATCAAGGTATATCCTTTTACATATTCAACAAACAATGTAATAAACATAGATAGCTGATTGTACTACCTTCCCCTATGAAATAAGTCAAATTAATTCATTTCACAAATGACCAATTCTGACCCAAAGATTATTATTCTGTGCCATTTAACCTTTTCATAGAAACATACTTGGGTTATTCCGAAAATTAGAAAAAACATTCTAATTGACAATGACAGGCACAACACTTAATTTTTATTTATGAAATCACAATTTTCTAATACCAAGTTAACCAGGTGACTTATATTTTTATTGCGTGCTCAGTGTGCCATAGGTGTGTAATATTTTAATGTAAGTGTATGTAATGTTATTTTTTAAGTACTCAGTGTGTCACATTAGGGTTATAATTTAAATGTAAGTGCATGTAATGTTATTACGTCATCTTGACAATGGACAACATTCCCTATTACAAAGACTACAAACATGACAACAGACCACACATCTTTTCAGGCCTAAGGCAACTAAAACGCCAAATATACAACCCTGATGCAAGATAGCCACACAAATTTACGCCATGCAATAGCATGTTGTAACATTGGGAAACTCAAACCTTTTAGTTCAACGATGGGTATAGACTCAAACATTGAGACATACTAAAGTCTATCTGCCTTTTAAAAATCTTAATGTGACTATTGCTGCTCTTCGTACATCAAAACATTCCTAAGCCGGCAGCCATAAATTTTTCGCACATTAAAATTATCCACTGTATTTAAAGTGCATGAATGTTACACTTTTCACAATGATACAACTCACTTTAGTTGCATTTCATAGATATTATAGGGATTGGTAACAACTAAAATTTATGTCTAATTATCATAGTTTACTAAAACCATACTACTAATTCAACAACCTTGATCAGGTACATAAAACTTAATAATCCACATATTTTGAAATTATTGTAAGTGACATGAATATAGTAAGCATTTATATTATGTTAACATTCTAATATTATTATCAATTGATTAATTTAATTTCACACAATTTATGCCTATAATACATAGAGTATGAATATCCATTTGAAGCACTAGTTCCTTGCACACTAGTTGACAAGATGATACTTGGCAACAATATCTACACATACACTGTAGCAGTTTCGTATTAAGAAAAAAATGTATAGCAAGATCTCCAATATCTAACCTTTTTGAGATATGAATACACAAACATTCAAAAAACTTACATTAAGCAAGTACATTGTTTAATAAAATGTTGAGACTGATCTCATAATTACCTTTTATTCTTAAACATATTAAATATTTTATATACCCAAATATAAATATAGGTTTTATATATTTTAAATGTTATCAGGAACTGAAATACTTCAATGTAAATACAAATCTCCAAAGGGACAAACAGGACAAACACAACAACACTCAAATTCAGACTCGAGGTTACAGTGTAACTTCACTCCAGTATGCCAATTCACCACAAATCCTTACCATGGACAGATTAAGTTCACAGCCAATTCTCCAAGTAGGGACACTCTATGGAATACTTTGATGGCTTCCAAGTCAGTGTATCACTTCAGAACAGAACTATAACAACATGGACTCTTTCAATGCCTAGCATGGGTTAAGTTTCTTAATATTTGGCCAGACATGATGGTATTCTGTTTATTACCTTGTGATTAGCCCCTCATTGTTTCTACAAGACTCTTAAGGCCTAGTCACACACAACGACTTACCAGCAATCCCGAAAATGATGCGACCTGATAGGGATCACAGGTAAGTCGCTGGGAGGTCGCAGGTGAGATGTCACACAGTCAGATCTTACCAGCGATGCAGGAACAATACAGGTCGCAGTAGCGACCTGTATAACGATCTCAGCAGTCCCTGTGACCTTGTCACACAGTGTCAAACACAGCGATGTGTCCAGCCCAGCAGGACATCGCCTTTGAAGAAAATGGCCTGGACCATTCTGCAACGACTAGAGATCTCACAGCAAGGGCCTGATCGCTGGTAGATGTCACACATAACAAGATTGCTAACGGGATCGCTACTGCATCACGAAAACCGAGACTCAGCTGCGATCTCGCTAGCGATCTCGTTATGTGTGACGGTACCTTTAGGAGTCTAGGTTTAAAGGTCCTGTTGACTCATGTAATTACCTTTGCCAGGGAAGGTCACGGACTCAGACAAATCAATTGTTTGAACCTTTCATTGTATTACTATGTGTACTGCTAGATTCTATGTAAATTAGCTGACTGTTCCTCGTCTCTGTTAGAGACCATTACTACTAGGGATATTATGTATGAGGCTTGGAATCTAGCACACTTTTATTTCACTAATCATGAAGCCCAATGGTCTGAATTGAAAGCTCAGGGGTAGAAACGGAGACCTATCCAGTGACTAAGTCTCTCTTGTTGAATGGTACCAATTTAGGATCTGCAGATCCGATTGGCAGGCCATAACCGAACCTGGATTGTAAGACTATATGGACTTCAGCATCGAATGCAAGGATTCGGCTGAGATATCAAAGACTACATAAGGATGGAATCCAGCTTGGTACAATCCAGTCACCTGACTACAGAGTTTGCGGTACTCAGTCAGCTTCCTAAATCTGGCATTATTCCTTTCTCGGTGGGTGCACGCCAAAAGCGGGGTGTTGTTGGCTTGGAGTAAATAGCCCTGGAAGCTTTGAGGCACAGATATTCTAATCCCTGGTGAGCCAGCAAAAGGGTGAGAAACTGTTGCCTGTTACATCCACCACATGGACATTTATATTCATTTTTGTCTACCCTTTGGCATTCCCTGTTCCACACAGGTTTATGTATCTGGGCTTTCTACATTTATTTTATTTTCTTGCTACCTTGGTTGACATTGGCGGATCCATTTACCGCACCATCCTTTCTTGTCCCCTCTTTTGCCCCATCACTGTTGGATGGTCCGGTTTGCGGTTTTGCCACTGCCCACCATATAGACATATATATTCATCTTTGTGTACCCTTTGGCATTTCCTGTTTTATACAGGTTCATGTATCTGGGCTTTCTACATTTAATCTACTATTTTGTCACTCTGGATTGACATTGGCGGATCCGTTTACTGCACCATCCTTTCTTGTCTCCTCCTCATTTCTACACGTAGGGGGCTGTATATCTCTTGGCTCTACCCTTGTATTTATGGTCCCTTTTTTATATTGATTGATCTGCTATCTAAGATGGTCTGTTATTTCCAAACTCTACAGCCTTACCTCTTGTGACCTACGACTATTTTTGTGTACCATCATCACTGGGTATTTGCCTTCAATGACTGGCGGGCTGCACACATAGTGATTTTTTTGCCTTACCGTCGTGACCCATGACTACCATTTTTTAGCCACCTTGATTATTATATTGTCCGGTGGTAAAATTTCAAGATCATACTGATTGACTTTCCATCTGTGATAGCCTGCATTTTTTAACTTGTACAGCCTTACCTCCTGTAACCTACGACTACAATTGTGTTTCATAAACCACTGGGTTTTTGCCTCTAATAACTGGGGGGTGCATATTTTAGTGTTGCAGCCTCACCTCTGTGACCCACGACTACTACACACTTATCCTCCCCCCCTTTTTCCCTTTACACGACTACGGGGCCCTGTTACTGGCTTTGAACCCTTGTTGAGGTGTTTGTCTTACTGGAGCCGTTACAAGAGCCACCCACGGGGGTTTTTTCAATAAAAACCCTTTTTCTACTCTTGCAGGACTGATAGAGGTGGTGTTCTGGTTTTATTACAATTGTGTTTTCTATTGTACTCATCACTGTTATCCATCTATATCTCTTTTGACCTTGATTTTAATTCTTGCAAATCCATTACCTGTTTTGATACTAATGATTAAATATTTTGATAATAATTTCTAATAAACTTTATCTTTGTTTGCAATTGCTTAAGTGCCATTTCCTTCTTTGTTCTCATTGTGTAACCTGTTACATTATGTGTTTTGATGGTTATTTGATATATGCCGTTAATTGTTTGGGGATTAAATAAAGTCTTAATATTGTGATTCCCTCACTCTGTGTTACCTGAGTAGTGTTCCGTCCACGGTTAAGAAGGTCAGGCGTTTAGTTGGGAGGAGCCCTGGTCCATGCTGTCTTTCTAAAGGTGGCCGGGCCAGCGTACGAGAGCACCCATTGACCCTCCGTGTCTCCACAAGAACCACTATGTAAAGTGAAAAAAAGGTTAATAATGATGTTACAATTACATATAAATAATGTGATGGCATAAAACTTTATTGAGTCTAATTTCACACTCAAACTTAGCATCTGTTCAACAACCCTTGAACTAAACATAGATTACTAAATTTTGCTGGAAAAATTTGTTGAAAACGTCAAGATGTTCATTTAGACTACTTGTAGTCTAAGGTACTCTGATTCAAATTAAAATTGAAAATGACTGAAAACTGTATATACATGTATATTATATTACATTAGTACATTTTAAATTTACTATAATTGCCACATAAACAATGATATTTTTGTTGGGTTAAGCACTTACTTCCCATAAGTTGTGACAGCAAACAGTGAGGTACCTATAAAATGTTTCACATGGCAAGTTAGCATATTTTGTATAACTCTTCAACCATACATAGAGTTGTGAATTTTTTTGCAAAATTTGTTCGATTGAGTACATTTGATTATGCAAGTGATTATGTAACACAGAATTTCAAATTTTGTTAACATACATAAATAAGCGATTTACATGAATAACTTCTGAACTATATATAGAGATGATAATTTTTTTTGGCAAGTATTATTCAGGACATTGAGATGTTCATTTTGAGTACTTGTGGTCCAGGGTACTTCTTTTCAAATTAAACTTATGCACTATTGAGTATGTTTGATTATGCGCATATAGCATTATGTAACACAGAATTTTGATCCAAATAACAATTATCTATGATCAATTGGTTTTGGAATGGTTGGTGCACCATAGATGAATGAAAATCTAATAGCTAAAGTCGAACTGCAGACTAACTTGAATCCGGTGGTGGTAGTAGGGTTACACAGATTAGTTTGACTGCCTGTCCTGTAATCAAATAGTGTTAATCTCTTGCTGATAAAATTCTGGTTGCATTAAAATTTCGGCATACAGTTTTATAAGTGGTATATCCTTGAATCTGGCTCTCATACTCTGTATTATGCTATTCTCACATTAAACAGCAAATATCTGCCGACAGATTCCCTTTAAGGGAGTAGCAAAAAGAGTGATGAAATAAAAAAAACTTTATGTGATGTGTATGGATCTACCTAAAATGACAGAGAAGCAAAGTTGTGCTTATCTCATATATTGACCAGTGTAATCCAGACAGAATATTTTATGTGTGGGCTTTCTAAAGTACATCCTAATTCATTTCCTTATTGTATCAACTTGTTATCTTGAAAAATGACATTATTACTTGAAAGTGCATTATTATAGATTATAAGGGGATTATATGTTCTCATGGCTACTTAGAAAATGTCCTTATTCCTAAACAATTTCCTAAAAGCATTTTCTGAAGAAAAAAGCTTTTAGATGAAGCAGGAGCACTTTGATACAGTGAACAGAGAAAATGTAAAAGAATAAGTAAAAATGAAATAAATGACTATGTAAAAAAAGGTCTGCGACCTCATTACTTAAATAATCAACATTATAGTGCATCAAGATTTTTCAGTATGCACTAGGAATTAAACTAGTGCATTTAAAAAGTCAACTAATACTTCATATATGGGGTCAATGAATGGAAAGATTTACCGTTCTTCTCATTGACAAAGTGCATACAGTTTATAAAGCGGTATAGCAATTATGGACATTTGTTGCTGAAGGTATTATAATGCAGCAAACATAAGGTTTGCTAAAATCTTAGCCTTTGGGAGTTGTTGCAGACACAAATTATTTGAAAGCAATCAGCTGGCATCATACATAGACATCATACTTACGATCGCATTAAGTGTTGTCATTGATATTTTCCACAATGTGTAAAATTATGCTAACAATGTTGATACATTGGATGCAAATTAGATTAGGGCGAAACTCAAAATTTGATTTAGACAGATTAGCTAAATTCATGAGGAAAACCTAAAAGTAACAGAAGGAAAAGGTGCCAACTGGTGGACCAGACTTTGATCCTCAGCCGCGGAACAGGCATGGTGAGGGCCAACAAGAGGTGATTATAAAAGTTGATTGTTTGTTTAACTAGTTGCCAACCCTCAAAATCAATCAAAATGGCAGTCAGCAATAGTTCTGAATTCATGCGAAGTGAACTGGAAAAATTTCAGACTTGCCTCAATTCAAGAATAATAGAAAATTCCAAACAAATTTGATTTATTTAGACTCAATTTTTCTAAATATTTACTGAATATTCACTTTTTTAACATATTTGTTGCAAAATGTTATGCTTTTAAAATGAGTATAGTGATATAATTCAAGATTCAAGTTATTTTTCTTTAAAAAGCTTAATAGAAATATAATGAAATTACAGTTTACGTTGTCCACTATATCTTTATATTGGTTAAAACATACGAAATACTGGAAGCCGCATCAATGCAGCCATGGCAAGACTTGGTGTTACTGAATGTAAAATACTAAACTAATTTAAAGCGCTGTATATCTGTGAATACATGTTTTAAAAAGCAAACAACTTTTACAAAGTAACTATAAGCTATTTTTGCAGCTATAAAAGTAATATTTGGATGGTTTGTTGGACACATGGTTAACATCGAGAGACCTAAACTTTTGCTATTATGATTCTTTTAACTTTGTGAGAAAAAAATCCATCTCATCCAATGCAATTGCTGAGGCAACCACATAATTTCTCATTTCCAGAATACTGTAGAATTGGAATTTTACAGGAGAAGCTATGAGTGTCATATAGTTGTGACTCAGATAAGTCTGGGAGACATCATATTTATTGACTCTTTAATTAGTAGAAAAGTCATATAGTTTTTTAATCTTTTTGAGACATATACTTTTCTATATTTCAGATCACAAATCAGAATATCTTTCCGTTACAATCAGAAGTTTTTACAGAGCTAAAATGTTTGTAAAATATTGGATGTAGTGAGTTTTGCATACAACAGAAAATTTAAAAGATATTTTAAGTTGTTTTTGTATTTTGCCTTTGATACATAATACTAAACGTATAGATGAAATTATTCCTAACGTAATGAGGATCAATGTTTTTTTAACATTTGGAAATACAAATACTTTCAATAAAACATTTGATAATCATTCTTGAAATAAAATTATTAAGCAAAAGAGTCTTTGATCACAGAGTAGTGTTTTTTCTAACCACTCCAGATCTTGAAAAGAGATCACTGAAACGAAATGAAAGTAGAAAGAGAACAGGTCATTTTAGAAAACATTTTGATGCAAATGGAAAAAGAATGATTTCCTACTATTATGAAGACGAAAAAATGAAATGGTCCAAAAAAATGATTGCATGCTGGAAATCTATTCCCACCTATCGGCACCTGTCATCTCATCACTGGCTCATCACCCAAAATCATTTGAAGAGTAATTGTATACTGAAATACTAGAAAACAGCATATTCTTATTTATTCTTGCTGAAATAAAAATGAAGGACATTTGTGTTTACACTATAAAACTATAGTGCATTAACATTCTAAATACATTATGATACAGAAAAGTACATATATTGATTTCTAGTTAGTGGATATTTTAGCATTTAATAATTTTGACTTGCAAAATATTTCTAACATTTATAACTTTTGTGTACATTTAAAATCTTGAAATTATTTTGTTTGTTGTAGTTTATATAAAAAGTATAATTTTCTGGATCATAATGCTTTTAAAAAACGGTTATCCCAGGAACAAAGTAAATTTTAATCAATAGATCTTGGAGTAACAATATGTTCCAGAATTGAATGTATTATAAAAAAATTCCTGTGCTGAGATAATCTTATAAATCTGCCCCTGTATGTAATGGCCGCATCTGACCATGCAGAGCTGCTCCAGTTTATGGAGCTTCTGAACATCTCTTTTTCTAACACATTCAATTATAGAACTTATTATTATTCCAAAATTTATTGATTAAAATGAACTTTTTGGAACATCTCCTTTAAGGTCTAAGGACTTAAATGTTACAGATATTATGAATGAAGTACTGGCCTCATGAATTCATAGTTGTACACCAAAGAAAATCTGATTTTTGTAATCTGACACTTTTCTAAAAAAAATAATACTTCCAAAGAGGACTAAAATAGACAGCAGGCTAAACATTTTTAAGGCTTCATTATATGTAATAGACAATAAATCGCCAAGAAAATCTCCTTTCCTTGATATTATAGTGTTTTATTACAATTAAAATTAGAATATATACGGATCCCGGATGTTTCCAGGAGGTCAGCAATGTACCTATTCCTTTTCACAATCCTGGTAATTACTACATAATAACTTTCTGCAAAAGGAATTTCAGCCAGTTCGCTGTTTGTAATAGGATTCAAAAATATTAAATGTGCCTCCTTGGGTAAGCAGCAACACAAATTTTCTTGAAAAGAACTTTGTGTCCTCTGTGGGAATTTTATGTCTGTTTCAGAAAATGTCAGTAGGATTATATAATATTACCACAGTCCCTACAAAATGTGCCTCAGAATAGTGCCCTCGTGATAGATATAGGGACATTTATGCATGACAGACAGACTCCTTTGTTATGCTGCTCATGTGCCAGAGGTGGTGCCTACTTTCATGCTTTTGCGCGAGAGACACATTCCTTTGTTATGCTGCTCATGTTCCACAGGCGGTGCCTACTTTAACACTAAAACTACTGGACTCGTGACACCTATATAGAAATACATGGTGCAAAGTAGTCAAAATGACTACCTCATTAGTTCTAATGTTAATGCTTTGCACTTTGCATGAGATACACACTCTTTTGCTATGCTTCTCATGTGCCACATGCAATGGCTACTTTCATGCTTTGTGCATTGCATGAGAGACAGACTCTTTTGCTATGCTTCTCATGTGCCACATGCAGTGGCTACTTTCATGCTTTGAGCATTGCATGAGAGACAAACTCTTTTGTTATAGTCCTCATGTGCCACAGGCGGTGGCTACTTCCAATCTTTGCATTATGCATGAGAGACAGACTTCTTTAATATATTCCTAATGTTCCACAGCCAGTGGCTACTTTCATGCTTTGTGCTTTGAATAAGAGACAGATTCCTTTGCTATGCTGCTCATGTGCCACAGGCGGTGGCTACTTTCATGCTTTGCATTATGCACAAGAGACACATTATTTTCTTATGCTCCTGATGTGCCACAAGCGATGGCTACTTTCATGCTTTCCCATTCATTGTGGTTAGTTCTGGAAGTGCATGTTATAACAACTGAAGCTGTAAACAGAATTCTTAAGGCTAATTCATTAAGACTATGCCAGTCTTAATGAAGAAATTGCAGGAGTACTATCCACCAAACTCATTTCGGGCGCACATCACTTAGTGAGTTTGGTTCATCTTCTAAATGGTATGCACCTCCCCAGGAATGCTACTTTATTTGTTGACTGGAGCAGCATTTCAGGCTTAAGAAACAATGTATCTTTTGTGTAATTTGAGGTGTGGTTGTAGCCACTCTTTGTTCACCTCCGACTATGCCAAAGCTCCACCCGTTTATTTGGAGATGCTTTAAGCCGACGTAAAAAAATGCCAAGAGTCACAAAAACGATTTATGCTGCATTATTTGACACTTCAGTTGGTGGTTTGCCTTTCACATGGCAAATTGGTTTACAATTACAAATAATACTTTGCTACAAAAGAAATTCAATATGCAGCAATGTAATGCTTTATTCTGCATTGTAACACAAGTAAACGTGGTGAGGGTTATATAGGTATCACAAAAATGTTACCCTTTAATTAGTAATGGACAAACACGAACTGTAAAGTTTGGGGTTTGTACCGAACACATAGTGTTCATGCACACGATCCCGAACACGAGCTTTCCTGGGAAGCTTGTGTTACAAATCGGGTCCAGTTCAGCTTCTGCTTCCGCGTCCGATCATTGGTGTGTCCCGGGTAACCACCACTGACTAAAGGACCTTCCATGATGTCATAGCCATGTAACCAATATTTGGTCTTTTTCAAGGACAAAGTCGAGTGCTCCTCTTCTGCTGACTCCCAGGCACTAATTACCACGTGAATCACCAATGCAGACAGCACTAGAGGGTATACCTTGAAACCATCACCCACTGGGAATTTGCATTACATAGTCCTGATATCCAGGGGATTTTTCCCATAATCAAATAGGTATACTAGTACTCCCAATCAGATCCCGAGTTATATGAATTGGAGTCAACAGATAATCCAGTTCTCCTAGGGTGTATCTAACCTTCTGACAAGTTACCACGTTCAATAGGTCCTGGTGGCCTTGTGATATATTTTTTTCTTTCCTGGATCAGTAGCTCTGTATACAGAGTGGATAAGAGGATCACTCGACTTTGAACACTAATACGAGGGTGTTAAGGCTCATTATGAGAAGAAAACACTAGACAGTTGCAACAGACCATTGAATGTGACACATACAATCCCATAATTCATTGAGTCCTTGAAAAAGACCAAAGATTGTGGTCGTAATGTTGGACTTGAATATTCTGTTTTTTGACATCCTCACAAGAGTAACGCAATATAAAAAACTTTTACAAAAATATCTTTTTTCGTGGAAATCTTTATTAGTGTGCTGGAATTTTTTCTATATATTGGATACTTTTTTTTCCGAGCACCTTACTTACTATATAGTTGAGTCAGGCCTAACTTTTGTAATAGCCATGTGACCAGTCTGGTGTGAATGTTGTACAGACATTGACTTACAGACTGGTCACATGGCTATAATGTCATCATAGGTCCTGTTAACTTCCGGGGATATTCATTGCACTGCTCATCACTCAGCAGTCTTTGGCTGTTTTTGGCCATGGCCGCAATGATGTCAGGGTTCACCCGAGTCCATGGCTTATGGATTCGATTGAACTTTAACTGTCACTGTGTGAGTGTCGCATCGCATCACCCGGCATGGCGCACACTCTCCCGACAGGAGCGGGTCGACTGCATTTATTTCCATACAGCTGAGCTGCCCCTGTCCGGAGAGTGTCAGGCCATGAAGGGTGATGCAATGTGAGTAAGCTCTAGTCATACGTAAGTGGAATCATACCCTCAATGTCAGCCTGCTTCTCGCTCTGCATATGTGTGTACAGAGCGATGAAGCAGAGCTGACATAGCTCTCCCTGCTTTTTGCTCGCTCTGAATATTTCTGCACAGAGCAATGAAGCAGAGCTGACATGGCTCTCCCTGCTTCTCTCTCTGTATATGTATGTACAGAGCCACGAAGCAGAACTGAAGTGGCTCTTCCTGCTTCTCACTCTGTGGAGACACTTGTCTGTACAGAGTGATGAAGCAGAGCTGACATTACTCTATTTGCTTCTCGTGCTGTAGAGACACTTGTCTGTACAGAGTGAAGTAGAGCTGACATTGCTCTACCTGTGGACTATGTCAGACTAAGGATTTTTTTATAATAAAGATGAAGTCTCTAAATGCTTTTTTTGTTTTATTTCTATTAATAAAAAATTCTATGTGTTGTGAGTTTTTTATGTTTACTAGAAATTCATGGTAGCTATGTCAAATTTAGCATGACACCATGCATTTCGAGCTTAGTACAAGGTGAGAATACAAATCTGGTATTAACCCGTTATTACTCAGCATGCCACCACCATCAGGGCTGCTGAAGCTGGGTAAAGCACCTAGAAATGGTGCTAAGAAGCAATGCGCCATTTCCGGGGCAGCTGAGGGCTGCGGTTTTTAGTGTGTGAGGCCCAGAACACTTGGGCCTTACCACGCTGAGAATCCCAGCCTCCAGCTGCCTGTCTTTTCCTGCCTGGCGATCAAAATACGGTGGGAGCCCACACATTTTTTTTTTTTTTTAAATAATTAAAAAAAAAATAATGGGCTTCCTATATTTCGATTGCCAGCCAAGGTAAAGAAGCCAGGCAGATGGTGGTTGCAGCCGGTAGTCATCCTCTTTATCTGCGCTGAGAATCATAAACACTGTGGGGCACGACATCATTTTTTTAATGATTTAATTTTATACAACTATATATTGTGTACATATATATATATATATATATATAATCTATATATATATACACACACACACACACACACACACACACACAGTATATATATATATATATATATATATATATATATATATATTAGGCCACCATTGTAGCCTATTTGTTTTGAAAGAACTTCCATGGTTTCTTTGTCATATTGTTTTAAGAAAAAAAGATTTCAGAAAATTGATAGGTGTATTTTTTTTTAGCATTTACAAGGTTTATCAAACTATGATATGGAGGAAGTAAACTACATTATTATTTTTATCTCATTGCTCACAAGCACTAAGAGACAAATATTCCATAAAATATCCACATAAATCAAATTTAAGAGAGCTAAGGAGATAATGAGGATTGCAAAAATGTCACACTTTGGCAGTAGTTTACTGGAAAGTGACCTATTTTCATATTAAAGAGATATCATCTATATGATAAAGCACATAGAATCATTACATTGTCCTGACTGAGAAGCTGGGGGCACATCTGACTCGTATCTTTCAAAATCCATTTGCTGTAATTTAAAATAATCACTAAAGCTATTGTGCAGCATGCTAAAAGCAAATATGCCTATTTCCACATGATTTTCTACATCATGCTATATAAGTGTATAAAAGTAGTGAGATGATGAATTTACAATGTAGGGTATTATATGAAAAAGAAAATAACATAATTAAATGCTAGCATAATATAGAATTGAGATTCATAAAATAGTGCTAATTAGTTTGATTATTCTTGCTTATATAGTGCCAATGTATTCCATAACACTTTTATACACTTATTCATCACTCTCCCCATTGTGTTCCAATGTCTACATTATCGTTCTGTTTAAAAAATGAAAGAAATCTGAGAACCCCGAGGAAACCCACACAATCATGGTGAGAACATACAAACTCCTTATAGATGTTGTACTATGGATTTGTACTATGGATCCCAGAGCTGCAAAGCAACAATACTAAACATTGAGCCACCATGCTGCTTAAACAACACTTTCCTGCAATCGACATTGTCTGAACTAACTCCAGATCTAGCCTTTTACCCCTAAATGTCTTTGTTGATAGCGGACTCATGGTCTCAGCAGACAGAGGGAGAGTGCTCCATATTTCACTCTGCGATGTGTTCACAAGATACCAATGGTTTGCTATGGCATACAGGTGCTTAAGAAAAGTCTACAGGTCTGACATGTATATATGAAAACTAGCTGTAGTACCCTGGCAATGACCAGGATAATAACTATCTCTCTTCAAGTTTCTGTATGTCTCTGTCTGTCTGTCTCTGTGTGTCTGTCTCTGTCTGAATCAGTTTCTCTGTCTATCTCTGTCTCAGTCTCTCTGTCTGTCTCTCTCTCTATCTCTGTGTCTCTCTCTTTCTCTGTGTCTGTCTGTGTCTGTCTGTCTCTCTCTGTCTGTCTTGTTCCCCATCTGCCTCCTTCCAGGGCTGTCTCTTTCCCCGTCTGTCTCTTTCCCCGTCTGTCTCTTTCCCCATCTGTCTCTTTCCCCATCTGTCTCTTTCCCCATCTGTCTCTTTCCCCGTCTGTCTCTTTCCGCGTCTGTCTCTTTCCAGGTCTGTCTCTTTCCAGGTCTGTCTCTTTCTCTGTCTGTCTCTTTCCAGGTCTGTCTCTTTGCCCAGGCTGTCTCTTTGCCTGGGCTGTCTCTTTCCCCAGGCTGTCTCTTTCCAGGGCTGTCTCTTTTCAGGGCTGTCTCTTTCCCCGTCTGTCTCTTCCCCCATCTGTCTCTTTCCCCTTCTGTCTCTTTCCCAGTAGGTATCTTTCCCAGTCTGTCTCTATGCCTGGCTGTCTCTTTGCCCGGCTGTCTCTTTCCAGGGCTGTTTCTTTCCAGGGCTGTCTCTTTCACAGTCTGTCTCTTTCCAGGGCTGTCTCTTTCCCCATCTGTCTCTTTCCCCATCTGTCTCTTTGCCTGTACGTTTTTTTCCAGGTCTGTCTCTTTGCCTGGCTGTCTCTTTGCCCAGCTGTCCTTTTGCCTGGCTGTCTCTTTGCATGGCTGTCTCTTTGCCTTTCTGTTTCTTTCCACGGCTGTCTCTTTTTAGGGCTGTCTCTTTTCAGGGCTGTCTCTTTCCAGGGCTGTCTCTTTCCAGGGCTGTCTCTTTCACCATCTGCCTCTTTCCTTTTCTGTCTCTTTCCCCATCTTTCTCTTTCCCAGGCTGTCTCTTTTCCTGGCTGTCTCTTTCCCCTTCTGTCTCTTTCCTTTTCTGTCTCTTTCCCAGGATGTCTCTTTGCATGGCTGTCTCTTTGCCTGGCTGTCTCTTTGCCCACCTGTCTCTGCCTGGCTGTCTCTTCCCAGCGCTGTCTCTTTCACCGTCTTTCTCTTTCCAGGTCTGTCTTTTTGCCCGTCTGTCTATTTCAGGGCTGTCTCTTTCCAGGTCTGTCTCTTTGCCTGGCTGTCTCTTTCCTCTTCTGTCTCTTTCCCAAGCTGTCTCTTTGCCCAGCTGTTTCTTTGCCCGGCTGTCTCTTTCCAGGCTGTCTCTTTCCCTGTCTGTCTCTTTCCAGGTCTGTCTCTTTGCCCGTCTTTCTCTTTCAGGGCTGTCTCTTTCCAGGTCTGTCTCTTTCCCCAGCTGTCACTTTCCAAGGCTGTCTCTTTGCCCAGCTGTCTCTTTGCCCGGCTGTCTCTTTGCCCGGCTGTCTCTTTCCAGGTCTGTCTCTTTCACCGTCTTTCTCTTTCCAGGTCTGTCTTTTTGCCCGTCTGTCTATTTCAGGGCTGTCTCTTTCCAGGTCTGTCTCTTTCCCCAGCTGTCACTTTCCAAGGCTGTCTCTTTGCCCAGCTGTCTCTTTGCCCGGCTGTCTCTTTGCCCGGCTGTCTCTTTGCCCGGCTGTCTCTTTGCCTAGCTGTCTCTTTCCAGGCCTGTCTCTTTCCCCGTCTGTCTCTTTCCAGGTCTGTCTCTTTGCCCGTCTGTCTCTTTCAGGGCTGTCTCTTTCCAGGTCTGTCTCTTTGCCCAGCTGTCTCTTTGCCCGGCTGTCTCTTTGCCCAGCTGTCTCTTTGCCCGACTGTCTATTTCCAGGTCTGTCTCTTTGCCCGTCTGTCTCTTTACCTGTCTGTCTCTGTCTGTCTGTCTTTTTCTGTCTCTCACTCACACATAAGCTAAACAGTTTATTTTGTTCCTATAGCAACCACTGACAGTTGCTATTAATAGCCAGTATCTCCCAGCTCCATTCAGATTAATGGAAGCAGGATTTTTGAGAGTAACTGTAAAGCGCGGGGTTAATTTTTCTCGTCACAACATAGTCTATGACGTTCCCTGGGTCATATGAGGTGTCTGTGCAAAATTTCATGATTGTAAATGCGACGGTGCGGATTCCTTTAACGTACATACACACGCACACACATACATACATACACTGAGCTTTATATATTAGATTTTGACCTGCCAATGACAGAGTCTAAAGGGTGCTTTTCACGCTGCTACATCGCTACCGATATATCATCGGGGTCACGTCGTTAGTGACACACATCCGGTGCCGGTAGCGACATCGCAGCGTGTGACAACAAGGAGCGACGATCAGCAATCGCAAAATCGTTCAAAAACGGTGATTGATAGTTGACACGTTGCTCCTTTCCTTAATATCGCTGCTGCCACAGGTATGATGTTGTTTGTCGTTCCTGCGGCATCACACATCGGTATGTGTGAAACCGCAGGAGCAACGAACATCTCCTTACTTGCATCCACCGGCAATGCGGAAGGAAGGAGGTGAGTGGGATGTTACTTCCCGCTCATCTCCGCCCCTCTGCTTCTATTGGCCAGCCACTTAGTGACGCGGCAGTGATGTCGCTATGACGCTGAACGCCCCTCCCCCTTGAAGGAGGGATTGTTCGGCGGCCATAGCGACGTCGCTGTCAAGGTATGTGCATGTGACGCTGCCGTAGCGATAATGTTCACTACAGCAGTGAGCACCAAATGTCGCACGAGCAACAGGGGCGGGTGCTATCGCTAGCTGTCGCTAGCGATGCTGCAGCGTGTAAAGCACCCTTAACAAGATGTCTTTAAAAAACTGACAGGTATGTATAATACATTACACTATATAAGTAGAACAGTGTATTGAGTACAGTATTTGAGTACTTGTCGAATAATATTGGAAAAAATGTTTTAATATATAAACCCCCCCACAAAAATCAATGTAACTGCTATAAAAAAGGGAAATCAAAGAATCAGAATTGCAGTTATTGCTTACACTTTCTCCCATTAAATTGTTTATAATGTGATAGATGTTCTTTAAGTAGCCCTTGCACTCGATATGTTGACTAGAAATGATCTTACCTTTTGGAATCTTGAATTTGACAGGTTTGGCAATTTTTTCCTTAAAAAAACGCATGTAGTCCAGTTACTTTGAAAAGATGTGTCTAACATTCTGGAATCCCCCAGGACTGTGTCCAATATTTTTTATTTGTTTATCAAATGCATAGTTCTTGTGAGGTGGAAAGAGAGAGTTTACATTCAAACCTATTGTACTGCTTATAATTGGAACAATAAGGATTAAAAATATGTGTGTAATTTGATGTAATGGCTCTACCCCAGGGTTTAAAAGTGGGATCTCTGGTTATTGGTTGGCTTCCCTCTTGGTTGAACCACCCCCTGTTTTATGTTGGTCCAACTGCTAAAGGATATCTTGTCTTTATTTCCTATTCTCTGCCTTCCAGTTTCAGGTATGTGCACTTTCTCAATTGTTTTGCCCAATCATATTTTGGGAAGGACTATTTATACTTACTACTCATATAACTATATTTCTGGATAGACAGTTGTTTGGAGTCCTAAATCTTCAGTTAAGGTTTTTTTCTTACTGAGACATTGCTATTTTTATTCTCTGTAGTTTGTTTGAAACCTTTCCCAGTTCCTGTATAAAATTGTTTTCATATTCCTAGCCCTGTGTCTCACCCTCTCATTGTGTGCTCTTTGTGTATGTTTATTGTTGTTTTTGTATTACACTTTGTGTATAGCATAGATTGCAGATAAGGACACTCAGGATCAACCGTCAACAAGTGGAGGTGCTATTACGGGATCTTAGGAAGACAACATCCGATGTCAGACAAGGACAAATCATGGTCACTTCTATGGCAAGTACCAGACTGTATTGGAACCTGTGGATTTCTGGTTTTACATCTAACCTGGTTTGTCTATCCCTGTGAGAGTGTTAGGGTTGAGCCATAACATTTGAATACAAATATGGCAGAATAAATACTGGATAAAAGATATCATTATGCATTTACACTGGTATTGCTGCTTACACTTCCCCTGTATCTTCCTATATATTGCTACTCTGCATTACAGATTATTACTCTCATCTTCCTGCATATTACTGAGAGGACTATTTATTTGTCCAATACTTTTAAGATTGTCTTCCTGTCTATTGCTGAGTTTTCACATCCTCTTAGCAACCTAAAATAAGCATAAAATAGCTTCTAAAATCCCTGCTTAGCTATTTGTACAAGCTATGGAAGTAACTTGTGATTGGCTGTGTTATACTATTTGATTTGATATCTTCAAGGCATAATGTGGAAGCCCATGCAGTGACTGATGCCATCCACCTTAACGTAAAAAATGACAAATCACATTTCTTTGCAATTCGTGCAAATCAAATCTCAAGTTGTTCAAATTAGCCTGAACACGTAAATTTCATGAAAATGGACTCAAAATCGATTCCTAGTGAATCAATTTAATCGTTAGTTATGGCGACATGAAAACAAAACACTGATTTCTTTTTAAAATGTGTTTTTATTGTGCAAAAGTGGCTAAACATAAAAAATACCATGCACAAATGCTACTGTTATATTAATATTAAACAAAGTTCAGGACAAAGAAAACATGTCAATGTTAACATGTTGTGGAGACTGTTAAAAAAGTTATCTAACATTGCTGTCTTTTATTCATCACAGCTTCTAATAAAGGAAGAAAAATGATCAAAAAGTTGCA
Source organism: Anomaloglossus baeobatrachus (assembly GCF_048569485.1). Classification (NCBI taxonomy): domain Eukaryota; kingdom Metazoa; phylum Chordata; class Amphibia; order Anura; family Aromobatidae; genus Anomaloglossus; species Anomaloglossus baeobatrachus. The sequence goes on from NC_134353.1 coordinate 557,968,849, forward strand.
TATACACCAAAATGGTAGCAGTGAAAACTAAATATTTTCCTGCAAAAAGACAGCCATCACATGTTTCAGTCATCGGAGAAGTAAAATAGCTATCTCTCTCAGAATATGATGGGAAAACATTATGACACTAGAACATACAAGATGGGCCATAAAATTACCTAAGGTGTTGGGAGCCATGTGTAGACTGACCCAGTGGACAGAATTGGTTGAAAATTGTTATGTGTGCTATTCTAGGCATGGGGAAACAGAAGGCATCTTAAATTTTTTTTGATGATGACACATTTTGAGGCAACAGGGTTACTGAGTGCTCAGCGAGGGCGAAGAGAACTTTCCACACTCTGCTGTACGGGAGCCCCAATTGCCTGGAAAAAATGCATGCACTGCTGTTCCCGGCAGGGTTGTTCATGCCCTGGTCATGCCATGACAGCAGTGGCACTGTCCTCCACAACTTCTCTGCTTACCGGTCGTCGCACACCCAACAGCCATGTTGCCTCAAAACGTGTCATATCTGTTTCAGCGAGGTTTTGGTATAATTTTTTTTAAGATGCCTTCTGTTTCCCCATGCCTTGAATAGCATACATACCAATTTTCAGCCAATTATGTCCACTGGGTCAGTCTGCAAACAGATCCAATCATCTTAGGTTATTTTATGGCCACCTTGTGTAAAAACTAAAAATGTAGATTTTATCTTAATAGAATATCACACTGTGAACAGCACAAAATTAAATTGTAAAAATTGCTTGTAAAATTACTATTTATTTCCAACCTCTTCAGAAACAGTTAGGAAAAGTTAATAAATAAGATAGACCAAAAAAGTGCCACTGAAAGCCACCCCAAAAGTTATGTCAAGGTTATGTAAAAAAAAAAAAAGGTGAAAAAAAAGTATAAATCTCTGAATGCAGAAAAGACTCTTCCTGCAAGCAAAGGACCTATAATAAACATCTTTGCTGAATTACAACATGACATTCAAGGAGGAATGAGATATGGTGGCAATTTCTCAACCTGGATAACTGCCGGAATCAAAGGCTAATTTTAAAGATGGTTTTCTCTATAATCAATATCTAGTCTGCAGGTCCCATTCTTAAGGCTGCTTTCCACGTATCAATTTATCGTGTGTTCGCATTTGCGATCGCACACACCCCCATCGCTTGTGCGATACGGGCAATGTGTTGCCAGTGTCGCACAAACTCGGTAACCCCCGTTACACGTACTTACCTCCCAAACGACCTCGCTGTGGGTGGGGAACATCCTCTTCCTGAAGGGGGTGGGTCGTTCGGCGTCACAGCGACGTCACACAGCGCCCGGCCAATAGAAGTGGAGGGGCGGAGATGAGCGGGACGTAAACATCCTGCCCACCTCCTTCCTTCCGCATTGCCGGCGGCCGCAGGTAAGCTGCAGTTCATGATTCCTGGGGTGTCACACGGAGCGACGTGTGCTGCCTTGGGAACGATGAAAATCCGGAGCACAGAAGGACGTTCGATTTTTTGAAAATGAGTGACGTGTCAACGAGTAACGATAAGGTGAGTATTTTTGCTCGTTCACAGTTGCTCATTTGTGTTACACACTTTTGATAGTCATTACACACAGAGTCATCTATTTCAAGTATTTATTTCTGTTAATGTTGATGATTATGGTTTACAGCCAATGAAAACTCATTATCTCAGAAAATTAGATCATTATATAAGAAAACCGGAAAACATGATTTTTAACTCAGAAATGTTGGTCTACTAGAAAGTCTGTACAGTAAATACACTCAATACTTTGATGAGGCTCCTTTTGCATGAATTACTGCATCAATGCAACATGGCATAGAGGTGATCAGCCTGTGGCATTGCTGAGGTGTTATGGAAGCCCAGATTGCTTTAATTGCAGCCTTCAGCTTGTCTTCATTGTTGGGTCTGGTGTCTCTCATCTTCCTCTTGACAATACCCCATAGATTCTGAATGGGGTTTAGGTCAGGTGAGTTTGCTGAACAATCAAGCACAGTAATCCTGTGGTTATTAAACCAGGTATTGGTACTTGGACAGTGTGGACAGGTATGAAGTCCTGCTGGAAAATAAAATTTCCATCTCCAGAAAGCTTGTCGGCAGAGGAAAGCATAAAGTGCTCTAAAAATTTCTAGTAGATGGCTGCACTAACTTTGGTCTTGATAAAACACAGTTGACCTACACCAGCAGATAACATGGCTCCAGAAACCATCACTGATTGTGAAAACTTCACACTAGACCTCAAGCAGCTTGGATTGTGGCCTCTCCACTCTTCCTCCAGACTCTGGGACCTTGATTTCCAAATAAAATGCTAATTATATTTTCATCTAAAAACAACTCCATGGGCCATTTAGCAACACTCCAGTTCTTTCTCTTCTTGGTCCAGATAAGACGCTTCTGGCATTTTCTATTAGTCATGAGTGGCTTGAGAGAAGAAATTAAACAGTTGAAGCCATTGTCCTGGATATGTTTGTTTGTCTTTGCTAGAGTTGAGCGCGGTTCGTGGTTCAGGGTTCTCCAGTTAGTGGTTCGAGTGATTTTGGGGGCTGTTCTAGATCGAACTAGAACTCGAGCTTCTTGCTAAAGCTCGATAGTTCTAGTTACGTTCGAGAACAGTTCTAGCAGCAAAAAGCCAAACTAATTACTAGCTGGCTTTCCGCTGTAATAGTGTAAGTCACTCTGTGACTCACACTATTATGAAATTTCAGCGTATAGTGTGCAAGAACAGCGCATTCAGATCACTGTTGCTGGGATAATGGCGATCACCATTTTTTATTTTTTTTCATTTCTTCCTTCCCTAAGTGCGCGCGTGTAGTGGGGCGAGCCAGCATGTCAGCCAATCCCAGACACACACACACAGCTAAGTGGACTTTTAGCCAGAGAAGCAACGGCATGTGTGATAGGATGTCCATGTCACATGTCCCTGCATTATAAAAACGGGTATCTGCCCATCCGGACGCCATTATCTCTTCTGCGTCTGGGTGTCAGTCACCGCTGGCGTAGCTCCTGTCTGCGATACTGCTGTGTACGCTCTACACACAGCGCTATACAGAATAGGGATAGAAGTTTCTATTAGCCCTTGTAAGGGCTAATAACAGCAGGCTCAGAGCCATAGATGACAGTCAGGTCCGTGGAAACAGATTTTAACAGCAACAGATAACAGCGTCTGTGTAGCTAAGGTCAGGGACTTCCTCTCTGCATTTCCCCAATAGGAGGGATAGAAATGAGGCTTCCTTTCCTGTACACTGACCCACAACCCTGCCACTGTACCCTTCTGCCCTTTGCACACTCAAGCTCATTGTTACTAAGCCATTATACTAGCAAACACTGAGTAAATTTAGTGGCATCCTAAAAGTGGCTGTTGGATTTCCATTAGTGTCCCACAAGTGCAAATCTATTTGCAGCACCTCTGCATTGCACACTCAAACTCATTGTTACTAAGCCATTATACTAGCAAACACTGAGAAAACTTAGTGGCATCCTAAAAGTGGCTGTTGGACTTCCATTAGTGTCCCACTAGTGCAAATCTATTTGCAGCACCTCTGCATTGCACACTCAAACTCATTGTTACTAAGCCATTATACTAGCAAACACTGAGTAAACTTAGTGGCATCCTAAAAGTGGCTCTTGGACTTCCATTTTTGACCCACTGGTGCAAAGCTATTTGCAGCACCACTGCATTGCACACTCAAACTCATTGTTACTAAGCCATTATACTAGCAAACACTGAGTAAACTTAGTGGCATCCTAAAAGTGGCTGTTGGACTTCCATTAGTGTCCCACTAGTGCAAATCTATTTGCAGCACCTCTGCATTAATAACGGCATAAACATTCGCATATTCATAGAGATATATCTATATACCATATATATATATATCATAAATGCAAAAGAGGACTACTATATAAGGACCAAATCGCTAAAGCATTACAGAACAACCAAGAAGAAGAGGCGATCAATTGGTACCAAAAATGTTTTTATTATCAATAATTGCAAGCAGGTGAAGGGGTAAAGGGCAAAAAACGAATTTACATCACCACAGTTGCAAGGTAACATTATATATATAATGAAAAATAGCTGGCAAGCAGTGCATAGAAAATATGTATGTTAAACCCACGTTAATGTGTAAACCATCCGATAAATACCGTGGTTAGAATTGATTGATAAATATAACATATAAACATGTCATTATCACAACAAAAAACATAGGGTTAACATCATGGATACAATTGTATCTAAGATTGTCCATTAATTATAATGCATACCATTCAAGAGTAGACAATGATAAACATATATTCATACCAATTCAATACAGCTATGTCTATATCATGAAATATTCATTGTTCTATGGTCAAATAGGTTGATCATAAGATATATCCTAGTGCAACATAAAATCACATATGTCAGGGATTACTAAATTACTCCATAGGCACGAAAATCAACCATAAAGGAACCCAGCAATCACATGTCAAATGTGCGTGCAACAATCCCAATAACATATGGTGGAATGCATATAAGACATCACCATACATGTATATAATAATGGAAATATATCCTAAAGGAGTTGTCCACTGTAGAATCACAGCAGATGTCTAATCGGCACTCCAGCAAATAATTGCAGTCAAATAAGGGACCAGAATATATCCCTCCATGTGCACATATGTCAGGGATTATTAATTACTCTATGAGCACGAGAGTCAACCACAAGGGAACTCAGAAATCACATGTCCGTGTGTCAATAGACCCCATAACACATGGTGGAATGCATATAAGACGTCACCATACAATTATATACTGATGGAGATATATCCTAAGGAAATTAATCCACTATAAAGTCATAGCAGATGTCTAATAGGCATTCCAGCAGGTAATTGCAGTCAGATAAGGGGCCAACATATATCCCTATATGTCCAACAAGGACGCAGTCAGACTACAGTACATGTGGCGCCAAGGTGCCATAGACACAGCCATATGCCAAAAGGTACTCATGCAATGGTGCAAAAAACAAAAATAAACTGCACTGCTAACCGCAAGCCAGCATAGATTACGTTACCTAAAGATAGTAGACACTGTGGTGGTAAAGCACCTCTGCATTGCACACTCAAACTCATTGTTACTAAGCCATTATACTAGCAAACTATGCTGCCAGTTTAAGGGCTGTAGTTGCATTGTCAGGGATAGTTATTGTTGTTTATTCTGCTGTTAATAAAGATAGACCACCGCTGCAATCTACACCACCTCTCAATTTTTCCTACCACATTTTAAGTGCACAATCTTGTCGCAAACAAAATGAGTGGCAAAATGACAGATGCTGGTGGAAAAGGGAAGAGGCGCGTTGGAAAAGAAAAAAAGGGTTTCTCCATGGGGAAGATGGCAAAGCTCCATTAACATATGCTGAAGAAAGACCATCTTCCAGCAAAAGTAAAATGTCTACTACTTACCGTGGACAATCCAATGTGCTCCCTTTTTTACGGACACGAACAACTTGAACAAAGGTAGATGATGGCCAAAAAAAGAAAATGCTTGAATGGATCTCAAGTGGTCCAACAAGTGCCCTCTCCGCCACCTCAACTACCGTATCCAAAAAACACCAGTCCTCTGAGTTGTCATCCCAATCACACTTGCTTTCTCCCAGCTCTGAAGTCTCCATCCACCCTGCACAGTATGGTGGAACTGAGATGGCTGAGTCTGCAGAGCTGTTCAGTCACACTATAGCCTGGGAATCAGAGGTGTGTTTCCAAGCTACAGCAAGTTTCTGAGCATAATGTTGACCCTTATTCACACACTGTAACACCTGTTGTTATAGAAAATGAGGAACATACTGATGACGATGAGACGGAGATACCAGATTGGGATGACAACTTCAATATTGGTTCATGTCAGGAAGAGGCTCGGTCTGAGGCTGAGGGGAGTGCAAACACAATGCTTGATGAGGAAGTTCTAGATCCCACCTACTGTCAACCCACAGTCAGGTACTCGAGGAGGTCAACAGAGGTGGTGGAGGAGGATGCTACTGACAACGAAGTTACCTTGCGCCTTCCTGGACAGAGGAGTAGTACTGGTAGCACGTCTACAACTGCATCCTCAGCCACCACTCTGCCTCTGAGCACTAGTCGGAGGGGCTCAGCAGGTTGCATACCCTCTAAGCCTTGCCTAGCCTGGACCTTTTTTGACATAGAAAAGGATTGCTCAAATCTTGTGATATGTAAAATTTGTCGTGATTCTGTTAGTAGAGGGCAAAACCTCAGGAGTTTGACAACTTCTTCTATGAATCGTCACATGAATAAATATCATATGTCACAGTGGGAAGCTCACCGTGCTGCAATGTGGTCTAGCGGAGCGAACCATCCACCGCCTGCTCCTTCAAATGCATCCGTGCACTCTTCATCTTCTAGTACTGTGGGGACAGCTGTCGCACCTGGTTTTCCACGCACAACTTCCACCACTGTAACCGCAACAGGCAGTTTGCTTGGTAGGTCATCATTTGGTTCAGAAGGGGAAACAAGTGCGTGTTTACAGCTCTCTCAGACATCGATATCATCAACATTGGACGAAGGCAACATCATGTCTACACCTGCACTTTCCTCACAAACCTGCATTTTTTCAGGGACACCCTACTCACCACCGACTACACACAGCAGCCAGATCTCTGTCCCTCAAATGTGAACAAATAAAAGGCCATTTCCTGTGACCCATGACAAAGCTAAGAGGTTGACTTTATCCCTCTGTAAGCTCTTGGCTACCGAAATGCTGCCTTTCCGCCTGGTGGACACACAGGATTTTAGAGACCTTATGTCTGTCGCTGTGCCCCAGTACCAGATGCCGAGTCGCCACTACTTCTCTAAGAAAGGTGTGCCTGTGCTACACCAGCATGTCGCACACAACATCACCGCTTCCTTGAGAAACTTTGTTTGTGAACGGGTGCATTTCACCACCAATACTTGGACCAGTAAGCATGGACAGGGACGTTACATGTCGCTGACTGGGCACTGGGTAACTGTGGTGATAGATGGTGAAGGGTCTGCTGCACAAGTCTTGCTGTCCCCACGACTTGTGTGTCAATCCTCTGTCTGTCCAAGCTCCGCCACTGCTTCTGCCTCCTCCACCTCGTCTGGGTCCTCCACCTCCGCCCCAAGCCTGCCTGGTCAGGCCACCAGCATTGTAACTGCGTAGAAGGAATCACGCAACCCTCATTACTATGCTGGCAGCAGAGCGCAACAGCATCAGGTGGTCTTTAGCTTGAAATGTCTTGGAAATAAGAGTCACACAGCGGCTGAGTTGTGGGCAGCTCTGGAGACTGAGCTTAATAAATGGTTGTCTCCACTCAACCTGCAGCCTGGTAAGACCGTGTGCGACAATGCTGCAAACCTGGGTGCGGCCCTTCACCTGGGCAAGGTGACACATGTGCCTTGTATGGCTCACGTGTTGAACCTTGTTGTCCAGCAATTTTTAACACACTATCCTGGCCTAGATGGCCTTCTGAACAGGGCACGAAAACTGTCTGCTCACTTCCGCCGTTCAACCACCGCTGCTGAGCGACTTGCATCGCTCCAGAAGACTTTCGGCCTGGAGGTTCATCGCCTGAAATGCGATGTGCCGACACGCTGGAAATCGACTCTCCACTAGAGATGAGCGAACCGGTCGCGGTTCGGCTCGAGGTTGGTTCGCCGAACGGACCTCCCGTTCGAGTTCGGTTCGTCGAACGTTCGACGAACCGAACTCGAACTGCATAGGAAACAATGGCAGGCAATCACAAACACAGAAAAACACCTAGAAAACACCCTCAAAGGTGTCCAAAAGGTCACAAACAACTCACAACACATGGGAAAGTGACAAGGACATATACTCATGCGAAAACAAAAGAGCTGGACAAGGAAAAAGAGGAGGACACACAGATATATGAGTATATGCAAGGAAACATCGATTCCATTAATGTGCAACTTGAGCCCTGCTCATTCTTGGCTTCCAATCTTGATAAATTGCCTGAGCTCGCCACGTACGTCTTGGGGATCTTGTCGTGTCCTGCAGCCAGCGTTCTCTCGGAACCTGTCTTCAGTGCTGCTGTGGGTCTGCTGGCAGATAAGCACACGTGTCTGTCCACTGACAATGTGGACATGGCTCTCAGAGGACTTTTCTTCCCCTGGGTCAGCCAGGGGACGGGAAAGGCACGCATATTTTTGAGAGTGCTTCATGCAAAGCATCTTTTTCTTTTTCAAAAGGGAGCTCAACCGATGCCAGTCAAGTGGGGTGTGTGTGGCCCAGTGAGTGGCAACCAGGGAGACTGTGGTTGGAGTCCCCTCGCTGTGTCTCTAAAAGAACCAAGATGAACAAGTCATGGCTCTCAGAGGACTTTTCTTCCCCTGGGTCAGCCAGGGGACGGGAAAGGCACGCGTATTTTTGAGAGTGCTTCATGCAAAGCATCTTTTTCTTTTTCAAAAGGGGGCTCAACCGATGCCAGTCAAGTGGGGTGTGTGTGGCCCAGTTAGTGGAAACGAGGGAGACTGTGGTTGGAGTCCCCTCGCTGTGTCTCTAAAAGAACCAAGATGAACAAGTCATGGCTCTCAGAGGACTTTTCTTCCCCTGGGTCAGCCAGGGGACGGGAAAGGCACGCGTATTTTTGAGAGTGCTTCATGCAAAGCATCTTTTTCTTTTTCAAAATGGAGCTCAACCGATGCCAGTCAAGTGGGGTGTGTGTGGCCCAGTGAGTGGAAACGAGGGAGACTGTGGTTGGAGTCCCCTCGCTGTGTCTCTAAAAGAACCAAGATGAACAAGTCATGGCTCTCAGAGGACTTTTCTTCCCCTGGGTCAGCCAGGGGACGGGAAAGGCACGCGTATTTTTGAGAGTGCTTCATGCAAAGCATCTTTTTCTTTTTCAAAAGGGAGCTCAACCGATGCCAGTCAAGTGGGGTGTGTGTGGCCCAGTGAGTGGCAACCAGGGAGACTGTGGTTGGAGTCCCCTCGCTGTGTCTCTAAAAGAACCAAGATGAACAAGTCATGGCTCTCAGAGGACTTTTCTTCCCCTGGGTCAGCCAGGGGACGGGAAAGGCACGCGTATTTTTGAGAGTGCTTCATGCAAAGCATCTTTTTCTTTTTCAAAAGGGAGCTCAACCGATGCCAGTCAAGTGGGGTGTGTGTGGCCCAGTGAGTGGCAACCAGGGAGACTGTGGTTGGAGTCCCCTCGCTGTGTCTCTAAAAGAACCAAGATGAACAAGTCATGGCTCTCAGAGGACTTTTCTTCCCCTGGGTCAGCCAGGGGACGGGAAAGGCACGCGTATTTTTGAGAGTGCTTCATGCAAAGCATCTTTTTCAAAAGGGGGCTCAACCGATGCCAGTCAAGTGGGGTGTGTGTGGCCCAGTTAGTGGAAACGAGGGAGACTGTGGTTGGAGTCCCCTCGCTGTGTCTCTAAAAGAACCAAGATGAACAAGTCATGGCTCTCAGAGGACTTTTCTTCCCCTGGGTCAGCCAGGGGACGGGAAAGGCACGCGTATTTTTGAGAGTGCTTCATGCAAAGCATCTTTTTCTTTTTCAAAAGGGAGCTCAACCGATGCCAGTCAAGTGGGGTGTGTGTGGCCCAGTGAGTGGAAACGAGGGAGACTGTGGTTGGAGTCCCCTCGCTGTGTCTCTAAAAGAACCAAGATGAACAAGTCATGGCTCTCAGAGGACTTTTCTTCCCCTGGGTCAGCCAGGGGACGGGAAAGGCACGCGTATTTTTGAGAGTGCTTCATGCAAAGCATCTTTTTCTTTTTCAAAAGGGAGCTCAACCGATGCCAGTCAAGTGGGGTGTGTGTGGCCCAGTGAGTGGCAACCAGGGAGACTGTGGTTGGAGTCCCCTCGCTGTGTCTCTAAAAGAACCAAGATGAACAAGTCATGGCTCTCAGAGGACTTTTCTTCCCCTGGGTCAGCCAGGGGACGGGAAAGGCACGCGTATTTTTGAGAGTGCTTCATGCAAAGCATCTTTTTCTTTTTCAAAAGGGAGCTCAACCGATGCCAGTCAAGTGGGGTGTGTGTGGCCCAGTGAGTGGCAACGAAGGAGACTGTGGTTGGAGTCCCCTCGCTGTGTTTCTAAAAGACCCAAAATGAACAAATCATGGCTCTCAGAGGACTTTTCTTCCCCTGGGTCAGCCAGGGGACGGGAAAGGCACGCGTATTTTTGAGAGTGCTTCATGCAAAGCATCTTTTTCTTTTTCAAAAGGGGGCTCAACCGATGCCAGTCAAGTGGGGTGTGTGTGGCCCAGTTAGTGGAAACGAGGGAGACTGTGGTTGGAGTCCCCTCGCTGTGTCTCTAAAAGAACCAAGATGAACAAGTCATGGCTCTCAGAGGACTTTTCTTCCCCTGGGTCAGCCAGGGGACGGGAAAGGCACGCGTATTTTTGAGAGTGCTTCATGCAAAGCATCTTTTTCTTTTTCAAAAGGGAGCTCAACCGATGCCAGTCAAGTGGGGTGTGTGTGGCCCAGTGAGTGGAAACGAGGGAGACTGTGGTTGGAGTCCCCTCGCTGTGTCTCTAAAAGAACCAAGATGAACAAGTCATGGCTCTCAGAGGACTTTTCTTCCCCTGGGTCAGCCAGGGGACGGGAAAGGCACGCGTATTTTTGAGAGTGCTTCATGCAAAGCATCTTTTTCTTTTTCAAAAGGGAGCTCAACCGATGCCAGTCAAGTGGGGTGTGTGTGGCCCAGTGAGTGGAAACGAGGGAGACTGTGGTTGGAGTCCCCTCGCTGTGTCTCTAAAAGAACCAAGATGAACAAGTCATGGCTCTCAAAGGACTTTTCTTCCCCTGGGTCAGACAGGGGACGGGAAAGGCACGCGTATTTTTGAGAGTGCTTCATGCAAAGCATCTTTTTCTTTTTCAAAAGGGAGCTCAACCGATGCCAGTCAAGTGGGGTGTGTGTGGCCCAGTGAGTGGAAACGAGGGAGACTGTGGTTGGAGTCCCCTCGCTGTGTCTCTAAAAGAACCAAGATGAACAAGTCATGGCTCTCAGAGGACTTTTCTTCCCCTGGGTCAGCCAGGGGATGGGAAAGGCACGCGTATTTTTGAGAGTGCTTCATGCAAAGCATCTTTTTCTTTTTCAAAAGGGAGCTCAACCGATGCCAGTCAAGTGGGGTGTGTGTGGCCCAGTGAGTGGCAACGAGGGAGACTGTGGTTGGAGTCCCCTCGCTGTGTCTCTAAAAGAACCAAGATGAACAAGTCATGGCTCTCAGAGGACTTTTCTTCCCCTGGGTCAGCCAGGGGACGGGAAAGGCACGCGTATTTTTGAGAGTGCTTCATGCAAAGCATCTTTTTCTTTTTCAAAAGGGAGCTCAACCGATGCCAGTCAAGTGGGGTGTGTGTGGCCCAGTGAGTGGCAACCAGGGAGACTGTGGTTGGAGTCCCCTCGCTGTGTCTCTAAAAGAACCAAGATGAACAAGTCATGGCTCTCAGAGGACTTTTCTTCCCCTGGGTCAGCCAGGGGACGGGAAAGGCACGCGTATTTTTGAGAGTGCTTCATGCAAAGCATCTTTTTCTTTTTCAAAAGGGAGCTCAACCGATGCCAGTCAAGTGGGGTGTGTGTGGCCCAGTGAGTGGCAACGAAGGAGACTGTGGTTGGAGTCCCCTCGCTGTGTTTCTAAAAGACCCAAAATGAACAAATCATGGCTCTCAGAGGACTTTTCTTCCCCTGGGTCAGCCAGGGGACGGGAAAGGCACGCGTATTTTTGAGAGTGCTTCATGCAAAGCATCTTTTTCTTTTTCAAAAGGGGGCTCAACCGATGCCAGTCAAGTGGGGTGTGTGTGGCCCAGTTAGTGGAAACGAGGGAGACTGTGGTTGGAGTCCCCTCGATGTGTCTCTAAAAGAACCAAGATGAACAAGTCATGGCTCTCAGAGGACTTTTCTTCCCCTGGGTCAGCCAGGGGACGGGAAAGGCACGCGTATTTTTGAGAGTGCTTCATGCAAAGCATCTTTTTCTTTTTCAAAAGGGAGCTCAACCGATGCCAGTCAAGTGGGGTGTGTGTGGCCCAGTGAGTGGAAACGAGGGAGACTGTGGTTGGAGTCCCCTCGCTGTGTTATACATGCTTTTAGAAGGGCATGACATGGCTTGGAGGTTGACTTTCATAAAATGCAAACTGTTGGCTACCAAAATGCTGCCTTTCCAACAACTGTGGTTATAGGCAATGAGGAACATACTGATGAAGATGAGACGCAGATACCCGATTGGGATGACAACTTAAATATTCGGTCAGGGCAAGAAGAGGCTCGGTCTGAGGGGGAGGGGAGTGCAAACACAATAATTGATGATGAAGTTCTAGATCCCACCTACTGTCAACCCCCAGTCAGGCACTCGAGGAGGTCAACAGAGGCGGTGGAGGAGGATGCAACCGACGACGAAATTACCTTGCGCCTTCCTGGACAGAGTCGGAGCACTGGTAGCACGTCTACAACTGCATCCTCAGCCACCACTCTGCCTATGAGCATTATTCGGGGTGCATCAACAGGTCGCATGGCCTCTAAGCCTTGCCTAGCCTGTTCCTTTTTTGACATAGAAAAAGATCGCCCAAATCATGTGATATGTAAAATTTGTCATGATTCTCTTAGTAGAGGTCAAAACCTCAGCAGTTTGACAACTTCTTCCATGAATCGTCACATGAATAAATATCATAGGTCCCGGTGGGAAGCTCACTATGCTGCAATGCGGCCTAGCGGAGCGAACCATCCACCGCCCGCCCCTTCCAGTGCATCCGCGCGCTCTTCATCTTCTAGGACTGTGGGGACAGCTGTCACACCTGTTTTTCCACGCAAAACTTCCACCACTGTAACCGCAACAGGCAGTTTGCTTGGTAGGTCGTCAGTTGGTTTGGAAGGGGAAACAAGTGAGTGTGTACAGCTCTCTCAGACATCGATAGCACCTACGTTGGACGAAGGCAACATCATGTCTCCGCCTGCACTTTCCTCACAAACCTGCATTTTTCCAGGGACACCCTACTCAACACCGTCTACACACAGCAGCCAGATCTCTGTCCCTCAGATGTGGTCAAATAAAAGGCCACTTCCTCCGACCCATGACAAAGCTAAGAGGTTGACTCTATCCCTCTGTAAACTGTTGGCTACCGAAATGCTGCCTTTCCGCCTAGTGGACACACAGGATTTTAGAGACCTTATGTCTGTCGCTGTGCCCCAGTACCAGATGCCTAGTCGCCACTACTTCTCTAAGAAAGGTGTGCCCGCGCTACACCAGCATGTCGCACACAACATCACCGCTTCCTTGAGAAACTCTGTGTGTGAACGGGTGCATTTCACCACCGATACTTGGACCAGTAAGCATGGACAGGGACGTTACATGTCGCTGACTGGGCACTGGGTAACTATGTTGATAGATGGTGAAGGGTCTGCTGCACAAGTCTTGCCGTCCCCACGACTTGTGTGTCAATCCTCTGTCTGTCCAAGTTCCGCCACTGCTTCTGCATCCTCCACCTCATCTGGGTCCTCCACCTCCGCCCCAAGCCTGCCTGGTCAGGCCACCAGCGTTCTCACTGCGCAGAAGGAATCACGCACCCCTCATTACTATGCTGGCAGCAGAGCGCAACGGCATCAGGCGGTCTTTAGCTTGACATGTCTTGGGAATAAGAGTCACACAGCTGAGGAGTTGTGGTCAGCTCTGCGGTCCGAGTTTAATAAATGGTTGTCTCCACTCAACCTGCAGCCTGGTAAGGCCGTGTGCGACAATGCTGCAAACCTGGGTGCGGCCCTTCGCCTGGGCAAGGTGACACACGTGCCTTGTATGGCTCACGTGTTGAACCTTGTTGTCCAGCAATTTTTAACACACTATCCCGGCCTAGATGGCCTTCTGACCAGGGCACGTAAACTATCTGCAGTGCTCACTTCCGCCGTTCAACCGCCACAGCTGAGCGACTTGCATCGCTCCAGAAGTCTTTCGGCCTGCCGGTTCATCGCCTGAAATGCGATGTGGCGACACGCTGGAATTCAACTCTCCACATGTTACAGCGACTGTGGCAGCACCGGCGAGCCCTGGTGCAATACGTCATGATGTATAGCCTGGGCCAACGAGATGCAGAAGTGGGGCAGATCACCCTGATGGAGTGATCTCAGATCAAGGACCTATGCACCGTTCTGCACAGTTTCGACATGGCGACGAATATGTTTAGCGCTGACAATGCCATTATCAGCATGACGATTACAGTCATTTACATGCTGGAGCACACGCTAAACACTATTCGGAGTCAGGGGGTGGGACAACAGGAAGGGGAGGAACTACAGGAGGATTCATATGCGCAAGACACAACAACATCACCAAGGTCCAGACGTTCATCATCACCAACGCGGCAGGCATGGGACCATGGGGGACAGGGATCAACAAGGGCGCATGGTAGCAGGCGAGATGTTGAGGAAGGTGCAGGAGGACATGAAGATATGGAGGACGAACTGTCCATGGACATGGAAGACTCAGCGGATGAGGGAGACCTTGGTCAAAATTCAGTTGAAAGAGGTTGGGGGGAGATGTCAGAGGAAGAAAGAACGGTTAGCACCTCTATGCCACAAACACAGCGTGGACTTGGTCCGCATGGCTGCGCAAGACACATGAGTGCCTTCTTGTTGCACTACCTCCAACATGACCCTCGGATTGTCAAAATTAGAAGTGATGATGACTACTGGCTTGCCACACTATTAGATCCCCGGGACAAGTCCAAATTTTGTGACATAATTCCACCCATAGAAAGGGACGCACGTATGCTGGAGTATCAGCATAAGCTGTTACTCGATCTTAGCTCGGCTTTTACACCAAACAACCGTGCAGGTGAAGGGAGTGATTCTCCCAGTTGTAACTTGACAAACATGGGACGGCATCGTCATCTTCAACAGTCTACCCGTACCAGTAGGACCGTATCTGGTGCTGGTAACAGCAATTTTATGGAATATTTTCATAATTTTTTTAGACCCTCCTTTGCAAGGCCACCAGAGACAACAAGTCTGACACATAGTCAACGGATGGAGAGGATGATACAGGAGTATCTCCAAATGAACATCGATGCAATGACTTTGCAAATGGAGCCTTGCTCCTTTTGGGCTTCAAATCTAGAAAAATTGACAGAGCTCTCCAGTTACGCCTTGGAGATTTTGTCGTGTGCAGCTGCCAGCGTTGTCTCTGAACGTGTCTTCTTCAGTGCTGCTGGGTGTGTGCTGACAGATAAGCGCACGCGTCTGTCCAGTGACAATGTGGACACACTGACGTTCATCAAAATGAACAAGTCATGGATCCAGAAGGAATTTACTACCCCTGTGTCAGCCTGGGGAGAGTAAATGCTTGTGGATTTGGAATGTGCTTGATGCAAATCAAAACATCCTGTTTGCAACTAGGGCACAAGTGCTGCCACTGATGGGGTGTCTGTGTGCCCAATGTTGGGAAAAAAGGTAGACTCCGCTTGGAGTAACCCTTGCTTGATGTGTTTTTTAAAAATGATACAAGATGAACAGATCTGAAGGCAAGATGAAGGCAACATCATGTCTCCGCCTGCACTTTTCTCACAAACCTGCATTTTTCCAGGGACACCCTACTCAACACCGTCTACAGACAGCAGCCAGATCTCTTTCCCTCAGATGTGGTCAAATAAAAGGCCACTTACTGCAACCCATGACAAAGCTAAGTGGTTGACTCTATCCCTCTGTAAGCTGTTGGCTACCGAAATGCTGCCTTTACGCGTAGTGGACACACAGGATTTTACAGACCTTATGTCTGTCGCTGTGCCCCAGTACCACATGCCCAATCACCACTGCTTCTCCAAGAAAAGCATGCCCGCGCTACACCAGCATGTCGCACACAACATCACCACTTCCTTGAGAAAATCTGTGTGCGACAGGGTGCATTTCAACACAGATACTTGGACCAGTAAGCATAGACAGGGTCATTACATGTCACTGACTGGGCACTGGCAAACTATGGTGAGAGATGGAGAAGGGTCTGCTGTACAAGTCTTGCCGTCCCCACGAGTTGTTTCAATCCTTGTTCTGTATGTAGAAGTTAATACACTGCTTCTGCCTCTTCAACCTCGTGTGGGTCCTCTACCTTGGCGCAAACCCTGTGTGGTCAGGCCACCCTTCCTTGCAACTGCGCACAAGGACTACCACACACCTCCTTACTATGCTGGCAGCAGAGCTCAATGCCATCAGGCGGTCAAAGCTTTACTTTGAAATGTATGGGAAATGTGAGTCACACCGCTATTACAGAGAATAGTAGTCAGGCAGGGTCAAAACATTAATTGAGGAACAGGAACAGAATGGGACGGCCAGGAAAGAATCAGAAAACAAGCAGAGTTGAAATGCGTATCGGCCAACAAGGTACATAAACAGCAAGCAGGAAAAGTAGTCAGGTAACAAGCACACAAAATCATAAAACTGAACTGGGGGTAAAATTAACCAGAGGTTCATAGCTATGTCTGGCAGTGGTCTGCAGACAGGATGGGCATAAAAAAGGGTGTGGTGTCTTCCCATTGGTTGTAGCTGAATGATGGTATTTCATCTGTGAGATACCCACCAGCTACATTCAGCCAGAGATTCTGCATCTGTCAAGGTAATGCAGCCCAGTGGGTGAGCATAACCTGCGTCCACCTGCGCCGCTGGCATAGACTACTCTCACATCATCAGCACTATTCATGAAAGGAACACGTTGTCACCTGGCAACCGGAGTACAAATTGACGGAGCGGACTACGATGGTGACTTAACAGCCATGTGCGGCAATGATGCAAACCTGGCTGCGGGCCATCCTCAGGGCAATGTGACACACGTGCCTTTTAGGGCTCACGTGTTGAACCGAATTCGCCAGCAATTTTTAAAACACCATCACGGCCTACATGGCCTTGTGCAGTGGGCACGCTCGCTATGTGCTCACTTCCATCGTGCGCACACAGCAGCTCAACAACTTTCATCACTCCGGAAGTCTTAGGGTCTGGCAGTTAAACGCCGTAAATGCGATGTTTCGACACGCAGGAATTGGAATCTGCACATGTTGCAGCGTGTGTGGCAGCACCGCAGAGCCCTGCTGAAATACGGTAAGACATATAGCCTGGGATAACTTGATCCAGAGGTGGTCCATATCACGCTGCTGGAGTGGTGTCAGATCAAGGACCTATGCACCCTGCTACACAGTTTTGAAATGTCGACGAAGATGTTTAGCACTGGCAATGTCATTCTCAGCGTGACAATTCTGGTCATCTACATGATGGAGCACACTGTAATTATTATTCTGAGTCAGGTGTTGGGACAAGAGGAAGGGGAGGAAGTACAGGAGGAGTCATATGCGGAAGGGATAACAAGATCTACGAGGTCCAGATGGTCAGCGGCACCTATGCGGCATTCATGGTGAGGGAGAGGGATTAACAAGGGCGCATAGTATCAGCAAAAAGTGTTGATGAAAGTGCAGGAGCCCATGAAGAAATGGAGGACGAACTGGCGATGGGCATGGAAGACTCAGCAGATGAGTGAGAGCTTGCTCACATTTCGGTTGTGCGAGGTTGTGGGTAGAGGGCAGAGGAAGGATGCACGATTCTCACCTCTCTGCCACCAACACACCAAGGACTTGGTCCTCCTGGATGCACAAGACACATGAGCGCCTTCTTGCTGCACTACCTACATGACCCTCGGATTGTATGAATTTGAACTAATCCTGAATACTGGGTTGCCACACTGTTAGATCCCCGGTACAAGACAAAATTTGGCGAACTAATTCCTGCCATAGAAATAGACGCACGTATACAGGAGTATCTGCAGAATGTGGTACGCAATCTTAGATCTACTTGTCCACTAAACACCAGTGCTGCACAGAGTGAATCTCAACGCTTTGTCATGGATAGGAGGAAATGGTCTTTTACTTGTCCACATCGGAGGGACCGAGGGATGGCTGCTGTGCTGAGATGGCGTTGAGTACGGTGTCCCTGCACAGTTGCACTTTTGGTCATATCCCAAAATGAGTTGAAAAAGGACAGATGCTGTTGGAAAGGGGAACAGGTGTGTTGGAAAGGGGAAAAAAGTTTTGGTCCGTGGATTTGGTGGTTAAGCAACTGTAACATTTGCTGAAGAAACAACATCTGTTACAGTGGGACTGGCAGATTTGGATAAAGTGGTATATAATCTGTGACCGCTATATAACGAAAATTAATAAGAAAAGAAAGAGAAAGGTATATATCCCCATCAGCAGTCAGTGTCCACCGTGCTCCCAGTTGGAAAAGGAGAGGTTAGCAACTTGAAGGTTTGGTGGAGGATACAGAGCTGTGTGGCTATGAAACTAATAGTAGCCTGAACCGAGTTAGACGCCATTCGCATCTGGAGACTGTGAGCCCTGTTAGCGTCACAGGGTCCACATGCCCACCCAGCCCAGGAACTCCCTGTTAACAACACAGGGGCCATTGAGTACGCTGACCGTGTGCGTAGGGGCCACACCTGTGGACAGCAGGCGCATCAGCAGCAGCAGGCCTGTTAATGCCACTGGGCTGCACAAGCAGGACTGTTAGGACAGGAGCTGGTCTTAACCGTTCTGCGTTACCAACTGTGGTGGTGGCCTGCATCCACCACCCGATCCCTGCCTACCTCTGGCCTAAAGCCGCAATGGGTTCAACACATGGAGGTGTGCTCTTTCGGAGCATAATAGAAGACTGCGCACCTCCTTGTTGGCTCCAGCCCCTTTTATAACCTGGGTCCGCCCCAAACCAGGGTGAACCACAATGCACCTCCTGGAGACAAAAGTAGAGTGACACGTCATGAGTGGCATAACTAGCGTCCTATTTGGAAACGCAACTTCAATGATGACCTCATGGCTGCCATGACCCAAACACCTCACCAGTCATCGTCTGAGCATCAATAATGCGGTGACAAGTCATAGGTGTGGGCCTCTGCAAGCCATTTGGGAGGACACCTGATGCCCTGTGGTCTATATGGGACCCCCACATCAGGGCCAGGGCCAAAGAGTTCATTACCGGACCTAGTCTCTGATGCAGGAAGTGCCTGAGCATGCTCAGTAGCATGAAATACAGTCTCTGAAAAAAGACTATCAGCTTTAGCATGGTGTCTATGCCCAAAACAGGACTTAGACCCGGCACGGAATGCAAGCACCTGTGCAAAGAGGCTTTTCACACTTAGTGTGGGAGCATGCGCTGTATCCCGAAATGAAAACTTAGCGTCAGGAATGGCACAGTCAGGCTGAGCATACTCACTAGGCGAAACACTGTAATTATGCTGCAGCTGGGGTACATCGGCACACGCATGCGCACTAGCTGCCTCTCCACACTTAGACGTGGAGGGGAAATTTGTCTTGGAGATGCTGTCTATGAACAGAAGGAAAAGCTAAAGGAAGCCTGACTTTCTATCCCTCCGAATTATGAAATGCAGCAATGAATTCCATGAGTTTGCTATAACATTAGCGTAGCAAAATGTGCATGAGGGTGTGATGTAGAGGTGCTAGAAATAGCTTGTCACCAGTGGGGCACTAATGGAATACAACAGCCAGTTCTATGATGCCACAAAATGGCAGTATTTTGTGCTATCATTATAGCTTATTAAAAACAGAGCACGAGGTTGTCATGCAGAGGTGCTGCACATAGATTTGCAGTAGTGTGAATTGACAAAAGTACAATAGCCACGTTTAGGATACAACTAGGTACAGTGAGTGTTTGCTAGTAAAATTGCTTAGTTTAAAAAAGTTGTAGTGTGCAATGCAGGCAGACGTGCTATGCAAATGTCTTTGCACTAGTGGGACTATAGCAAAGTCCAATAGCCACGTATAGGATGCCACTAGGTACACTGAGTGTGTGCTAGTATAATGGCTTCGCTATAATTTGTTGGAGTGTGCAACGCAGGCAGATGCGCTCTGCAAATGTCTTGGCACTAGTGGGACTATAGCAAAGTCCAATAGCCACGTATAGGATGCCACTAGGTACACTGACTGTTTGCTAGTATAATGGCTGAGTTTAAAAAAGTTAGAGTGTGCAATGCAGGCAGACGTGCTGCAAATAACGTTCCAATACTGTGAATTGACAAAAGTACAATAGCCACGTATAGGATGCCACTAGGTACACTGACTGTTTGCTAGTATAATGGCTGAGTTTAAAAAAGTTAGAGTGTGCAATGCAGGCAGACGTGCTGCAAATAACGTTCCAATACTGTGAATTGACAAAAGTACAATAGCCACGTTTAGGATGCCACTAGGTACACTGACTGTTTGCTAGTATAATGGCTGAGTTTAAAAAAGTTAGAGTGTGCAATGCAGGCAGACGTGCTGCAAATAACGTTCCAATACTGTGAATTGACAAAAGTACAATAGCCACGTTTAGGATGCCACTAGGTACACTGACTGTTTGGTAGTATAATGGCTGAGTTTAAAAAAGTTAGAGTGTGCAATGCAGGCAGACGTGCTGCAAATAACGTTCCAATACTGTGAATTGACAAAAGTACAATAGCCACGTTTAGGATACAACTAGGTACAGTGAGTGTTTGCTAGTATAATGGCTGAGTTTAAAAAAGTTAGAGTGTGCAATGCAGGCAGACGTGCTGCAAATAACGTTCCAATACTGTGAATTGACAAAAGTACAATAGCCACGTTTAGGATACAACTAGGTACAGTGAGTGTTTGCTAGTATAATGGCTGAGTTTAAAAAAGTTAGAGTGTGCAATGCAGGCAGACGTGCTGCAAATAACGTTCCAATACTGTGAATTGACAAAAGTACAATAGCCACGTTTAGGATGCCACTAGGTACACTGACTGTTTGCTAGTATAATGGCTGAGTTTAAAAAAGTTAGAGTGTGCAATGCAGGCAGACGTGCTGCAAATAACGTTCCAATACTGTGAATTGACAAAAGTACAATAGCCACGTTTAGGATGCCACTAGGTACACTGACTGTTTGGTAGTATAATGGCTGAGTTTAAAAAAGTTAGAGTGTGCAATGCAGGCAGACGTGCTGCAAATAACGTTCCAATACTGTGAATTGACAAAAGTACAATAGCCACGTTTAGGATGCCACTAGGTACACTGACTGTTTGGTAGTATAATGGCTGAGTTTAAAAAAGTTAGAGTGTGCAATGCAGGCAGACGTGCTGCAAATAACGTTCCAATACTGTGAATTGACAAAAGTACAATAGCCACGTTTAGGATACAACTAGGTACAGTGAGTGTTTGCTAGTATAATGGCTGAGTTTAAAAAAGTTAGAGTGTGCAATGCAGGCAGACGTGCTGCAAATAACGTTCCAGTACTGTGAATTGACAAAAGTACAATAGCCACGTTTAGGATACAACTAGGTACAGTGAGTGTTTGCTAGTATAATGGCTGAGTTTAAAAAAGTTAGAGTGTGCAATGCAGGCAGACGTGCTGCAAATAACGTTCCAATACTGTGAATTGACAAAAGTACAATAGCCACGTTTAGGATGCCACTAGGTACAGTGAGTGTTTGCTAGTATAATGGCTGAGTTTAAAAAAGTTAGAGTGTGCAATGCAGGCAGACGTGCTGCAAATAACGTTCCAATACTGTGAATTGACAAAAGTACAATAGCCACGTTTAGGATGCCACTAGGTACACTGACTGTTTGCTAGTATAATGGCTGAGTTTAAAAAAGTTAGAGTGTGCAATGCAGGCAGACGTGCTGCAAATAACGTTCCAATACTGTGAATTGACAAAAGTACAATAGCCACGTTTAGGATGCCACTAGGTACACTGACTGTTTGCTAGTATAATGGCTGAGTTTAAAAAACTTGGAGTGTGCAATGCAGGCAGATGTGCTCTGCAAATGTCTTAGCACTAGTGGGACTATAGCAAAGTCCAATAGCCACGTATAGGATGCCACTAGGTACACTGAGTGTGTGCTAGTATAATGGCTTCGTTATAATTAGTTGGAGTGTGCAACGCAGGCAGATGCGCTCTGCAAATGTCTTGGCACTAGTGGGACTATAGCAAAGTCCAATAGCCACGTATAGGATGCCACTAGGAACACTGAGTGTTTGCTAGTATAATGGCTTCGTTATAATTAGTTGGAGTGTGCAACGCAGGCAGATGCGCTCTGCAAATGTCTTGGCCCTAGTGGGACTATAGCAAAGTCCAATAGCCACGTATAGGATGCCACTAGGTACACTGAGTGTTTGCTAGTATAATGGCTTAGTTATAATGAGTTGGAGTGTGCAACGCAGGCAGATGCGCTCTGCAAATGTCTTGGCACTAGTGGGACTATAGCAAAGTCCAATAGCCACGTATAGGATGCCACTAGGTACACTGAGTGTTTGCTAGTATAATGGCTTAGTTATAATGAGTTGGAGTGTGCAACGCAGGCAGATGCGCTCTGCAAATGTCTTGGCACTAGTGGGACTATAGCAAAGTCCAATAGCCACGTATAGGATGCCACTAGGTACACTGAGTGTTTGCTAGTATAATGGCTTCGTTATAATTTGTTGGAGTGTGCAACGCAGGCAGATGCGCTCTGCAAATGTCTTGGCACTAGTGGGACTATAGCAAAGTCCAATAGCCACGTATAGGATGCCACTAGGTACACTGAGTGTTTGCTAGTATAATGGCTTCGTTATAATTAGTTGGAGTGTGCAACGCAGGCAGATGCGCTCTGCAAATGTCTTGGCACTAGTGGGACTATAGCAAAGTCCAATAGCCACGTATAGGATGCCACTAGGTACACTAAGTGTTTGCTAGTATAATGGCTTCGTTATAATTAGTTGGAGTGTGCAACGCAGGCAGATGCGCTCTGCAAATGTCTTGGCCCTAGTGGGACTATAGCAAAGTCCAATAGCCACGTATAGGATGCCACTAGGTACACTGAGTGTTTGCTAGTATAATGGCTTAGTTATAATGAGTTGGAGTGTGCAACGCAGGCAGATGCGCTCTGCAAATGTCTTGGCACTAGTGGGACTATAGCAAAGTCCAATAGCCACGTATAGGATGCCACTAGGTACACTGAGTGTTTGCTAGTATAATGGCTTAGTTATAATGAGTTGGAGTGTGCAACGCAGGCAGATGCGCTCTGCAAATGTCTTGGCACTAGTGGGACTATAGCAAAGTCCAATAGCCACGTATAGAATGCCACTAGGTACACTGAGTGTTTGCTAGTATAATGGCTTCGTTATAATTTGTTGGAGTGTGCAACGCAGGCAGATGCGCTCTGCAAATGTCTTGGCACTAGTGGGACTATAGCAAAGTCCAATAGCCACGTATAGGATGCCACTAGGTACACTGAGTGTTTGCTAGTATAATGGCTTCGTTATAATTAGTTGGAGTGTGCAACGCAGGCAGATGCGCTCTGCAAATGTCTTGGCACTAGTGGGACTATAGCAAAGTCCAATAGCCACGTATAGGATGCCACTAGGTACACTGAGTGTTTGCTAGTATAATGGCTTCGTTATAATTTGTTGGAGTGTGCAACGCAGGCAGATGCGCTTTGCAAATGTCTTGGCACTAGTGGGACTATAGCAAAGTCCAATAGCCACGTATAGGATGCCACTAGGTACACTGAGTGTTTGCTAGTATAATGGCTTCGTTATAATTAGTTGGAGTGTGCAACGCAGGCAGATGCGCTCTGCAAATGTCTTGGCACTAGTGGGACTATAGCAAAGTCCAATAGCCACGTATAGGATGCCACTAGGTACACTGAGTGTTTGCTAGTATAATGGCTGAGTTTAAAAAACTTGGAGTGTGCAATGCAGGCAGATGTGCTCTGCTAATGTCTTTGCACTAGTGGGACTATAGCAAAGTCCAATAGCCACGTATAGGATGCCACTAGGTACACTGAGTGTGTGCTAGTATAATGGCTTAGTTATAATTCGTTGGAGTGTGCAACGCAGGCAGACGTGCTGCAAATGTCTTGGCACTAGTGGGACTATAGCAAAGTCCAATAGCCACGTATAGGATGCCACTAGGTACACTGAGTGTTTGCTAGTATAATGGCTTCGTTATAATTTGTTGGAGTGTGCAACGCAGGCAGATGCGCTCTGCAAATGTCTTGGCCCTAGTGGGACTATAGCAAAGTCCAATAGCCACGTATAGGATGCCACTAGGTACACTGAGTGTTTGCTAGTATAATGGCTGAGTTTAAAAAACTTGGAGTGTGCAATGCAGGCAGATGTGCTCTGCTAATGTCTTTGCACTAGTGGGACTATAGCAAAGTCCAATAGCCACGTATAGGATGCCACTAGGTACACTGAGTGTTTGCTAGTAAAATTGCTTAGTTTAAAAAACTTGGAGTGTGCAATGCAGGCAGATGTGCTCTGCAAATGTCTTTGCACTAGTGGGACTATAGCAAAGTCCAATAGCCACAGATAGGATGCCACTAGGTACACTGAGTGTTTGCTAGTATAATGGCTTACTTAGAATGAGTTGGAGTGTGCAGAGGACAAGAGGGTACAGTGGCAGGATTGTGGTGCTCTGGGTAGAGGAATGGAAGCCTGCCTTTCTATTCCCTCCTAATGGTGAAATGCAGGGAGGAAATCCCTGACCTGGGCTACACAGACGCTGTTGCTGTTTGCAGGACCTGTCACCTATGGCTCTCTGACCCTGCCGGTACGAGCCCTTAAAAGGACTGCTAGAATGTGCTCTCCCTAAGCTGTCTAACGCTGTGTATGCAGCGCATACAGCTGTATCGGCGATAGGACAAAGGACGGAACTGCGACACTGATGTCTGACACCAAAGACGCAGAAGGCAGATAATGGCGATCGTGAAGAAAAGGTCCGGTTTTATAATGCAGGGACATGTGACATGCAGATCCTATCACACATGCCGTTGCTTCTCTGCCTCAAAGTCCACTTAGGTGTGTGTGTGTCTGTGATTGGCTGACATGCTGGCCAGCCCCACAAGACGCGCGCGCTTAGGGAAGGAAGACAAGAAAAAAAAAAAAAAAAATGGCGATCGCCATTATAGAAACAGCAGTGATCTGAAGGCGCTGTTCACGCACACTATACACTGAAATGTGATAATAGTTTGATTCACAGAGTGACTTACACTATTACAGCAGAAACCAAGCTAAGATTTAGCTGTTTTTTGGCTGCTAGAACCGTTCTCGAACGTTTCTAGAACTATCGAGCTTTTGCAAAAAGCTCGAGTTCTAGTTCGATCTAGAACATGCCCCAAAATCACTCGAGCCTAGAACTGGAGAACCACGAACTGCGCTCAACTCTACTCTCCACATGTTACAGCGACTGTGGCAGCACCCTCGAGCCCTGGTGCAATACGTCATGACGTATAGCCTGGGCCAACGAAATGCAGAGGTGGGGCAGATCACCCTGATGTAATGGTCTCAGATCAAGGACCTATGCACCGTTCTGCACAGTTTCGACATGGCGACAAATATGTTTAGCGCTGACAATGCCATTATCAGCATGACAATTCCAGTCATTTACATGCTGGCGCACACGCTAAACACTATTCGGAGTCAGGGGGTGGGACAACAGGAAGGGGAAGGAACTACAGGAGGATTCATATGCGCAAGACACAACAACATCAC
The DNA here is from genome assembly GCF_048569485.1 of Anomaloglossus baeobatrachus. NCBI lineage: Eukaryota > Metazoa > Chordata > Amphibia > Anura > Aromobatidae > Anomaloglossus > Anomaloglossus baeobatrachus. The sequence continues at coordinate 557,994,301 of NC_134353.1, forward strand.
CAAGGTCCAGACGTTCATCATCACCAACACGGCAGCATGGGACCATGGTGGACAGAGATCAACAAGGGCGCATAGTAGAAGGCGAAATGTTGAGGAAGGTGCAGGAGAACATGAAGAAATGGAGGACGAACTGTCCATGGACATGGAAGACTCAGCGGATGAGGGAGACCTTGGTCAAATTTCTGTTGACAGAGGTTGGGGGGAGATGTCAGAGGAAGAAAGAACGGTTAGCACCTCTATGTCACAAACACAGCGTGGACTTGGTCTGCATGGCTGCGCAAGACACATGAGCGCCTTCTTGCTGCACTACCTCCAACATGACCCTCGTATTGTCAAAATTAGAAGTGATGATGACTACTGGCTTGCCACACTATTAGATCCCCGGTACAAGTCCAAATTTTGTGACATAATTCCAGCCATAGAAAGGGACGCACGTATGCAGGAATATCAGCAGAAGCTGTTACACGATCTTAGCTCGGCGTTTATCAACCAGTTGTAACTTGACAAACATGGGACAGTCTCGTCATCTTCAACAGTCTACCCGTACCAGTAGCACCGTATCTGGTGCTGTTAACAGCAATTTTATTGAATCTTTTCAGAATTTTTTTAGACTATCCTTTGCAAGGCCACCAAAGACAAGTCTGACACATAGTCAACGGCTGGAGAGCATGATACAGGAGTATCTCCAAATGAACATCAATGCCATTACTTTGCAAATGGAGCCTTGCTCATTTTGGGCTTCAAATCTTGAAAAATGGCCAGAGCTCTCCACTTACGCCTTGGAGATTTTGTCGTGTCCAGCTGCCAGCGTTGTCTCTGAACGTGTCTTCAGTGCTGCTGGGTGTGTGCTGACAGATAAGCGCACGCGTCTGTCCAGTGACAATGTGTACAGACTAACGTTCATCAAAATGAACAAGTTATGGATCCACAAGGAATTTACTACCCCTGTGTCATCCTGGGGAAAGTAAATGCTTGTGGATTTTGAATGTGCTTGATGCAAATCTACTTCTGAAGTGTACAACTGGGGCACAAGTGCTGCCACTGAAGGGGTGGGTGTGTGTGGGGCCCAATTTTTGGAAAAAGGGAGACTCCTCTTGGAGTAACCCTTGCTTACAGTGTTTTTAAAAATGATCCAAGATGAACAGAGCTGGGATCAGGAAAGACTTAGCTACCTACCCCGGTGTCATCCTGGGGACGGTTAAGGATGCCGTATTTTTAAATGTGCTTGATGCAAATCTACCTGTGAAGTGTACAACTGGGGCACAAGTGCTGCCACTGAAGAAGTGGGTGTGTGTGGGGCCCAATTTTTGGAAAAAAAAGGGAGACTCCACTTGGAGTAACCCTTGCTTGCTGTGTTTTTTAAAAGGAGCCAAGATGAACAAGTCATGGTTCAGCAAAGACTTTTCTACCTACCCCGGGGTCATCCTGGGGATGGTTAAGTATGGCGTATTTTTTAATGTGCTTGATGCAAATCTAGCTGTGAAGTGTACAACTGGGGCACAAGTGCTGCCACTGAAGGGGTGGGGGTGGGTGTGTGTGGGGCCCAATTTTTGGAAAAAAGGGAGACTCCGCTTGGAGTAACCCTTGCTTACAGTGTTTTTAAAAATGATCCAAGATGAACAGAGCTGGGATCAGGAAAGACTTAGCTACATTCCCCGTTGTCATCCTGGGGACGGTTAAGGATGGCGTATTTTTTAATGTGCTTGATGCAAATCTACTTGTGAAGTGTACAACTGGGGCACAAGTGCTTCCACTGAAGGGGATGGTGTGTGTGGGGCCCAATTTTTGGAAAAAAGGGAGACTCCGCTTAGAGTAACCTTGCGGTGTTTTTGCATGATTTTAGAAGGGCATGCCATGCCTATATATGTGTCGTCTCCTCTTTTTCCTTGTCCAGCTGTTTTGTTTTCGCATGAGTATATGTCCTTGTCACTTTCCCATGTGTTTCTGTTGTGTTCTGAGTTGTTTGTCACCTTTTGGACACCTTTGAGGGTGTTTTCTAGGTGTTTTTATGTGTTTGTGATTGCCTCCCATTGTTTCCTATGCGGTTCGAGTGGTTTGCCGAACCGGTTCGGCGAACCAAACTCGAACGAGACCTCCGTTTGGCGACCGGTTCGCTCATCTCTAATCTTTGCTCTTGAAGCACTGACTCCAGCAGCAGCAGTCCACTCCTTGTGAATCTCCCCCAAATTTTTGAATGCACTTTTGTTAATAATCTTAGTTATCCCAGTTGCTTTTGCACCTTTTTATACCACACTTTTTTCTTCCACTTAACTTTCCATTAATATGCTTGGATACAGCACTCTGTGAACAGTCAGCTTTATTAACAATGACCTTTTGTGGCTTACCCTCCTTGTGGAGTGTGTCAATGACTGCCTTCTGGACATCTGTCTAGTCAGCAGTCTTCCCCATGATTGTGTAGCCTGCTGAACCAGACTAAGGAATTTTAAATGAAGAAAAAACAAAAAGCCAGCACCAAATGTGCACTACAGCACTAAAAATTCCAAACTGTACTTATTATAAAAAAAATTTTGAGATTTTTGGCAAAAAATTGCAATTTCTTGAGCTGCTTCGCCACGTCACGGCAAATCTCATTTGAAGCAGTCCTACACTAAAATATTTTTATAAAATGTGCCATACGGCCTCACATATGAATAGTAGAACTGCTCTTAGCAGCACTCACCTGGTCTATTTCAATCCCGTACCCATGACTGAGTCATGGCTGTGGGCGGGACAGGTCCAAGCAAATGCTGCATGAAGTAAATAGCCTGTGGACAAAGCCTGATGACTTAATGTGAACAGTCACCAACCGCCAAAATCCAGACAGATGGAATACATCCCAAATTGGGGTGCATAGCAAGGTGGAGGTCAACCACCGACCAATTCAATGAAGAAAAAACAAAAAGCCAGCACCAAATGTGCACTACAGCACTAAACATTCCAAACTGTACTTATTATAAAAAAATTTTTGAGATTTTTGGCAAAAAATTGCAATTTCTTGAGCTGCTTCGCCACGTCACGGCAAATCTCATTTGAAGCAGTCCTACACTAAAATATTTTTATAAAATGTGCCATACGGCCTCACATATGAATAGTAGAACTGCTCTTAGCAGCACTCACCTGGTCTATTTCAATCCCGTACCCATGACTGAGTCATGGCTGTGGGCGGGACAGGTCCAAGCAAATGCTGCATGAAGTAAATAGCCTGTGGACAAAGCCTGATGACTTAATGTGAACAGTCACCAACCGCCAAAATCCAGACAGATGGAATACATCCCAAATTGGGGTGCATAGCAAGGTGGAGGTCAACCACCGACCAATTCAATGAAGAAAAAACAAAAAGCCAGCACCAAATGTGCACTACAGCACTAAACATTCCAAACTGTACTTATTATAAAAAAATTTTTGAGATTTTTGGCAAAAAATTGCAATTTCTTGAGCTGCTTCGCCACGTCACGGCAAATCTCATTTGAAGCAGTCCTACACTAAAATATTTTTATAAAATGTGCCATACGGCCTCACATATGAATAGTAGAACTGCTCTTAGCAGCACTCACCTGGTCTATTTCAATCCCGTACCCATGACTGAGTCATGGCTGTGGGCGGGACAGGTCCAAGCAAATGCTGCATGAAGTAAATAGCCTGTGGACAAAGCCTGATGACTTAATGTGAACAGTCACCAACCGCCAAAATCCAGACAGATGGAATACATCCCAAATTGGGGTGCATAGCAAGGTGGAGGTCAACCACCGACCAATTCAATGAAGAAAAAACAAAAAGCCAGCACCAAATGTGCACTACAGCACTAAACATTCCAAACTGTACTTATTATAAAAAAAATTTTGAGATTTTTTGGCAAAAAATTGCAATTTCTTGAGCTGCTTCGCCACGTCACGGCAAATCTCATTTGAAGCAGTCCTACACTAAAATATTTTTATAAAATGTGCCATACGGCCTCACATATGAATAGTAGAACTGCTCTTAGCAGCACTCACCTGGTCTATTTCAATCCCGTACCCATGACTGAGTCATGGCTGTGGGCGGGACAGGTCCAAGCAAATGCTGCATGAAGTAAATAGCCTGTGGACAAAGCCTGATGACTTAATGTGAACAGTCACCAACCGCCAAAATCCAGACAGATGGAATACATCCCAAATTGGGGTGCATAGCAAGGTGGAGGTCAACCACCGACCAATTCAATGAAGAAAAAACAAAAAGCCAGCACCAAATGTGCACTACAGCACTAAACATTCCAAACTGTACTTATTATAAAAAAAAATTTGAGATTTTTGGCAAAAAATTGCAATTTCTTGAGCTGCTTCGCCACGTCACGGCAAATCTCATTTGAAGCAGTCCTACACTAAAATATTTTTATAAAATGTGCCATACGGCCTCACATATGATTAGTAGAACTGCTCTTAGCAGCACTCACCTGGTCTATTTCAATCCCGTACCCATGACTGAGTCATGGCTGTGGGCGGGACAGGTCCAAGCAAATGCTGCATGAAGTAAATAGCCTGTGGACAAAGCCTGATGACTTAATGTGAACAGTCACCAACCGCCAAAATCCAGACAGATGGAATACATCCCAAATTGGGGTGCATAGCAAGGTGGAGGTCAACCACCGACCAATTCAATGAAGAAAAAACAAAAAGCCAGCACCAAATGTGAACTACAGCACTAAACATTCCAAACTGTACTTATTATAAAAAAATTTTTGAGATTTTTGGCAAAAAATTGCAATTTCTTGAGCTGCTTCGCCACGTCACGGCAAATCTCATTTGAAGCAGTCCTACACTAAAATATTTTTATAAAATGTGCCATACGGCCTCACATATGAATAGTAGAACTGCTCTTAGCAGCACTCACCTGGTCTATTTCAATCCCGTACCCATGACTGAGTCATGGCTGTGGGCGGGACAGGTCCAAGCAAATGCTGCATGAAGTAAATAGCCTGTGGACAAAATTTAAATTTTATAAAAATTTTTATAATAAGTACAGTTTGGAATGTTTAGTGCTGTAATGCACATTTGGTGCTGGCTTTTTGTTTTTTCTTCATTGAATTGGTCGGTGGTTGACCTCCACCTTGCTATGCACCCCAATTTGGGATGTATTCCATCTGTCTGGATTTTGGCGGTTGGTGACTGTTCACATTAAGTCATCAGGCTTTGTCCACAGGCTATTTACTTCATGCAGCATTTGCTTGGACCTGTCCCGCCCACAGCCATGACTCAGTCATGGGTACGGGATTGAAATAGACCAGGTGAGTGCTGCTAAGAGCAGTTCTACTATTCATATGTGAGGCCGTATGGCACATTTTATAAAAATATTTTAGTGTAGGACTGCTTCAAATGAGATTTGCCGTGACGTGGCGAAGCAGCTCAAGAAATTGCAATTTTTTGCCAAAAATCTCAAAAAATTTTTTATAATAAGTACAGTTTGGAATGTTTAGTGCTGTAGTGCACATTTGGTGCTGGCTTTTTGTTTTTTCTTCATTGAATTGGTCGGTGGTTGACCTCCACCTTGCTATGCACCCCAATTTGGGATGTATTCCATCTGTCTGGATTTTGGCGGTTGGTGACTGTTCACATTAAGTCATCAGGCTTTGTCCACAGGCTATTTACTTCATGCAGCATTTGCTTGGACCTGTCCCGCCCACAGCCATGACTCAGTCATGGGTACGGGATTGAAATTGACCAGGTGAGTGCTGCTAAGAGCAGTTCTACTATTCATATGTGAGGCCGTATGGCACATTTTATAAAAATATTTTAGTGTAGGACTGCTTCAAATGAGATTTGCCGTGACGTGGCGAAGCAGCTCAAGAAATTGCAATTTTTTGCCAAAAATCTCAAAAATTTTTTTATAATAAGTACAGTTTGGAATGTTTAGTGCTGTAGTGCACATTTGGTGCTGGCTTTTTGTTTTTTCTTCATTGAATTGATCGGTGGTTGACCTCCACCTTGCTATGCACCCCAATTTGGGATGTATTCCATCTGTCTGGATTTTGGCGGTTGGTGACTGTTCACATTAAGTCATCAGGCTTTGTCCACAGGCTATTTACTTCATGCAGCATTTGCTTGGACCTGTCCCGCCCACAGCCATGACTCAGTCATGGGTACGGGATTGAAATAGACCAGGTGAGTGCTGCTAAGAGCAGTTCTACTATTCATATGTGAGGCCGTATGGCACATTTTATAAAAATATTTTAGTGTAGGACTGCTTCAAATGAGATTTGCCGTGACGTGGCGAAGCAGCTCAAGAAATTGCAATTTTTTGCCAAAAATCTCAAAAAAATTTTTATAATAAGTACAGTTTGGAATGTTTAGTGCTGTAGTGCACATTTGGTGCTGGCTTTTTGTTTTTTCTTCATTGAATTGGTCGGTGGTTGACCTCCACCTTGCTATGCACCCCAATTTGGGATGTATTCCATCTGTCTGGATTTTGGCGGTTGGTGACTGTTCACATTAAGTCATCAGGCTTTGTCCACAGGCTATTTACTTCATGCAGCATTTGCTTGGACCTGTCCCGCCCACAGCCATGACTCAGTCATGGGTACGGGATTGAAATAGACCAGGTGAGTGCTGCTAAGAGCAGTTCTACTATTCATATGTGAGGCCGTATGGCACATTTTATAAAAATATTTTAGTGTAGGACTGCTTCAAATGAGATTTGCCGTGACGTGGCGAAGCAGCTCAAGAAATTGCAATTTTTTGCCAAAAATCTCAAAAAATGTTTTATAATAAGTACAGTTTGGAATGTTTAGTGCTGTAGTGCACATTTGGTGCTGGCTTTTTGTTTTTTCTTCATTGAATTGGTCGGTGGTTGACCTCCACCTTGCTATGCACCCCAATTTGGGATGTATTCCATCTGTCTGGATTTTGGCGGTTGGTGACTGTTCACATTAAGTCATCAGGCTTTGTCCACAGGCTATTTACTTCATGCAGCATTTGCTTGGACCTGTCCCGCCCACAGCCATGACTCAGTCATGGGTACGGGATTGAAATAGACCAGGTGAGTGCTGCTAAGAGCAGTTCTACTATTCATATGTGAGGCCGTATGGCACATTTTATAAAAATATTTTAGTGTAGGACTGCTTCAAATGAGATTTGCCGTGACGTGGCGAAGCAGCTCAAGAAATTGCAATTTTTTGCCAAAAATCTCAAAAAATGTTTTATAATAAGTACAGTTTGGAATGTTTAGTGCTGTAGTGCACATTTGGTGCTGGCTTTTTGTTTTTTCTTCATTGAATTGGTCGGTGGTTGACCTCCACCTTGCTATGCACCCCAATTTGGGATGTATTCCATCTGTCTGGATTTTGGCGGTTGGTGACTGTTCACATTAAGTCATCAGGCTTTGTCCACAGGCTATTTACTTCATGCAGCATTTGCTTGGACCTGTCCCGCCCACAGCCATGACTCAGTCATGGGTACGGGATTGAAATAGACCAGGTGAGTGCTGCTAAGAGCAGTTCTACTATTCATATGTGAGGCCGTATGGCACATTTTATAAAAATATTTTAGTGTAGGACTGCTTCAAATGAGATTTGCCGTGACGTGGCGAAGCAGCTCAAGAAATTGCAATTTTTTGCCAAAAATCTCAAAAAATGTTTTATAATAAGTACAGTTTGGAATGTTTAGTGCTGTAGTGCACATTTGGTGCTGGCTTTTTGTTTTTTCTTCATTGAATTGGTCGGTGGTTGACCTCCACCTTGCTATGCACCCCAATTTGGGATGTATTCCATCTGTCTGGATTTTGGCGGTTGGTGACTGTTCACATTAAGTCATCAGGCTTTGTCCACAGGCTATTTACTTCATGCAGCATTTGCTTGGACCTGTCCCGCCCACAGCCATGACTCAGTCATGGGTACGGGATTGAAATAGACCAGGTGAGTGCTGCTAAGAGCAGTTCTACTATTCATATGTGAGGCCGTATGGCACATTTTATAAAAATATTTTAGTGTAGGACTGCTTCAAATGAGATTTGCCGTGACGTGGCGAAGCAGCTCAAGAAATTGCAATTTTTTGCCAAAAATCTCAAAAAATGTTTTATAATAAGTACAGTTTGGAATGTTTAGTGCTGTAGTGCACATTTGGTGCTGGCTTTTTGTTTTTTCTTCATTGAATTGGTCGGTGGTTGACCTCCACCTTGCTATGCACCCCAATTTGGGATGTATTCCATCTGTCTGGATTTTGGCGGTTGGTGACTGTTCACATTAAGTCATCAGGCTTTGTCCACAGGCTATTTACTTCATGCAGCATTTGCTTGGACCTGTCCCGCCCACAGCCATGACTCAGTCATGGGTACGGGATTGAAATAGATCAGGTGAGTGCTGCTAAGAGCAGTTCTACTATTCATATGTGAGGCCGTATGGCACATTTTATAAAAATATTTTAGTGTAGGACTGCTTCAAATGAGATTTGCCGTGACGTGGCGAAGCAGCTCAAGAAATTGCAATTTTTTGCCAAAAATCTCAAAAATTTTTTTATAATAAGTACAGTTTGGAATGTTTAGTGCTGTAGTGCACATTTGGTGCTGGCTTTTTGTTTTTTTTTCATTGAATTGGTCGGTGGTTGACCTCCACCTTGCTATGCACCCCAATTTGGGATGTATTCCATCTGTCTGGATTTTGGCGGTTGGTGACTGTTCACATTAAGTCATCAGGCTTTGTCCACAGGCTATTTACTTCATGCAGCATTTGCTTGGACCTGTCCCGCCCACAGCCATGACTCAGTCATGGGTACGGGATTGAAATAGACCAGGTGAGTGCTGCTAAGAGCAGTTCTACTATTCATATGTGAGGCCGTATGGCACATTTTATAAAAATATTTTAGTGTAGGACTGCTTCAAATGAGATTTGCCATGACGTGGCGAAGCAGCTCAAGAAATTGCAATTTTTTGCCAAAAATCTCAAAAATTTTTTTATAATAAGTACAGTTTGGAATGTTTAGTGCTGTAGTGCACATTTGGTGCTGGCTTTTTGTTTTTTCTTTAAGGATTATTAAATGCTTATGAAGCCTTTGTAGGTGTTTTGGGGTAACTATTCTACTTTTCTGAGATAATGACTTTTGGGTTTTCATTATCTGTAAGTCATAATCATCCACATTAACAGAAATAAACACTTGATATAGATCACTCTGTGTGTAATGACTATACAATATACGTGTTTCCCTTTTTGCATTGAATTACTGAAATAAATTAACTTTTTGATAATATTCTAATTTATTGAGATGCACCTGTAGATGTGATGGCACAGTTTAACAGAGTGTCTTACACTCAGGAGAAGCGTGCCGAGATCAGTTTAAGTAATAATTCCCCCTGAAAGCCCCAATGAAAACTAACAATCTACCCATTTAAATCAAACAATGACTTGAGTGTCCCCACAGTCCCCCTATACACTATATGATAGTCATACAGCTTCCTATACAATGTATGATGGTCCACACATCTCCCCGAACAATGTATGTGTCACAATGTGACTACAGGATAGCAAGGGACAGGGGGCTCATATGGCTATCCCCAGCCTCAGGGTTATTACTAATGGTGGAGATGCATGAGTCTTGTGCCTGGCTATTCTTCTGTCCAGAACAAACCTGTTCTTCCCCCGAGGATAGGAAGAGGCAGGAGTGTGATGGCAACACAGATTAAGACACACAGGTGAAAACCAACTTAGAGAACTACAAATTCCCAGGCAAAAAACCACTAAGAGATGAAGAAGAAAAGCAAGAGCAGGAAAGCAGCAACCAAAGGACAACAAGGGTTAACACCAGAACTGCTGACAGCAATAAAGTACTACAACCACCAGTAAGTCTGAATTACAACACCTCACCAGAACAGTAAAGACTAGCTACAGCTGGCAACAATGAAAGAGTACAGTCAGTGTGTGTTTTATATATATATATATATATATATAACATATAGGGAGTGAATGTGACTGGCTCCACCACAGCATAGATTAACTTTTGCTAGCCTGCCTATGAGTTAACAATCCTTGGGTCAATGACTGAATCTCCTTACGCTGATCACAGACATCAGAGTTAGCAGGGAGAGTGCCAGAATCTGTAGTCTCCATGGATCCTGTTGCCACCATGATAGTTGGTGATTAGTGTTGAGCCACCCCCCTAGAGTTTGAGTTCGGTTCGGTTCGTCGAACGGCGGCTCAGTTCGGCGAACGTTTGACGAACACCTTCAAACCCCATTGAAAACAATGGGAGGCAAATAAAAACACATACAAACACATAGAAAACACCTTCTAAGGTGTCCAAAAGGTGACAAACAACTCACAAGACACCACAAACACATGAAAAAGCGGGCCACTGACACCACTTCAGTGGCATCACTTGTCCCCCAGTTGCATGCTTGACAGGTTGATTTGCATAAAGCAAAATCCAAATCCACAAGCATTTACTCTCCCCAGGATGACACAGGGGTAGAAAAGTCCTTGCTGATCCAAGACTTGTTCATCTTCGAACATTTTTAAAAAAACAGCAAGAGGACTCCAAGCAGAGTCTCCCGTTTTTCCAAAAATTGGGCCACAGACACCACTTCAGTGGCATCACTTGTCCCCCAGTTGCAAACTTGACCTGTTGATTTGCATCAAGCACATTCAAAAATACGCCAGCCATTACTGTCCTCATGATGACACAGGGGTAGCAAAGTCCTTGCTGAACCATGACTTGTTCATCTTGGACCATTTTTAAAAAAAACAGCAAGGGGACTCCAAGCAGAGTCTACCTTTTTTCCAAAAATTGGGCCACAGACACCACTTCAGTAACATCACTGGTCCCCCAGTTGCAAACTTGACATGTTGATTTGCATCAAGCACATTCAAAAATACGCCAGCCTTTACTCTCCCCAGGATGACACAGGGGTAGAAAAGTCCTTGCGGATCCATGACTTGTTCATCTTGATGAACGTTAATCTGTCCACATTGTCACTGGACAGACGCTTGCGCTTATCTGTCAGCACACACCCAGCAGCACTGAAGAGACGTTCCGAGAGAATGCTGGCTTCGGGACACGACAAGATCTCCAAGGCGTAAGTGGCGAGCTCAGGCCATTTTTCAAGATTGGAAGCCCAAAATGAGCAAGGCTCCAGTTGCAGAGTCATGGCATCTATATTCACTTGGAGATACTCCTGTATCATCCTCTCCAGCTGTTGACTATGTGTCAGACTGCTTGTGTCTTGTGGCCTTGCAAAGGATGGTCTAAAAAAATCATAAAACGATTCCATAAAATTGCTGTTACCACCACATACGGTATTGCTGGTACGGTTTGACTGATGATGACTTGACAGTCCCATGGTTGGCAAGTTAGAACTGTGAGATTCACTCCGTGCACCACTGGTGTTTAGTGGAAAAGCCGAGCTAAGATTGCATAACAACTTCTGCTGATACTCCTGCATACGTGTGTCCCTTTCTATGGCTGGAATTACTTCGGCAAATTTTGACTTGTATCGGGGATTAAAGAGCGTGGCAACCCAGTAGTCAGCATTACTTCTAATTCGGACAATCCGAGGGTCAAGTGGTAGGTAGTGCAGCAGTCCTTGCTGTGTTTGTGTCGGCAAGGTGATAACCTGCTTCCTTCCTCTGACATCTCCCCCCAAACCTTGAACAACCGAAATTTAACCAAAATCTCCCTCATCTGTTGAGTCTTCCATGCCCATTGCCAGTTCGTCCTCCATTTCGCCTGGGCTCCTGCACCTTCCTTAACTGTTTGGCTGCTACCATGTGCCCTTGTTAATCCCTCTCCCCAATGTCCCATGCCTGCCGCCTTGGTGATGCTAAACGTCTGGACCTTATAGATCTTGGTATCCCTTCCGCATATGAATCCTCCTGTACTTCCTCCCCTTCCTGTTGTCCCACCACCTGACTCCATATACTGTTTAGAGTGTGCTCCAGCATGTAAATGACTGGAATTGTCATGCTTATAATGGCATTGTCAGCGCTAAAAATATTCGTCGCTATGTCAAAACTGTTCAGAAGGGTGCATAGGTACGTGATCTGAGACAACTCCATCAGCGTGATCTGCCAAACCTCTGCATCTCATTGGCCCAGGCTATACGTCATAATGTATTACACCAGGGCTCTGCGGTGCTGCCACAGTTGCTGCAACATGTGGAGAATCGAATTCCAGCATGTCAACACATCACATTTCAGGCGGTGAACCGGCAGGCCGAAAGACTTCTGTAGCAATGCAAGTCGGTCAGCTGCACCGGAAGTGAGCAGATAGGGACCGTGCCCTGTGCAGAAGCCCATCTAGGCCGGGATAGTGGGTTAAAAATTGCTGGACAACAAGTTTCAACGCGGGGGCCATACAAGGCACATGTGTCACTTTGCCCCGGCAAAGGGCCGCACCCAGGTTTGCAGTAATGTCTCACACGGCCTTCCCTGGTTGAGTGGAGACAACTATTTATGAAACTCGGTCTCCAGAGCTGACCACAACTCCTCAGCTGTGTGACTTATTTCCCAGACATTTTAACGTAAAGACCGCCTGATGTAGGAAGTGTGCGGGATTCCTTGTGCCCAGTTACAACGCGGGTGGCCTTACCAGACAGGCTTTGGGCGGAGGTGTAGGACCCAGACGAGGTTGAGGAGCCAGAATCAATGGAGGAACTTCTACATACAGAGGATTGACGCACAACTCGTGGGGACGGAAAGACTTGTACAGCAGACCCTTCTCCATCTCTCACTATAGTTACCCAGTGCCCAGTCAGCGACCTGTAATGCCCCTGTCCATGCTTACTGGTCCAAGTATCGGTGGTGAAATGCTCCCTGTCACACACATAGTTTCTCAAGGAAGCGGTGATGTTGTGTGCGACATGCTGGTGTAGCGCAGGCACATCTTTCTTGGAGAAGTAGTGGCGACTGGGCATCTGGTACTGGGGCACTGCGACGGACATAAGGTCTCGAAAATCCTGTGTGTCCACCAGGCGGAAAGGCAGCATTTCTGTAGCCAACAGCTTGCAGAGTGTGAAAGTCAACCTCTTAGCTTTGTCATGGCTAGGAGGAAATGGCCTTTTACTTGTCCACATCTGAGGGACTGAGGGCTGGCTGCTGTGCTGAGATGGTGTTGAGTAGGGTGTCCAATGAAAACTGCTCGTCTGTGAGGAAAGTGCAGGCGGAGACATAATGTTGCCTTCATCCAAAGGTGGTACTCACAATTTCTGAGAGAGCTCTACATTAGCAGCTTTTTCCCCTTCCAAAACAACTGACGACCTGCCAATCACACTGCCTGTTGCGGTTAAAGAGGTGGAAGGTCTGCATCGCAAAGCATGTGTGACTGCTGTCCCCACAGTCATAGAGGATGAAGAGCGCGCAGATGCACTAGAAGGAGAAGATGGCGGTTGGCCCGCTCTGCTAGGCCGCATTATAGCACACTGAGCTTCCCACTGGGACTTATGCTTGTTATCCATGTGACTGTTCATGGACGAAGTAGTCAAACTAGTGAGTTTTTGGCCTCTACTTATAGATTGGCGACAAATCTTACAGATGGCATGAGTTGGGAGATCCTTTGCGATGTCAAAAAAGGACCAAGCTAGGCAAGGCTTAGAGCCCATGCGACCTGTAGAGCCACCCCGACTTGTGCTCAGAGGCCGAGTTGTGGCTGAGGATGCAGTTGTTGACGTGCTACCAGTACTCAGTTTCTGTCCAGGAAGGCGCAAGCTAACCTCGTCGTCAGTCGCATCCTACTCCACCACCTCTGCTGACTTCCTCGAATGCCTGACTGTGGGTTGACATTAACTTGGATCTACAACCTCATCATCAACCTGTGTGTTTGCACTCCCCTCCTCCTCAGACCTAACCTCTTCCGGCCCTGACTGAATAGTTGAGTTGTCATTCCAATCAGGTATCTGAGTCTCATCGTCATCAGTATGTTCCTCATTGTCTCCACCAAGAGGAGTTACAGTTTGGGAATGAGGTTCTACATTATGCTCAGAAACGTCTTCATCAGTGCCTGAATCTGACTCACAAAGCTCCTGGGCATCACTGCAGATCATTTCCTGGTCTGGACTCACTGTAGCTTTGGAGCAGACCTCTGATTCCCAGGCTATAGTGTGACTGAACAGCTCTGCAGACTCACCCATCTCAGTTACCCCATACTCTGGAGGGCGGTTGGAGACTTGAGAGCTGGTAGAAAGCAAGTGCGATTGGGGTGACAACTCAGAGGACTGTAGTTTTTTGGATGTTGAAGTTGAGGTGGAGGAGAGGCCACTTGATAGAGCACTTGAGATCCATTCAAACATGTGCTCCATAAAAAAGGGATCACATCAGATCGTCCACGGAAATTAGTAGACATCGTACTTCTGCTAAAAGATTGCCCTTTTTCAGCAGATATTACTGCTTTATTACCTACCCCACGGACACAAACTTTTTTCACTTTCCAACACGCCTGTTCCTTTTCCACCAGCATCTGTCCTTTTGCCACACATTTTGTTTGTGACCAAATTGAACACTTAAAATCTCGTAGCAAAAATGGAGAGGTGGTGTAGATTGCAGAGGTGGTCTATCTTTATTGACAGCTGAAGAACCAACACTGACTATCTCAGACAATGAAAATATGGCCCTAAAAATGGCAGCACTTTTTGCAATTAAAATTGCGTAGCAAAAATGGACAGGTGTGTAGAATGCACAGTTGGTGTACCTTGCTTGACAGCAGAAGAACCCAAAGTTAGTGTCCCAGAAAATTTTAGTATGCCCCTAAAAGTGGCAGCACTTTTTGCAATTAAAATTGCGTAGCTAAAATGGACAGGTGTGTAGAATGCACAGGTGGTGTACCTTGCTTGACAGGAGAGGAACCCTCAGTTAGTATCCCAGACAATTTTAGTATGCCCCTAAAAGTGGCAGCACTTTTAGCAATTAAAATTGCGTAGCTAAAATGGACAGGTGAGTAGATTGCACAGTTGTTGCACCTTGCTTGACAGCAGAGGAACCCTAAGTTAGTATCCCAGACAATTTAGTATGCCCTTAAAAGTGGCGGCACTTTTTACAATTAAAATTGCAAAGCAAAAATGGAGAGGTGTGCAGAATGCACAGGTGCTGTAGCTAGCTAGCTTGTCAGCAGAGGCAGCCTCACTTTCTATCCCTGCCAATGAAACAATGCCCCAAGGAATTGCCTGAGCTGATATAGTCAGACACTGTGATATAAATTCCTGTACAGTGCTGGCACAGACCTGCATAGCAAAAATGGCTATAATATAGCCCTGAAAAGGGCTGAAATTACAAGTAGTCCTTAATCCCTAAAGCGATGCGTAGATTGCACGGTATGTCTATAGCGCACACAGCAGCAGCGGGAGCGGTGACTGTCACCCACCCGCAGCAGAGAGATAACGGCGGCGATGGGGAAAATGGCAGGGTCTTATAGGGCAAAGACATGTGACCTACACAACCAATGACATGCCCTTGCTTGTTTGGCAAAAATCCACTTTGCTGTGTGTGTGTTTGTGATTGTCTGACAGCCTGGCCCGCCCCACTGTACGCGCGGTTATGAAAACAACAAAAAAATGGCGATTGCCATTCTTTCAGCACTCAGCAGCAGCACTGATCTAAACCCCGTCCCCCCCTGCACACTGTATGCTAAATTTTGATAATATCATGATTAACAGTCACTCACAGTATTACAGTGAAAAGCCAGCTAGTAACTGGCTATGCTTTTTGGTGACTGAACCGTTATCGAACGTAACTTGAACTGCCAAACTTGAAGCAAATCATTCGAGATTGTCAAACGACTCGAACACCGCCCAAAATCACTCGAATTTGAAATTGGCGAACCGTTCGAATCGAACATTGCTCAACTCTATTGGTGATGCTTTTAAAAACTCCTTGTGACAGTATGATAGTCTCAACAGCTCTCTATACACCTCATGATGATCCCACAACTCTCTATACACTGTATGATGGCCATTACAGCTCATTATACACAATATATTGGGCCCCACAGCTGCCTTATACATGGTATGATGGCCCTATACTGTATGAGGGTCCCTACAGCTCTATATACACTGTGTAATGGCCCCACAGCTCCCTGTACACTGTATGGTGAGCATCACAACTCTATATACAATGTATGGTGGTCCCTACAGCTTTCAATATACTGTATGATTGTCCCCATTGCTCTCTATATACTGTACGATGGCCCCACAGCTCTCTTTACACTGTATGATGGACTCCACAGTTCCTTATATCCTGTATTATGTCTCCTACAGATCTCTATATACTTTATGATGGTCCGCAGAGTTTTCTATACACTGTATAATGGTTCTTAAAAGTTTTCTGTACAATGTATGATGGTAAAACACTTTGCTCGTGTCGCCATTTTTCATGACCCGTAATGTACTTATTTTTCAGGACCTGGGGCTCTGTGAGAGCTAAAATTTTGCAACCTGAGCTGACATTTTTACTGATAACATTTAGGGTGCATATGATGTTTTAATTGACTCTTACTGCATTTTACTGGAACATTTCGGCAACCAAAAATACATAATTCTGTTCTTTTGTTCTCGCTATGCTGTTTATTACTTGATTTAATATATATTATATTTTGGTAGATCAGACTTTTACAAATGCAGTGATACAGACTATGTGAATTTTTTATTGTTTTATTTTTAATGGGGTATAAGGGTGTGAGATAAACTTGTGTTTTAGTTTTTTTTAAGCTTTTAAAAAATTTATTTTTAAACTTTTTACTATATTTAATAGTCCCTTTAGGGACCTGAAATGACATCTGATTGCTTGTGGTGTACCGAGTGATACATCAGCTCTCCTATGTATAGCGAAAATCAAGGTCTCCTGTTAATGCCAGTCAAATTCTGGCTTTCACATGTGAACTGTCATGACACATACAGAAGTCTTTAGCAGATCTTCAGCTGTCATTGCAATCCTTTGGCGAACTGTGATTACATCACGTTCTCACATTCGCACACAAAGACTTTTGGAATGAGTTCTGCTCCCTTAACAAACTGAAAAAAGCAGGCATTATGACTTTTATTAAAAACACGGTCACATTCCAACTCATTCAAGAAAAAAAAGATGATATGGGACGGTTTCATATTCTTGCCTGTAAAATCAATAACTGCTCATGCACTGTTGTTAATATTTATGCCCTTATTACTGGACAAAATAATTTCTTAGAAAAACTGCTGAAAGAAGTAAATAAAATAAAAATTGGCAACCTACTAATGATGGGAGATTACAATATGGTACCAATTTGGGATCTAGATTCGACAGTACACTCGCACTTTAAAGAACTAACCCTTCACAATTGGTTGCCAAGAAATTAACTCCTAGATACATTTCGATGTCTTAAGCCAGCTTTACATGTTGCAATATCGCATACGATATCGTATGCGATTTGCAACACTCCCATCGTATGTGTGGCACGTTCAATTTGTTGAACGTGCCGCACAAGCGATTAACCCCCGTCACACGTACCTACCCGTCCATACGACCTCGATGTGGGTGACGAACGTCCACTTCCTGGAGTGGGAGGGACATTCGGCGTCACAGCGACGTCACGCAGCAGCCGGCCAATAGAAGCGGAGGGGCGGAGCTGATTGGGACGTAAACATCCCGCCCACCTCCTTCCTTCCGCATTACTGGCCGGGAGCCGCAGGACGCAGGTAAGATCTGTTCATCGTTCCCGGGGTGTCACACACTGTGATGTGTGCTACCCCGGGTACGATGAACAATCTGACGTTCAATTCATGAGGAATGAACGACGTGCATGCGATGAACGTTTTACCGTTCAATCGCAATCGCACATAGCTGTTACACACTGCAATGTACCTTACGATGCCGGATGAGCGTCACTTACGACGTGACCCCGCCGACACATTGTAAGATACATTGCAGCATGTAAAGCTGGCTTTAACACCACATCCTGTGAGTTCTCATACTACTCAGAATTTATAAAACTTATTCCCGCATTGACCACATCTTTACCACTTCCCAATCAATTTCTAAATTTAAAAAAGAAACAATATTGAAAAAATCATTTTCGGACCACTCACCCATATTAGGAGAAATACAACTAAATTGTAATTGTAACTAATGCTCAGAAAAGTATGCTCTGGAAATGTCGTCCAGCAATAATTTGTAACCCCTTATATAAGCCTCAGATAGAAAACATTATCAAATTATATTTTAAAGAGACTAACAATGAAAGTATATGTCCTACAACAGTCTGATCAGCAAAAAGGAAAGAAAAAGAAAAATTGTAGATTTGCAAAAATTAATATACGATAAAGAAAAAATCCAACAAGAAAGTCCCATTCCACCATCAAACTTACATAAAGAGACAGATCTAAGAATTAAATTAAAAGCCCAACTATTTGATGAATATTAAAGTCATTTACATTATTCAAAGATGATAAATTATTCCAATATTAAAAAAGCCAACCAGAGTAATGGCAAAAGAAGTCAAAGCAGAAAGGGTAAAAAAGAGAATAGTAGCCATTAAAAACCCAAACAAAGTGCTGGTATATAATCTGAAGGAAATTGCGGATGCATTCGCGGAGTACTACTCCAGACTGTATAACTTAAAAAATGATTCCTCTACTCCCCAGCCAACCCCTGAACAAATTAATGAATTTCTAGCTCAGATCAACCTCCCTAAAATAGAACCTGACAATTACTAACCCTCAATGCCCCCTTTAGTGAACCAGAAATCCTTACTACAGTTTCATCCCTAAAATCAAGAAAACTCGCAGGACCTGACGGTTTCACAAATGATTATTATAAAGCTTTTTCCTCCCTTATAGCCCCCCACCTAACTAATGTTCTCAATAAAGCCTCCCTGTCGGGTACATTTCCACCCGAGATGTTGGGAGCAACTATAACACTAATATCAAAAACTCGAGACAGCAATGAATCTGTCGGCAACTATACGCCTATTGTTACGGGGGAACCGGCAGATTAGGACCAGGGGGTATATATCCCAATCGCCAATCGGGGCCCACCATGCTACAGATGGCAATGGAGCTGCTGGCACTCTGTGGGTTAGGCGGAGACTATAGAGCTGATGACTCAGAGATAACCCAGGAGACCTGGGAACCGGTCACGTGTGTAGGGACACGTCAAACTGGAGGACAACCCAATTAGCGTTTTGGTGGAGCGGGCGCTACTCCGACCACGTGTGTAGGGAACACGTCAGGCCGGATGGTAACCAGTTAGCGTTGACCGAGAAGACCGCTGCGATAGCGCCCTGTGTGTGTAAGACACATCAGGCTGAGCGGTCCTTTGATTAGCGTTTCTGGTCACCACTCGACTGGCCACGTGTGTGAAGGACACGTCAGACCACGTAGTCACACCAGTAGCATTTGACTGGGAAGCCGAGGAGAGAAATAGGGTTCACACACCCAATCCAGGAACACATTGTTAACTCCACAGGAATTCTGAATTACGCTGTCTGTGCGCGTAGAGGGCACAACTGGACAGGTGACACAGCAGGTATGCTGTCCATGTGCGTAGAGAACACAACCGGACAAGTAACGCAACAGGTATGCTGTCCGTGTGCGTAAAAGGCACAAACAGACAGGTGACACAGCAGCCGCAGTCCAGTTAATGCCACTGGACTGCTATAGCACAACTGAAATGGCAGCAAGGAAGCTCGGTGCCTGACCCTGATGTGCCGAGCCACGAATCTTGGCGTGACAGGCACCGTTCGCCTAGCCCTACCTACCGCTTCCAACAAAGCTTATGCCACCATGAACTGTAAATGAAGACTGCGCACCTCCATGTTGTCTCCAGCCCCTTTTATATCCTGGGTCCATCCCAAACCTAGGGTGGAACCACTAAGGTCCAATAGCAGAGTGCCATGTCAGCAGCGACGTCACCAGCGGCCTATCCGGAACCACCACGTCATTGATGACCTCATGGCCCCAAACACTTCACCAGTCATCGTCTGATGACCAATGGTGAGGTGCCAGATCATAGGGGCATCCTTTCCCTCACTGATCCATTCCCATCAATACTAGAAATAATAAAGACCCTAGATACATATTCACGAATATCATGTTATAAATTAAACCCAAAGAAATCTAAATTATTATTATTCCATCTTGATCGCTCAACTACAAATTCTATCATATCCCACTCCCCCTTTAATTGGAAAGACTTATCCATAGATTATTTAGGAGTACAAATAACTAAAAACCCACAAACTATGGTTAGCACCAACATAAATAGATTATTGAAAAAAATTAAAAAATGACCTCAAGCATGCTCAAAAATACGATCTATCTTGGCTGGGGAGACTAATCACATTTAAACTAATAACCCTACCTAGAATCCATTATTAAGATCCATTCCACTACCTATGTCACCCAAAACTGTTAACCCACTACAAAAAAATCTAAATGATTTCATATGGAACACCAAAAGAGCAAGAATTTCTAAATATACATTAACTAAACATAAGAGTAGGGGGGGTATAGGAATTCCAGACCTTTATCACCAACTTAATTAAACAAAGTTAATATTGGATCAAAGAAGCATATTTATTTCCCTGGATGGACCTGGCACTTTCATTTAATAATTATTGTCCCCTTAAAAATTGTATTATCTCCCATATATCCAACCTTTCTTTAACTTTCCCTGACCCTCCCACCTTAACACCAACAATACAAACCTGGAAATACCTAACATGTAAATCACTCAAAACAAATAAAAACACCCAAATTAAAAAAAATTAAATTAAATTCTTAGCTATCCTTTCAAATTTAGAAATCCTGACCACATGGCACACTTTAAAACTCAATAAAATAAGCGACATCCATGATGGTCGTGATTTTGTCCCCTTTCTCAACTTAACAATTAAATAAAAATTAAATTAAATATAAAATTCCCGATACTGATTTTAAAATTGTATTATCTATTAGAGAAACCCTGCGTCATTTACTTAAAAATAAGAACCATTTACCTGAACTTATAGATCCCCTATTCTGTAACCCAACCAACAGTGCAATCTGGAGTAGTACTAAGTTCTATCATCATATAATAAAAATACCAAATTTGAAAAAATTAACTATATTCTTGCTTGGGAAAAGAAACTTAAGCAACAGATGTCAGAAGAAATGTGGCAAAAAAAGCTTAAAAGCAACAAACTCTTCTAATTCTAGTGTGATTCTTCTAGAGACACATACAAAAATACTAATGAGGTGGTACTTTACTCCATCAAAAATTCACCAATTTAACAAAGATGTCACCTTTGCTTGCTGGAGGGATTGTGGTTTGATTGGTGACTTAATGCATGTCTTTTGGGGGTGTCGAGCACTAAAGGAACTCTGGTTGGAAGTATTGAAATTAATATACAGACCAGAATTTAATACCCATAAAAATAATAACTTTATTAGTAATCAATTAAAAGATTTTCAATCAACCAAAACATCAAACATACAAAAGTGCATGTAGTATGAAGGTGCACACTGAGTGGCCAGGGGTAGGAAAGCTTATGGAGGGGTCTGAGGGTGGTATAGATGATGTATTGATAATATGGACCAGGAAGGGTTATATCTGTCCCTGATCTGTGTCACATATCAGGGACAGATATAACCCTTCCTGGTCCATATTATCAATACATCATCTATACCACCCTCAGACCCCTCCATAAGCTTTCCTACACCTGGCCACTCAGTGTGCATCTTCACACCACAGGCACTTTTGTATGTTTGATGTTTTTGTTGATTGAAAATCTTTTAATTGATTACTAACAAAGTTATTATTTTTATGGGTATTAAATTCTGGTCTGTATACTAAGGTACCCTAGCCTATACAATTCTGGTTTGTTTTAAGTATCAAAGTTAATCAATAACATCAGTAATTCAAACAATGTTTTCACCCCTTAAAAAGTCCTTATCTTCTCAGAACTAGAAGAAATAGATCCCATATTCAGAACCATAATTATCCATATTTTCCTCACTACTAAAAACTAGAGTTGAGCGCGGTTCTAGGTTCGTGGTTCTCCAGTTCGCGGCTCGAGTGATTTTGGGGGCTGTTCTAGATCGAACTAGAACTCGAGCTTTTTTGCAAAAGCTCGATAGTTCTAGATACGTTCGAGAACGGTTATAGCAGCAAAAAAAACAGCTAATTCCTAGCTGGCGTTCCGCTGTAATAGTGTAAGTCACTCTGTGACTTACACTATTATGAAATTTCAGTGTACAGTGTGCGGGAACAGCGCCTTCAGATCACTGCTGTATGGATAATGGCGATCGCCATTTTTTTTTTTTCCCTTGTCTTCCTTCCCTAAGCGCGCGCGTGTAGTGGGGAGGGCCAGCATGTCAGCCAATCCCAGACACACACACAGCTAAGTGGACTTTTAGCCAGAAAAGAAACGGCATGTGTGATAGGATGTCCATGTCACATGTCCCTGCATTATAAAACCGGACATTTTCCTCCAGCACGCCATTATCTGCCTTCTGCGTCCTTGGTGTCAGACATCACTGGCGCAGCTCTGTCCTGAGTCCTATCGCCGATACTGCTGTATGCGCCCCATACACAGCGCTGGACAGCTTAGGGAGAGCACTTTCTATCAGTCCTTTTAAGGGCTCGTACCGGCAGGGTCAGAGCCATAGGTGACAGGTCCTGAAAACAGAGTTTAACAGCTACACAAGATGACAGCGTCTGTGTAGCTAAGGTCAGGGATTTCCTCGCTGCATTTCCCCATTAGGAGGGAATAGAAAGGCAGGCTTCCATTCCTCTACCCAAAGCCCCACAACCCTGGCACTGTACCCTCCTGTCCTCTGCACACTCCAACTCATTATAACTAAGCCATTATACTAGCAAACACTGAGTGTACCTAGTGTCATCCTAAACGTGGCTATTAAACTTCTGTATAGTCCCAGTAGTGCACAGATATTTGCAGCACGTCTACCTGCATTGCACACTCAAACTGATAGTTACTAAGCCATTATACTAGCAAACACTGAGTGAACTTGGTGGCATCCTAAACGTGGCTGTTGGACTTCTGTATTGTCCCACTAGTGCAAAGATATTTGCAGCATGTCTTCCTGCATTGCACACTCAAACTCATTGTTACTAAGCCATTATACTAGCAAACACTGAGTGAACCTAGTGGCATCCTAAACGTGGCTGTTGGACTTCTGTATAGTCCCAATAGTGCACTGATATTTGCAGCATGTCTTCCTGCATTGCACACTTAAACTCATTGTTACTAAGCCATTATACTAGCAAACACTGAGTGAACCTAGTGGCATCCTAAACGTGGCTATTGGACTTCTGTATTTTCCCAGTAGTGCACAGATATTTGCAGCACGTCTGCCTGCATTGCACACTCAAACTGATAGTTACTAAGCCATTATACTAGCAAACACTGAGTGAACTTAGTGGCATCCTAAACGTGGCTGTTGGACTTCTGTATTGTCCCACTAGTGCAAAGATATTTGCAGCACGTCTGCCTGCATTGCACACTCCAACTCATTATAACTAAGCCATTATACTAGCAAACACTAAGTGAACCTAGTGGAATCCTAAACGTGGCTATTGGACTTCTGTATAGTCCCAGTAGTGCACAGATATTTGCAGCACGTCTGCCTGCATTGCACACTCCAACTCATTATAACTAAGCCATTATACTAGCAAACACTGAGTGAACCTAGTGGCATCCTAAACGTGGCTATTGGACTTCTGTATAGTCCCAGTAGTGCACAGATATTTGCAGCACGTCTGCCTACATTGCACACTCAAACTCATTGTTACTAAGCCATTATACTAGCAAACACTGAGTGAACCTAGTGGCATCCTAAACGTGGCTATTGGACTTCTGTATAGTCCCAGTAGTGCAAAGATATTTGCAGCATGTCTGCCTGCATTGCACACTCAAACTCATTGTTACAAAGCCATTATACTAGCAAACACTGAGTGAACCTAGTGGCATCCTAAACGTGGCTGTTGGACTTCTGTATAGTCCCAGTAGTGCACAGATATTTGCAGCACGTCTGCCTGCATTGCACATTCAAACTGATAGTTACTAAGCCATTATACTAGCAATTTCTGCTGCCAGTTAAAGGGCCGTAGTTGCATTGTCAGGGATATTTATTCTTTATTATTCTGCTGTTAATAAAGCTATACCACCGCTGCAATCTACACCACCTCTCAATTTTTACTACCACATTTTCACTGCACAATCTTGTTGCAATCAACATGAGTGGCAAAATGACAGATGCTGGTGGAAAGGGGAAGAGGCGTGCTGGAAAAGGAAAAAAAGAGTTTGTCCGTGGGGAAGGTGGCAAAGCTCCTTTATCATCTGCTGAAGATAGACCATCTACCAGCAAAAGTAAGATGTCTACT
Source organism: Anomaloglossus baeobatrachus (assembly GCF_048569485.1). NCBI lineage: Eukaryota > Metazoa > Chordata > Amphibia > Anura > Aromobatidae > Anomaloglossus > Anomaloglossus baeobatrachus. The sequence continues at coordinate 558,018,596 of NC_134353.1, forward strand.
ACTTACCGTGGACAATCCGATGTGCTCCCTTGTTTACGGACACGAACAACAGGAACAAAGGTAGATGATGGCCAAAAAAGGAAAATGCTTGAATGGATCTCAAGTGGTCCAACAAGTGCCCTCTCAGCCACTTCAAGTACCGCATCCAAAAAACACCAGTCCTCTGAGTTGTCATCCCAATCAAACTTGCTTTCTCCCAGCTCTGAAGTCTCCATCAGCCCTGCACAGTATGGTAGAACTGAGATGGCTGAGTCTGCAGAGCTGTTCAGTCACACTATAGCCTGGGAATCAGAGGTCTGCTCCCAAGCTACAGTGAGTACAGACCAGGAAATGGTCTGCAGTGATGCCCAGAACTCTGATTCAGGCCATGAGGACCAAGTTTCTGAGCATAATATTGACCCTTTGTCACAAACTGTAACACCTGTGGTTATAGACAATGAGGAACATACTGATGAAGATGAGACGCAGATACCCGATTGGGATGACAACTGAAATATTCGGTCAGGGCAAGAAGAGGCTCGGTCTGAGGGGGAGGAGAGTGCAAACACAACAATTGATGATGAAGTTCTAGATCCCTCCTACTGTCAACCCCCAGTCAGGCACTCGAGGAGGTCAACAGAGGCGGTGGAGGAGGATGCAACCGACGACGAAGTTACCTTGCGCCTTACTGGACAGAGTCGGAGCACTGGTAGCACGTCTACAACTGAATCCTCAGCCACCACTCTGCCTCTGAGCACTAGTCGGGGGGGCTCAGCAGGTCGCATGCCCTCTAAGCCTTGCCTAGCCTGGTCCTTTTTTGACATAGAAAAAGATCGCCCAAATTATGTGATGTGTAAAATTTGTCGTGATTCTGTTAGTAGAGGTCAAAACCTCAACAGTTTGACAACTTCTTCCATGAATCGTCACATGAATAAATATCATAGGTCCCGGTGGGAAGGTCAATGTGCTGCAATGCGGCCTAGCGGAGCGAACCATCCACGGCCTGCCGCTTCCAGTGCATCTGCGCGCTCTTCATCTTCTAGGACTGTGGGGACAGCTGTCACACCTGGTTTTCCACGCACAACTTCCACCACTGTAACCGTAACAGGCACTTTTTGCTTGGTAGGTCGAAAGTTGGTTTGGAAGGGGAAACAAGTGAGTGTGTACAGCTCTTTCAGACATCGATAGCACCAACGTTGGATGAAGGCAACATCATGTCTCCGCCTGCACTTTCCTCACAAACCTGCATTTTTCCAGGGACACCCTACTCAACACCGTCTACACACAGCAGCCAGATCTCTGTCCCTCAGATGTGGTCAAATAAAAGGCCATTTCCTGCGACCCATGACAAAGCTAAGAGGTTGACTCTATCCCTCTGTAAGCTCTTGGCTACCGAAATGCTGCCTTTCCGCCTAGTGGACACACAGGATTTTAGAGACTTTATGTCTGTCGCTGTGCCCCAGTACCAGATGCCTAGTCGCCACTACTTCTCTAAGAAAGGTGTGCCCACGCTACACCAGCATGTCACACACAACATCACCGCTTCCTTGAGAAACTCTGTGTGTGAACGGGTGCATTTCACCACCGATACTTGGACCAGTAAGCATGGACAGGGACGTTACATGTCGCTGACTGGGCACTGGGTAACTATGGTGATAGATGGTGAAGGGTCTGCTGCACAAGTCTTGCCGTCCCCACGACTTGTGTGTCAATCCTCTGTCTGTCCAAGTTCCGCCACTGCTTCTGCCTCCTCCACCTCATCTGGGTCCTCCACCTCCGCCCCAAACCTGCCTGGTCAGGCCACCAGCGTTCTCACTGCGCAGAAGGAATCACGCACCCCTCCTTACTATGCTGGCAGCAGAGCGCAACGGCATCAGGCGGTCTTTAGCTTGACATGTCTTGGGAATAGGAGTCACACAGCTGAGGAGTTGTGGTCAGCTCTGCGGTCAGAGTTTAGTAAATGGTTGTCTCCACTCAACCTGCAGCCTGGTAAGGCCGTGTGCGACAATGCTGCAAACCTGGGTGCGGCCCTTCACCTGGGCAAGGTGAAACACGTGCCTTGTATGGCTCACGTGTTGAACCTTGTCGTCCAGCAATTCTTAACACACTATCCCGGCCTAGATGGCCTTCTGACCAGGGCACGAAAACTGTCTGCTCACTTCCGCCGTTCAACCGCCGCAGCTGAGCGACTTGCATCTCTCCAGAAGTCTTTCGGCCTGCCGGTTCATCGCCTGAAATGCGATGTGGCGACACGCTGGAATTCGACTCTCCACATGTTACAGCGACTGTGGCAGCACCGCCGAGGCCTGGTGCAATACGTCATGACGTATAGCCTGGGCCAACGAGATGCAGAGGTGGGGCAGATCACCCTGATGGAGTCGTCTCAGATCAAGGACCTATGCACCCTTCTGCACAGTTTCAACATGGCGACGAATATGTTTAGCGCTGACAATGCCATTATCAGCATGACAATTCCAGTCATTTACATGCTGGAGCACACGCTAAACACTATTCGGAGTCAGGGGGTGGGACAACAGGAAGGGGAGGAACTACAGGAGGATTCATATGCGCAAGGGACAACAACATCACCAAGGTCCAGACGTTCATCATCACCAACGCAGCAGGCATGGGACCATGGGGAACAGGGATCAACAAGGGCGCATAGTAGCAGGCGAAATGTTGAGGAAGGTGCAGGAGAACATGAAGAAATGGAAGACGAACTGTCCATGGACATGGAAGACTCAGCAGATGAGGGAGACCTTGGTCAAATTTCAGTTGAAAGAGGTTGGGGGGAGATGTCAGAGGAAGAAAGAACGGTTAGCACCTCTATGCCACAAACACAGCGTGGACTTGGTCCGCATGGCTGCGCAAGACACATGAGTGCCTTCTTGTTGCACTACCTCCAACATGACCCTCGTATTGTCAAAATTAGAAGTGATGATGACTACTGGCTTGCCACACTATTAGATCCCCGGTACAAGTCCAAGTTTTGTGACATAATTCCAGCCATAGAAAGGGACGCAGGAGTATCAGCAGAAGCTGTTACTCGATCTTAGCTCGGCTTTTCCACCAAACAACCGTGCAGGTGCAGGGAGTGATTCTCCCAGTTGTAACTTGACAAACATGGGACGGTCTCGTCATCTTCAACAGTCTACCCGTACCAGTAGGACTGTATCTGGTGCTGGTAACAGCAATTTTATGGAATCTTTTCATAATTTTTTTAGACCCTCCTTTGCAAGGCCACCAGAGACAACAAGTCTGACACATAGTCAACGGCTGGAGAGGATGATACAGGAGTATCTCCAAATGAACATCGATGCCATGACTTTGCAAATGGAGCCTTGCTCCTTTTGGGCTTCAAATCTAGAAAAATGGCCAGAGCTCTCCAGTTACACCTTGGAGATTTTGTCGTGTCCAGCTGCCAGCGTTGTCTCTGAACGTGTGTTCAGTAGAGATGAGCGAACCGGTCGCGGTTCGGCTCGAGGTCGGTTCGCCGAACGGGGGTCCCGTTCGAGTTCGGTTTGTCGAACATTCGACGAACTGAACTCGAACCAATAGGCTATAATGGAAGGCAATCACAAACACATAAAAATGCATTATAAATGTACACAAACAGTTAATAAACATTGCCATAACACTTACCGGTCCCCGCGATACCTTCTGCACTCTGTCTCCTGCCGCTATTTCATCCGATGATCGCTTAATCCTCCCGGTGACCTGCACTGCCAGCAGAGATGCAGGACCTATCGTGACGTCAAAATAGCCATGTGACCAGTCACGTGGCTATTATCTCATTGGCTACAGACTGGTCACATGACTATGACGCGTCATGTAGGACCTGCGAGTGCATCTCTCCGGTACACGGTGCACATATGTGTATCGCCGTGTACAGGCGACATGCTCTAGCACACGGTCGACTCCCCGTTCCGTTAGGGACCGGCTGACACAGCCGGTCATTAACGGAGATCACCGTTGCAATAGCAACGCAGTTAGCGGTGATGTCACCTTAACCGTGGCTCCGAGAGCACCGTTGCTATGGTAACGCGTCTGTCAGCATTACCGCTGTTACCGCTGACAGCCAGCACTGATCACTCACGGAGTGAAGGCTGCACGCTGCTTCCCAATTGTAGTGAGGATTGTAGTGAGGATGAGGTTCCCCAGCCCCAAGCGATGAGCTGGGGAACCTCATCCTCACTACTACTACACTAGAAAGAAAGAAGACAGAAGAGCAGGATCGTGGAGGGCTGACAGGGGGTAATAAAGATGGAGTCTCTAATGTGTCTGTGTATTTATTTCTATTAAAGTATTTTTTCTCTGTGTGGTGTTTTTTTTTAACCCTTTATTGGAGATTCTTAATGGCCGGGCCAAACGAGCCTGACATTAAGAATCTCTGGCTTAATACTGGCTAGTAAAACAAAGCCAGTATTAACTCATGATTACCCAACAAGCCACCCGGCTCCAGGGCTGTTGGAAGAGTTGGATACAACGCCAGATGATGGCGCTTCTATGAGAGCGCCATTTTCTGGGACGGCTGCGGACTGAAATCCACAGCAGAGGCGCCCAAAAACCTCGGGCTAACCTGTGCTGCGGATTCCAATCCCCAGCTGCCTAGTTGTACCCGGCTGGACACAAAAAATGGGGCGAAGCCCACGTCATTTGTTTTTTAATTATTTCATGAAATAAGTGAAATAATTAAAAACGGGCTTCCCTATATTTTTGGTTCCCAGCCGGGTACAAATAGGCAACTGGGGGTTGGAGGCAGCCCGTGGCTGCCTGCTGTACCTGGCTAGCATACAAAAATATGGCGAAGCCCACGTCATTTTTTTGGTGGGCAAAAAACTTCTGCATACAGTCCTGGATGGAGTATGCTGAGCCTTGTAGTTCTGCAGCTGCTGTCTGCTCTTCTCCATACAGACAGACAGCAGCTGCAGAACTACAAGGGTCAGCATACTCCATCCAGGACTGTATGCAGAAGTTTTTTGCCCCCTGAAAAAATTATGTGGGCTTCGCCATATTTTTGTATGCTAGCCAGGTACAGCAGGCAGGTACGGCTGCTCCCAACCCCCAGTTGCCTATTTGTACCCGGCTGGGAACCAAAAATAAAGGGAAGCCCTTTTTTTATTATTTCATGAATTTCATGAAATAATTAGAAAACAAATGACGTAGGCTTCGCCCCATTTTTGTGTCCAGCCAGGTACAACTAGGCAGCTGGGGATTGGAATCCGCAGCACAGGTTGGCCTGAGCTTTCTGGGCCCCACTGCTGCGAATTGCAGTCTGCAGCCGCCTCAGAAAATGGCATTTTCATAAAAGCGCCATATTCTGGCGCTGTATCCAACTCTTCCAGCACCTACCTGCTATACCTGGCTAGCATACAAAAATATGGCGAAGCTCACGTCCTTATTTTGTAGTTTTTTGGCAAAAAAAATAAAAAATGCTTCCCTGGATTTTCCATTGCCAGTGAAGGTAACACCAAGCAGTGGGGGTTAGCAGCCAGTAGCTGCTTGGATTACCCTTAGCTAGCAATACAAAAAATGCAGCGGGAGCCCATATATATTTTTTTTAATTATTTATTTAAATAACTAAAAATAAAATGGGCTTCCCTGTATTTTGATTGCTGGACATCACAGTGCTGTAAAAATAAATCTTTAAAAAAATGACGTAGCGCTCCGCGGTATTTTTGATTCTCAGCGCAGATAAAGCAGACAGCTATGGGTTGCCACCCCCATCTGCCTGCCGTTACCTTGGTTGGCAATCAAAATACAGGGAAGGCCATTAATTTTTTCTATTTAAAAAATAGTTAAAAAAAAAAATGACGTTGGGTCCCCCCATTTTTGATAGCCAGCTAGGGTAAAGAAGACGGCTGTAGCCTGAAAACCACAGCTGGCAGCTTTACCGTGGTTCGGGATCCAATGTGGAGGTCCCCTCAGTCTCTTTTTTATAATTATTTTATAAATATTATTAATTACACAATAAAAGTAGGGTCCCCCCCAAATTGGATCACCAGCCAAGGTAAAGCGGACAGCTGTGGTCTGGTATTTTCAGGGTGGGAAGGTCCATAGTTATTGGGCCTTCACAGCCTAAAAATAGCAGGCCGCAGGCACCCCAGACGTGGCGCATCCACTAGATGCGCCAATCCTGGCACTTCACCCCAGCTCATCCCGTGCCCTGGTGCAGTGGCAAACGGGGTAATAAATTGGGTTGATACTAGCTGTAAAGTCACCTGAGATCAAGCCCAGCAGTTTGTGATGTCATGGCATCTATTAGATACCCAACATCATAAACTGTCAGTACTAACAAAAAAAAAAAATTGACAAAAGAAATTTATTTGAAAAAACAGTCCCCAAAACATTTCCTCTTTCACCAATTTATTGTAAGAAAAAAAATAAAGGGGTCCCACGACGACTCTGGACCGTCTAGAATATGGGGGGGAGACACTCAGGGAACGTATCCCCCATTTTCTAGGAGTGCGGACCCTTCATGTGAGGAGTGTGGGTGCAATGAATCTGCACTCACTCTTCTCGGGTCCACAGCAGCAGAGTCCATGTCGTAATGGTTGCTACCAAAGCTGCAATGCCCTGCTCATGAGGTAAGGGCATGCCTAATCAGGAGAACTACTGTAGAGGAAGCTCTGCTCACTGGTATATAGGTGCTCAGAGGTAATAATAGATAAAATTAGTGAGTAACCTCGGCACTCTAAATCTCCCAGACTAAGTCAGTAAGCCACAACGGATAGTAATGCAAAATCACTCTTTATTGGTCCGTATTAAGAAAAAAAAAAATTTCATAAGCATGTATGTTTTTGTCCAACACAAGTTACAAATGACGTTTCGGCCTGAGCCTTCGTCAGATTGGACTTATCTGCATGTAATCATGAAAAATGACAATAATCAGTATCACATAAGAGTGAGAGAACAATAACATAAACTCGAACAATGTAGAGGTACAATTGGGATGCAGCAAAAAAATTGCAACACAGCAAGAAATGAAACACATGATACAAATGTCATAATACAGTACAAGGACAATATAGTAATGACAAATATGGGGTCAGAGTAGGCTTAGACAGCTCTGGTACGAAAGAGATGTCAATCATAAAGTAACATGTGCAGTAGGTGCAGAGCTACAGTATGCATGGCAGAGCTAATGGGTAGACCGACCATAGAAAAAGAACGGAGAAAAAGTGGAGAAAAAGTGGAGAAAAAGTGGAGAAAAAGTGGAGAAAAAAATGGAGAAAAAGTGAAGAAAAAGTGGAGAAAAAATGGAGAAAAAGTGGAGAAAAAAATGGATAAAAAGTGGAGAAAAAGTGGAGAGAAAAAGTGGAGAAAAGGTGGAGAAAAAGTGGAGAAAAAGTGGAGAAAAAAATGGAGAAAAAGTGGAGAAAAAGTGGAGAAAAAAATGGATAAAAAGTGGAGAAAAAAATGGATAAAAAGTGGAGAAAAAGTGGAGAAAAAGTGGAGAAAAGGTGGAGAAAAAAATGGAGAAAAAGTGGAGAAAAAGTGGAGAAAAAATGGAGAAAAAGTGTAGAAAAAGTGTAGAAAAAGTGTAGAAAAAAATGGAGTAAAAGTGGAGAAAAAGTGGAGAAAAAGTGGAGAAAAAGTGGAGAAAAAGTGGAGAGAAAGTGGAGAGAAAGTGGAGAAAAAGTGGAGAAAAAGGGGAGAAAAAGTGGAGAAAAAATGGAGAAAAAATGGAGAAAAAGTGGAGAAAAAGTGGAGAAAAAGTGAAGAAAAGTGGAGAAAAAGTGGAGAAGAAGTGGAGAAAAAGTGGAGAAAAAATGGAGAAAAAAATGTAGAAAAAGTGGAGAAAAAATGTAGAAAAAGTGGAGAAAAAATGTAGAAAAAGTGGAGAAAAAGTGGAGAAAAAATGGAGAAAAAGTGGAGAAAAAGTGGAGCACCCTTTGGTGCCTTTCATGTGGCACTAAGGGGTGCTTAGCTTTGTATTTAGCCAAAAAAATGAAAAAAAAAATGACGTAGGGTTCCCCCTAGTTTTGTAGCTAGCTAGTGTAAAGCAGACGGCTGCAGCCTGCAGACCACAGCTGGCAACCTCACCTTGGCTGGTAATCCAAAACTGAGGGCACCCCACGCTGTTATTTTAAATTAAATAAATAATTTAAAAAAAAAAAACACGTAGGGGTCCCCCAAAATTGGATCACCAGCCAAGGCCTGATATTCTCAGACTAGGGAGTTCCATGTTTATTGGACTCTCCCCAGCCTAAAAATAGCAGGCCGCAGCCGCCCCAGAAGTGGCGCATCCATTAGATGCGCCAATCCTAGTGCTTCGCCCCAGCTCATCCCGCGCCCTGGTGCGGTGGCAAACGGGGTAATATATGGGGTTATTACCAGATGTGTAATGTCACCTGGCATCAAGCCCTGGGGTTGGTGAGGTCAGGCGTCTATCAGATACCCGACATCACCAACCCAGTCAGTAATAAAAAAAAATAGACGACAAACACATTTTTATTTGAAAAAACACTCCCCAAAACATTCCCTCTTTAACCAATTTATTAGAATGAAAAACAAATCCAGGTCTGCTGTAATCCAAGGGGTTGCCATGACGATCCACACTGTCCCAGTCAATGAAGAGCAGGATGTTCCCCATTGGCTGGGAGAGCAGTGCAGTGACCTGAGCTAACATCAATGGGTCAGCCCAGGTCACTGCAGGGGATGACAAGTGCTGCTGTCAGCGAGGTACATTACCTGCGCTGATCTCCAGCACACTGACAGCCCCTGTCACTGAGTTCAATGACCGCCGCCTTCACAGCCAAGCATCGCGAGAGGCCCGTGACGTCACCGCTAGTCAGTCTCGGGTCGGAAGCGAGAGGTGATGTGACAAGCGGCGGCCATGGAGGACAGTGACAGCGCTGAGGTCGGGATGGCGGGACTTCATCACCACAGGTAAGCCGAGCGGGACCATGTGTGTGTGTGTGTGTATGTGTGTGTGTGTGTGTGTGTGTGTATATGTGTACATGCCGCGGGCAGGAGGGGGCGGAGCGAGCTGAGCGGGAAAGTGTGGGCTTCCTGCACGTAACTAAGATAAACATCGGGTTACTAACCAAAGCGCTTTGCTTGGATACCCGATGTTTATCTTGGTTACCAGCTTCTGGCAGGCTGCCAGCGATGGCTCCTGCACACTGTAGCTGTAAAAAGCCCTGCTTTTTGCTGCTAGAACCGTTCTCGAACGTATTTAGAACTATCGAGCTTTTGCAAAAAGCTCGAGTTCTAGTTCGATCTCGAACAGCCCCCAAAATCACTCGAGCCTAGAACGGGAGAACCTCGAACCTAGAACCGCGCTCAACTCTAGTGTTCAGTGCTGCTGGGTGTGTGCTGACAGATAAGCGCACGCGTCTGTCCAGTGACAATGTGGACAGACTAACGGTCATTAAAATGAACAAGTCATGGATCCACCAGGAATTTACTACCCCTGTGTCATCCTGGGGAGAGTAAATGCTTGTGGATTTGGAATGTGCTTGATGCAAATCAAAACATCCTGTTTGCAACTAGGGCACAAGTGCTGCCACTGAAGGGGTGAGTGTCTGTGTGGCCCAATTTTTTGAAAAAAGGGAGACTCCGCTTGGAGTAACCCTTGCTTGCTGTGTTTTTTAAAAATGATCCAAGATGAACAGAGCTGGGATAAGGAAAGACTTTGCTACCTACCCCGGTGTCATCCTGGGGACGGTTAAGTATGGCGGATTTTTGAATGTGCTTGATGCAAATCTAGCTGTGAAGTGTACAACTAGGGCACAAGTGCTGCCACTGATGGGGTGTCAGTGTGGCCCAATTTTTGGAAAAAAGGGAGATTCCGCTTGGAGTAACCCTTACATACATTGTTTTTAAAAATGATCCAAGATGAACAGAGCTGGGATCAGGAAAGACTTTGCTACCTACCCCGGAGTCATCCTGGGGACAGTTAAGTATGGCGTATTTTTGAATGTGCTTGATGCAAATCTAGCTGTGAAGTGTACAACTGGGGCACAAGTGCTGCCACTGAAGGGGTGTCTGTGTGGCCCAATTTTGGGAAAAAAGGGAGACTCCGCTTGGAGTCACCTTGCGGTGTTTTACATGATTTTAGAAGGGCATGCCATGCCTATATCTGTGTCTCGTCCTCTTTTTCCTCGTAACGCTGTTTTGTTTTCACATGAGAATTTGTCCTTGTCACTTTCCCATGTGTTTGTGTTGTGAGTTGTTTGTCACCTTTTGGACACCTTTGAGGGTGTTTTCTAGGTGTTTTTCGGTGTTTGTGATTGCCTGCCATTGTTTCCTATGCAGTTCGAGTTCGGTTCGTCGAACGTTCGACGAACCGAACTGGAACGGGAGCTCCGTTCGGCGAACCGACCTCGAGCCGAATCGCAACTGGTTCGCTCATCTCTACTAAAAACCTAATTGCAGCCAATTGGAAGAAAATTGACATCCTCAATATATCACAAATTGTTAAAACTCTCGCCCTTCTTGAAAAACATTATGCTATTACAAATAATTTATTCGCCCATATTACAAACGATGGAATCCATGGAACCAATTCCGAGAAGGAATGTGCATCATAATATACATCACATAGGGGTATCTTCTTACAACTCATTAATTAATATGGTCATTTAATTTGTCGTCACAGATAAGATTATTTATTCGATCGCATGTAATTTATATATGTTTTAGTTACATTTAATGATTGATTAAGCCTTGTTCTCCCTTACCCTCTACCCTAATTTTTCCTTCCTCCTGTCCCTGTTTCCCCAATTACATGACTTTCTACAGCCCTACCTTCCCTACATCCTTCCCATCCCTATCTTATACCTAACCCTTAATAGAAGCTTTAAGATATAGAAGTCTGCTGTTATCTATGTTGTATTTAAAAATATTCAACTATTAAATAGCATCAAATTCCTCCTCCCCCTTTTCCCTTCTTAATTATTGAAAATAAAAATATTTTAAAACACACCACGTTCTCTGACCCCACAATTGCCATCCTCCTGCCTTGATTGGCAGTTAACATCTCCTATGACATCCAGCCTGTTGCTCCCCCACAGCTCCCGTTTCATCCTATACAGGAGTGAAAGATAAACAGACTATGGATAACATAGGTAATGTCCACCTGGTCAATCAAGGCAGGAGAGATGGTGAAACAGTGCCATAGTGAGTGATCACCAGATATCCGGGGAGCTGGCTCAGCCTGGGCTATTGTGTGTGACCACCAGATATCCGGGGAGCTGGCTCAGCCTGGGCTATAGTGTGTGACCACCAGCTATCCGGGGAGCGGGCTCAGTCTCTCTTTCTCTATTTTCTTTACTATTGTTCTCTATTATCAGCTTCTCTTTTGCCATGTTGTCTACTGTTTTTATTTCTTCATTCAGTCATCTCATATGTGTCTAATTCTTTGTGCCAGCATCCTGTCCTCTGAGACACATTCTTAGAGCTATTGTCCTCTGTGGTCGGCCTCCCAAACCCTGTGCTTATGTTTTTTCATTTGCTTGTCATCCACCCCTTGTGTCTGTGTTTTAGGGTTCTCTGTTATCAGCCTGTTTATAAATGGAAGCCATGAATTTAGTATGAGGGATGCCCCAGAAATACGTAAAAGGGTATCCGGCTTATTTTGCCCTTTTCGTGTAATTACACTATTGGGCTACATTGGGGCAGGTAAGTAGAGAGTGACTACTTACCTGCCCTGCTTTAAGCTTTCAGCCCCCTCTCCCTGGCTCAGTGTAGTCATGTGACTGTTCCTGCCATGATTTTGCTGCTTCCAGTGATGTCACGATGACAAGTGCAGGAGCTTATGCCCGCCTTGTAGATGGGCATCACAGGAGACATCATGTAGCTGCCCTGCTGGGAAGGTACAGTGCGTGGTGTCTCCACCCCTCTTCCCTGTACCCTCCCACACATCCCAAAGTGCAGGGGTCTCGCTGCCTGTACGCTGCATGTAGCCTCCATGCTGCTGGTGGCGCACAGGCTAATGGCCCCCTTGCTGAATGCCGCCTGTACTGAGGGTCTGTGCAGTCAGCGCTGTATATCAGATGACTTATTTACTGGTGCTGCGCAGATGGGTGCGCTGCCAATCAGAGGCCAGAAGTGGATTATTGCAGTAGCTGTATACAGAGCTCGACTCTACAGAGCGCCCGGGAATCTGTCATCTGATATGAAACACTTTCAGCTGCGGCCCCTGATGCTGCTTGTTGCCTGCAGGCCCCTTGCTGATTGCGACCTCTGCAGGGGAATGTGCAGTCAGTGCTTTATAACAGATGATGGATTCCCGGGCGCTCTGCAGAGCTACGTTCTGTATACAGCTATGATCAGTCGCCGGTGAATCAGAGGGCAGCAGCAGATCACTGGAGAAGCTGCATAGAGAGCGCGTCCCTGCACAGCACCTGGAAATCAGTCCTCTGTTATAAAGCGCTGACTTCACAGTCCCCTGCAGAGGCCGCGATCAGCAAGGAGGGGGCTTTGGCCACAACAGGCAGGACACAGGGCACCGAGGGAACGAGGACAGGTGAGAAGGATTTGTGGGGTTTTTTTGTGTGTGAGTGAAGAATGGCAGACTAGAGGGCAATTCTACAGGACAGAGCATTGCTACAAGAAGAGGAACCCAAGGGGACATTATTACAGAGTGGGCACAAGGAAAGGGGACATTACTATATTATGGGACAGGGATGGGGCACATTACTATATTATGGGGACAGGGGTGGGCACATTACTTTAGTATGGGGACAGAGATGGAACACATTACTACAGTATGGGGACAGGGATGGGCACATTACTATATTATATGTGCGGTGGATGTGAGGTGATTGTGCTGCCACAGATGAGAGAAGCACGATCACTGTTCTGTACTACCAATGATTGGAAATACAAAGCAGTGATATCTCATCTGTGCAGCACAATCGCCTCACATCCACCGCATATATAAAATAGTAATGTGCCCTTCTTTGCTGGAGTAATGAGAGGTCAGTGCTGGAGTAGAATACTGACAGCTAATGAGTGTGCAGAGGGCGGCCAGCAAGCAGGTCTGGACAGTGAGGCAAGGCAGTGCCAGTTACGACTGTGAAGTTTGGCACAGGAAGATGTCATGTTTGGTTGAGCTGTATGTAAACATAAAGCTGCAGAGAATAAAGTGATAATTGAAAAGGAACAAAAGTTAGAAACAAAAAAAATAATGTAGGGGTGTTTTATATGACAATACAGCACAGATTAGCTTAAATTGTTTTGGGGGGTTTATGTCCGACAACTCCTTTTAAAGGTATTAACTTGAAAAGCTTGATGCATTAAAGCTTTTAAACCAGTAGTTTCTGCTGTAAAAAGATTAGAGAAGTCATTAAATGTTGGCGCAAAACAAGGCTGGCTTAAAATTTTGAAGCATTTATCAGTCCATTTTCTCCCACCTTCACAAGATGATACAAAAAAGCAACAAAAAAAGGAATAAATATCATTACTTACAGCAAAGATGGGGCTGCAGTTGTACAATGCCCAGGCCAAAAACAACTGCTCTAACAGGATACAGCTAAGCGCCCACTAAGTGGAGGCATCACAGGTGCAGGAGGAGCAAATCACACACACACTTCCAAAAAAATGGAGGAGGCGATTGCTGGATGGTAAAACTGCACACTGATGGCTTGCATAGAGCGCTGTTCACACATGCAGATTCACAGTCACAAGCCCGTAGCCTATTGGGTGACACCCGTTTTTTGTTAGTGTTATGGCCATTTAGTTTTTGGCCTGGGCATTGTACAACTGCAGCCCCATCTTTGCTTTAAGTAATGATATTTATTCCTCTTTTTTGTTGCTTTTTTATGTTTTATATAGTGTAGAGATGTGCAAGCATGAGGTTCCCGTGACGAGGGTTGTAGGCTTCCATTTTATGGCCATAATACCAACAAAAAAACTCATATTTTTTTGTACAGGATACAGCCAGGCCCCTTTTTGTTAGGCCTTGCATATTAGAGTTTCTGTCCCTGTATGATGCACAGATGGGGTACAGCTTAGCAGCCTGCCTGATCTAATAGTATGGGCATCACGTAATAGGCTGCAGGCTTGTGACTGTGCATCTGCATGTGTGAACAGCACTCTATGCAAGCCATCAGTGTGCAGTTTTACCATCCAACAATCGCCTTTTTTTTGGACGTGTGTGTGTGATTTGCTCCTCCTGCACCTGTGATGCCTCCACTTAGTGGGAGCTTCGCTGTATCCTGCTAGAGTAGTAGTTTTTGGCCTGGGCATTGTACAACTGCAGCCCCATATTTGCTGTAAGTAATAATAATAATATTTATTAATTTATATAGTGCTGTTAATTCCACAGCGCTTTACATACATCAGCAACACTGTGGCGTACAATCAAAAGTCCCTATCAGTATGTCTTTGGAAGGAAATCGGAGAACCCGGAGGAAACCAATGCAAACAGTGGGAGAACATACAAACTCCTTGCAGATGTTGTCCTTTGTGGGATTTGAACCCAGGACCCCAGCGCTGCAAGACAGCTGTGCTAACCACTGAGCCACCGTTCTGCCCATGATAAGTATTCCTCTTTTTTGTTGCTTTTTTATATTATATATAGTGTAGGGACCGACAAGCATGAGGTTCTCGTGACGAGGGTAGTAGGCTTCCGTTTTATGGCCATAAAACAAACAAAAAACCTCATATTTTTTTTGTACAGGATACAGCAAGGCCCCTTTTTGTTAGGCCTTGCATGTTAGAGTTCCTGTCCCTGTATGATGTACAGATGGGATACAGCTTGGCAGCCCGCCTGCTCTAATAGTATGGGCGTCACCTAATAGGCTGCGGGCTTGTGACTGTGCATCTGCATGTGTGAACAGCGCTCTATGTAAGCCATCAGTGTGCAGTTTTATTATCCAGCAATCACCTCCTCCTTTTTTTTGGAAGTGTGTGTGTGACTTGCTCCTCCTGTACCTGTGATGCCTCCACTTAGTGATGGCTTAGCTGTATCCTGCTAGAGTAGTACGGTAGTTTTTGGCCTGGGCATTGTACAACTGCAGCCCCATCTTTACAGCTTCACAAGATGGCATAAGCTGAGTCAGAACGGAGTTGTGGCAACCCCCACTTGCCAAATTCGCGACAATTAATGGTGTTTTTTAAGACAGAAATCTTACTCTAGTACCCGAATGGAGTTAGATATGTGGCTAGGCACACACAAAGGCACATTGCACTTTTCAGATGTACCAGATTCATCAAAAGGATTTACATTAATGAATCTGGTGCATCATTCAAATATACCAGATTCATTACTTGCAGCACAATCCATCAAGACCGGTGTTGTTCACACTGATCTTGATGAAGAGATGTGCTGGAGTCCAATACTCTTAATGAATTTTGACTGTCTGACTCCAACATGCCTTCTCATCAAGAATAATTTGTACGTCAATCTTGATGGATATGACACCAAGTCTTTTTTCCAATAAAAAGTGGATTAAAAAATCCGGCTTGGTTTTGTGACAATAAACATTCTTAAAACGACAACAGAAACATATGCTGATATAAAAGATCAATAGAAAATTTTCCCTTATTTGTAACTTGAAGACAGTTTCATATTTTAAGCCATTTCATCATCCATCTACATATTCAAGTAATTTCTCGTGCTATTAAAATTATTATAAAACTTGTCATAAAAGCTGAAGCAGCAGTGAGGGCATAATAAATGCAGAGTTTTATGCAGAATTTGAGCAATATACCATTTTTCTGTAATATAACTTTACTATGAGATAAAGCAAGTTCTGTACCTAAAGAACTAAAGAAAAGAAAAAAAAACATGCAAGAAAATGAAAATGATACATTCAGTTCAGGATGGATTGTGTGCCATAACATTTAGCAGTTTTTGTATTTATTGCTTTGCTAAATAATATTTGCCCTTGGCTGATTAAGAGTAAATATGTAGAATATGCATATTATATTGCAAAGCTGTAATATAGATCTTATCTACACCAGTGATTTTCAATATTTCTACTATGCTAAATATGCAAAACACCCCATGTAACTTCAGAGCCCCACATCTTTACCCCTTAAGGCTGCTTTACACCTTACAATTTTGCACACGATATCATATGCGATGTGAAACGCCCCCATCGTATGTGCGGCACGTTCAATTTGTTGACCGTGTCGCACAAACGATTATTTCCCGTCACACGTACTTACCTACCATACGACCTCGCTGTGGGTGGTGAACATCTACTTCCTGGAGTGGGAGGGATGTTCGGCGTCACCGCGACGTCACAAGGCAGCCGGCCAATAGAAGAAGAGGGGCGGAGATGAGCGGGACGTAAACATCCTGCCCACCTCCTTCCTTCTGCATTGCCGGCAGGAGCCACGGGACGCAGGTAAGCTGTGTTCATCGTTCCCGGGGTGTCACACACTGCAATGTGTGCTGCCTCGGGAACATTGAACAACCGAACATTCAATTTTTAGTAATTGAATGACGTGCATGCGATCAACGTTTTAACGTTCAATCGCAATCGCACGGAGGTTTCACGCGCTACAATGTAACTAACGATGCCGGATGTGCGTCACTTACAACATGACCCCGCCAACACATCGTTTGATAAATTGTAGCGTGTAAAGCCCGCTTTAGTCACTGAGCCAATCTTGACCCCAAAGCACTATTCCAGCATTTCTTAGTTTTTATTTTATTTCATCGCTGCAGTGGTGTCACTAATCCAAGTTTCCTGCCCTATGTATAACACAAGCCATTGTCTTCTGCTCTTCCCATGGTTGCTCCAGTTTGGTGTCACCATCTTGTGACTAAAGATGAGCACACTTGTTTGGAAAAGTTTGGCAAATCTCAAATTCGGCATGGGTCTTGCCCATTCGGATTCAGGTTCGGATTCCCAAAACTTTCTTCAAAATCACTAAAATTTGGCCTTTGTTTGGTAAGTATGCGCGTTTACACTATTGTGGAATTCATCCACTTAGAGTCCCATCACAGCTATATAAATTATTGGCATGGCTGTGATTGGCCAGGGAAATTACTGTAAAAAAGAAGCAAAATGCATAAAGCAGGAGATACTTACCAGTCTCCGGGCAGCTGTAGCATTACTTCCGGGTCCACTCAATATCCCTCATGCATATTCACTGCTTCCCTATCCACTGTCTGTGTCAGTGTCTATGAGTGGCTGGAGTCATACTGCCGAAATTCCGGTGTCTCTGATTGGTTGCCCTAACAGAAGCTGTCTGTCTGCCTGAGTGAAGTGTAAGAATAAATAAATACATTTAAAAAATGGAGTCCAGTCCCCGCATATTGATACCCAGCATAGATAAAGCTGATGGTGACAGGCTGCAGCCCCCAACTGTGCACTTTAACTTGGCTGTGTATCAAAATATGAGGACCCCATGCAGCTTTTTTTTTAAATATTTAAGTAAATAATTTTAAAAACACGGCATGTGTTTCCCCAATTTTGATACTCAGCCAAGATAAAACAGACAGTTGTGGGTTGGTATTCTAAGGCCGGGGAGGCCCATAGCTATTGGCCTCCCATCCTAAAAGTAGCAGCTCGTAGCCATCCATAATTGTCACATTCTTTAGATGAGACAATTCCAGGCTTTACCTGGCTCATACTGATTGCCCTGGTATGATTACTGTAATATGGGGGTTAATAGCAGCTGGGATTTGTCAGCTGTCATCTAGCTTTGAATTAGTAATGGAGAGGGGTCTATGAGACACCTGACCATTACTAATCTTGTAAGTCAAATAAATAAAACTAAAACACAGAGAAAAGTTATTTATTTAAAAACAATAAAAACAACGATTTCAGCAAATTATTAATCCCCCAAACACCCCTGCAGGTCTGACGTAATCCACACTAGGTTTTACGATGATTCCAGCTCTACTACATCTGAGGTCGCAGTGTGCGATCATATTAGAAAATTTGATCACTTGCTGTGGCCGTGAGGGACAGATCGACTAAGTTGTAGCTGTGAGCAGTGACATCACTGAATTTATCTGATTTCACAGCTGTAGGTTCCCGTGATACGTGATACCAAACCTGTGAACTCAGGTGAACTGACCTCTGGTAAACTCATTGAACTCAGAGACCTCTCCTTAGGTGAAGTCATTGAACTTAATGCCGGATTATTGGATTAGTCAATGCGTACACATTGAGTATTTGGTTGCAGACATTCCTGTACCAAATCTAAATCTCCTGGCAAAAAAACAAACACATCAAAACTGCGTATAGATGCATTTTTTTTGCCACAAGATGCAGATTTGGTGCAAGAATTTGGAGTATAAATTTCCCCACCAAATCTGCATATCCTTGCAAAAAGCACAGGTTAGGTCTGCACCAGATTTCTGTACCAAATTTGCATCTCCTCGCATCAAAACAATGGATTTTGTGTAGTTTTCTGCCAGGAGATGGAGGTTTGATACAGAAATGTCTGGCCCAGATTTCTGCATCGTTTACATCTTGTGGCAAAAATTCACACCTAAATGGGGTCAAAACCACAATTTTTGTGCGCTTTTCTAAGAGGAGATGCAGATTTGGTGCTTTAACATATAAAGCAAATTTCTGCACCAAATCTACATCTTCTAGCAAAAAACTGAATCAAAATTGAATCAAAACCACATCGCGTTAGATGTGTTTCTTGCCAGAAGATGAAGATTTGGTGCATGAATTTGGTGTATAACTTTCAGCACCAAATGTGCATCTCTTGGGAAAAAAACACATTTTTTTACCAAGAGATGCAGTTCTCATTGAAGTCAATGGAAAAGGTAATGTTGTCTGTGACATGATGGTGTAGCACAGGCACAGCTTTATTGGAGAAGTAATGTCGACTGGCCAACTGGAACTGGGAGACTGCAACAGCCATCTGCTTTTGGAAACCCTCTGTATCCACCAGATGCAAAGGCAGCATTTCCATGGCAAACAGCATAGTTATGGTGACATTTAAGCTCTTTGATTTGACATGTGTAGGAGGAAATATTCTTTTCCATGACTAGAACTGCTGGACCGAGGGATGACTGATGTGTTCAGAGAGGGTGGAGTAGGTTGTACACAACAAACTGGTGAACTGCAAGGGAGGTGCAGGCAGAGATGTTATAGTGGATTGTGAAACATGTGGTGTGCTTGGTTTGTAAGATAAGTTAAGATCCACAGGTATGTGCATTTTCATAACAACTGACAACCTCAACTCACCCCAACTGTAGTTGTTAAATAAATTGGGGTTCTACGGGCAGAGAACAGGGTGAGAACAGTTTCAAGAATGATGGAAGAAAAAGAAGCATCAAATGTGGTTTATAGGGCATTGGGTGGAGTAGGATGCCCGCAGGCCGCATTTTATCACAGTAAGATTCACAGAATAACACCTGTTGGTTAGTCATGGGATGGTTTATCTATGTAGTAAACAAATTATTTATATTTCTGCCTCCACTGAGTAGTTTTTTACAAAGTTTGCAGAAAACGTGAGTTGGTACATCCATTCCAATCGCAAAAAAGGGCAAGGCTAGGCAACCCTTGCTGCCCATGGGAAATGCAGACCTGCCACCGCTGCTGGACACAGCCAGAGCTGTGGCTGAGGATGCAGTGGTTGTCCTGTTTACACCACTCCGTGTCTGTGAGGGAAGCACCTTTTTCTCCTCCACCTCCTCTGCTGAGCTGTTCAGCTGCGTGCCTCTGTGTTCACACTAAGTCGATCTACAACTTCATCATCATCCTCTCTGTGGTCCAACTCCTCACCCTGGCAGTCACCCTCCTCCTCTTCCTGACCTGACATCACAGTGCAGTATGTATGCGCCTCAGGTATCTGAGTCTCATCATCATCACCACCACCCCCAGGGATTAACTTCTATTTATGATGGACTGTATCTTGCTCAGAATAAAGGAGAAAATCGAGTATATGTGCAAACATAAAGGTTTTTATTAGTGAAAAATACACAATGTGCACATACCCGAAAGAGGTAGGATCACCAGGATCAGGTGGGGATCCTTTCTCTTTCGGGTATGTGCACATTGTATTGACTATGTCTCGGGTCTTCTTGTTTGTTACATCCTGGCTACAGAACCTTTGGAAATGACCTTTATCCTCTATATGCATGGTGTCATTAGGATCCTGTTTTGACTAGATGCACTTGCACTTTATTATTCCTTTTTATGCTAAGATTGTATTCAGGCACTCCTTGTTATCATGTACTGTATTCTAGGTCATTATTTGGTAACTGGACTTTGATGTACCTTACAGTTATAGCTCCCAATGCATTTTGTATCATTTAATATATGCTAATGGCTGTAATCGAACTCCTATTACACTCCTGTTTCCTCAAATTATTTGGAACTAATATTCTGAGAATTATATTTAATATGTGGTTACTGTATTTTGAGTGAAGAGGAGATTATTCTCTACACACCCGGCTTGTCCGTGGTCCCTCCTTTTATACGTCATTGCATCACACGAAACTTTTATTGTGTACTGCTTTATCATTCCATTGTTTGGGATCCTCCCATCCGCATAGGTGTGTTTATATTCCTCATAACAGTGTAAGCGGAGTCCGATCACGCCATTGCGTTTCCTGTCTCATGTCTCATGTCCTGCTTTTTTACTCCCATTACAATTTGGTTTTTTTTCACCTCTATATTTGCACATATACTTGCTTTTCTCCTTTATTTTGTACAATTGTGAGTAGTGCATACATGCCGTCAGTATATATATGCCGGCAGCGTGTTTACCTTATGGCTCGTATATTGGGAATTGTTCTCATGTATCTTGCTCAGACCTGACTTTGTCTGGGCTCGAATCCAACTGACAAAGATTTGGGGAATTGGCACAGATGCTTTTTCCTTCTTAAGTCTGAATAATTGGAGCAGTCCTTGGATGCCCATGGGATAGAATGTGCGAACAGCTCTGCAGACTCACCCATGTGTAGTTCCCTACAGTCAGTTGGATGGTTGGAGAGTTGTGATGCGAGGAGGAAACAAGTGTAATTGGGGTGGGAATCTCTGAGAAATGAACTGTGTGTGATGTTGAGGTGCAGGAAGAGAAGAGGCAACTTGATGCTGCGCTTGCCATCCACTCTAGCACATGCTGTTTCTGGCTCTCATTTACAAGTTGAAGTGATGTGCGGCTGTTAAACAAATGCAGTGAAGTAGCTCGCCTAGTAACGGAAGTTGTTATCATTTCTCTTGAGATAGGACGAGCCGGTGTTTGGTCAGTAGAGCTTTGATTAAGGTTAGAATGTCCGCCACATACATCTCAAACACCCTGCCTATTTCCCCTTTCACCACGACCTCGTGATTTACCACTCATATCTGATGTAGCCATCCCTTTTGAAATGGATGTTTTGCAACTATAGGCCCACACCTGTGAGAGACCTGACACAAGAATAAAATTTTAGATTTCTTGGCTGAGATGGCAATATTGGGATGACCCACCAAAGTACCAATACCTAGTTAGATGATTCACTCTTAAATTTTTAGCAGGCTCTAAAAAGAACCAATACCTATTTAGATGGTTCACTGGCAAATTTTTAGCAGGCACTCTAAAGTACCAATATCTAGTGAGATGGTTCACTGCCAAATATTTATCAGGCACTCTAAAGTACCAATATTTAGTGAGATGGTTCACTGCCAAATATTTTTCAGGCACTAAAAATAGCAATACCTATTGAGATGGTTAACTGACAAATTTTTAGCAGGCAGTAAAAAGTAGCACTATCTATTGAGATGGTTATCTGGCAAATTTTTAGTAGGCACCGTAAAGTACCAATACAAAGTTACATTGTTCACTGGTAAATTTTAGCAGGCACTAAAAAGTACTAATACCTACTGAAATGGTTCACTGTCAATTTTTAGCAGGCACTAAAAAGTAGCAATACCTATTGAGATGGTTGACTGGCAAAATTTTAGCAGGCACTAAAAAGTAGCAATACCTATTGAGATTGTTCACTGGCAAATTATTAGCAGGCACTAAAAGTAGAAATACCTACTTAGATGGTTCAATGGCAAAATTTTAGCAAGCACTAAAAAGTATCAATACCTATTAAGTTTGTTATCGGACAACTTTTTAGCAGGCACTCACAAGTAGCATCACCTAGTTATATCATGAAATGCTGATTTGTGGCACACAGCTTTCGCTATACAGCATGTCACTTTTCTACACTATCGCTCTCCTATCCATCTCAGCTACCTATGATTAGATCCTTAGCTAATCTATTTGTCTAGTAGCAGCAGCAGCGGCAGCACCTTCCACCTTGACTATGCTTTAACATTCACAAAATGGCACAGACACGCTGCATGTCCTCATTTTATATGCAGAGCGACAAGTGACTTAGGCAGCCAAAGACACAAGCCCTTGTGTCTGAACCTTGTGGATGTTTTCTGCACTGTGATTGGCTGCAGGAGCATCCACAAATAAAGTTAAGGAAAAAAAGTATGCCTCTCCTCTGACCTCTCCCCACCCCTTCCCATGATTAAACACATCCCCTCGTTCATTATACAGCCTCACAATTCTATCCAAAAGTATCATATGTTATTAGAAAAGCATTTATGAATACAAACATAGCTTTTCAATACTGGGTTTTCCCAAAAAGGCTCTGGTACACAACCTTGAACCGGATAGGAAAATGCTCGTACCGAATTTGAAATTAGCAAAAAGCGAACCAAACAAGTTTGGGCATCTCTAATCTTCTCCTGCAGCCACAGCACAAGCGTTTAGTAATTTAAGTTGATTTACAGCCCATGTAATGTAGTGGATAACCTCTTTAATCTATACAACTCACCCTTATGTCCAGCGCATGGAATTGAGTCCAGTACTCTCATTTCCATAATGTGAAGTTGTTCCAAAATGACTTTCGGTTAGAGGAAGGTGACTGACATGATCACCACAATCTACCAAATTCCCTTTGACGTTTCCACATTTGTTTGTATTCTTTGGTATGTGGAAGATATTTCCCATATGACTGGGTAAAAACTGCAGTAGCTAGACTTTTATATGTAGCAAGGAAGTTGTTGGCTTAGCATTAGATTGATGTGTTGCCCCGGACACCCAGTCTCCGGTGCGAACCCCGAACTCTACAGTTAGGGTTCACTCATCCCTAATTATTTGATGCTTTTGAACACTAAAAACAATTTTAGAAAAATTAATACTTTCTGCATCGCTATTATCTGAAAGTTGTACTTTTTTTTATTTTTTTACTGACTTTT
Source organism: Anomaloglossus baeobatrachus (assembly GCF_048569485.1). NCBI lineage: Eukaryota > Metazoa > Chordata > Amphibia > Anura > Aromobatidae > Anomaloglossus > Anomaloglossus baeobatrachus. Next base: position 558,041,692 of record NC_134353.1, read on the forward strand.
CAATATTGCAATTAAGATTCCTATTAAATTCCTTACTTTTTGATCACTCATTATTTAATTTTTTGGTCAGTATAATGAAAAATGTACAGTGTTTGAATGTTTTTTTGTACTACATTGGAAAATGGAAAAAAAGAATTTGAGTTTTGTAGTTTGGGCTGTTTCAAATGCCGTGATACCAATTTTGTGTATATGATTTTGTTTATTTTTATTCAAAAGCTGCATTTTTAGTGGTGAAAACGCTTTCCATAGCTTTTTTTTTTTTTACATTTTTAGACATTTTGCTAACTATATTTTCTGGAAATTGAATATTTTCATTTTGATTGCTGATCTCATTGAGTGCAATACTCATGCACTGCAGTTCTTGATACCTGTCATGATCATGCTGTTTTTTCCTTTGTCCTGATGAAGAAGGCGGACATGCCTTTGAAACATGTAGACTTGGCCTAAATAAAGAAAATATAGCAAAGAATTCATCACATCGTTTGGCTTCATGGTTTTAGCGCAGTGTTAAACCCGACTTTCTTATCCATTCATGATTCCCTGTTGCATCATCGGGGCTGCTGCTTGACCATTTACTGCATACATAGGAGTTGTGCCTGTCACAACTTCCATAGGTGAGCACCTGTTTTCATTTTCTAAGCCTGCATTGTTTGCCAGATAAGACCCTATGTGCGCTTTTCTCTCCACAGCATTTTGATTTTAAATCCTGTTACCGGCAGGGTCTAACTGGTCACCATATCTTGAGGTCATTATAGGACCTTTGAGTTGCAGTAGTAAATAATGGCACCTGCAATAACAATTGAGGGGCACCAACAAGAATAATAAGGGAGTATTCACCTGCTTTTAACAATCTAAATGCAGCTGTCACGATTAACTGTGTTAGCAAGGGGGTTATTACACACTGGTCAATTCCAAAACTAAGCAGAACTGAAGGTGTAGAATGTCAATTGTAATATTCATCCAACCTTGTGACATTTTTGCCCCACAGGGGGCACAAATTAGGCTGTGTTCACATCAGTGGTATTCTGCCGTAATGCCGGATCACATGCGGTTGCGTGCGTCATACAAAACTGCATGTGAGAAAACTTGCCGTGAGTCCATAGGAAATACTGCTGATCTGATGCCCGTCTTACAAGAGTTTTTTACATAGTTTTTTTTCCATCAGAGATAACTAGTTCATTGCTGATCTATAATTCTAGGAAGCCAGAATCAATAATAATTTAACTGAATATGTACATGTTGTAGCTAAGTTGTCCCTCTAAAAAAAAAAAATCCAGCTGCTCAATCCTCAGTAAGTAGGAAAAAACATGATAATCACATTTATTGTTATGTTTTTAACATTACATGTATTAATAAATGTTAACGATTACATTATTTGAGACAAGATAATTGGTGGCAAACTGCTTAATCACACCTGTTATCTCTACTGATGAATTCAAAATGTGACATTTCATGCTTCCAAAGATCCAGGGATTATCTAATGAAGAGACGTTTTGATTATATTGTTTGCAGTACAGGTGCATTCATTGAAATTAAATACATACATTTTGTCAGCAGACTAAGTGATCAAAGTAAAAATGAAATTGGATGAGAATAGCCTGCATAATTTGTTAGCTGCTATTGTTTGGCTTCTCTGCCTCGCACACTTGTCTTTTGGTTTTAAACCAAAGTGACATTGTAGACTGGAGAAGTGTAAATCCTTCCATAAGGCTGAATCAGCATATCCTTAACAAGGCTACATGTCTTGTACATTTAATTGCCAGAACCTTATCAATTTCAGTAATTAATGAGGATGTAGAAAATAAAGCTTAGACATAGCTCTGTGAAGAGAAACAAAAGGAAAACTAAGGAGCAAGTCTTGGGAATCAGAATTTAAGTATGGTTAAAAATACTGCAAGAGACAGTAAGCGCAAATATGGTCTTATCCCAAAACACTGTCAGGAAAAGGTGCTGTAAGGGTAGACTCACCTGGTGCGGTTGTGAGAGTCACAACAATTGTAATGACGTAAGTACAGCTGCAGCAGAACCATTGTGAAGATGCAGTTCAAATTTGGAGAGAAAAGGCTTAATAGATCGCGCTGCTGTAGAAAAGAGCATCCATATAGAAGAACTTATTTAATTTGTCTACGCGTTTCAAAGTCTTACGGCTTCTTCCTCAGGACAAATCATATTAAATCAAATCATAGTTTGTCCTGGGGAAGAAGCCATAAGCTTTGAAACGCGTAGACAAATGAAGTAATTTCTTCTACATGGATCCTCTTTTCTATGGCAGCGCGCCGTCTATTAACTCTTTTCTCTCCAAATTTGAACGAAATTTAAGTATGAGCATGCATGTGAAAGTTATCTATGCATTTTGTTAATTGATAAATTTACACAATTAACACATTTTTTAAAGCATTCATACTTTTCAGCTTTTTTTTACACACCTCCCTAAAATGTTTGCACAGTACTGTATGTTCAGGTTAAAACATTAAACACTCTTTTGTTTTATGGGGGGTGTAGGGGAATTAAAAAAGAAACCATTCTTCTTAAATTCAAGTAAAAAAAATTGATCTCCTGACAATATGAAAAAAATGTCAAAAAATAATCCACTTCTAGGAAACCAAATCACCTAAAAGTAATCACATGGTTTGAGGTTATCACCTCCCCACATAAATGTTTGCATACCTTGGAGGAAATCTAGTCCCCATTGTGGTTCCTCATAGTTTGAAAACAAATTATCAATAGAAAGAAATAGCGATGTTAAAGAAAAAAGGAAACACATTTTGTAATATATTCTACTTGTGACACAAGAAATTGTTTAGACTAATACTACCAATATACTGTAGTCCCTCACATAAATACAGGTCTCATGCAGCTTATCATAAAGACTCTATCATGACTAGGACAATATAAAATTGCAAAAGTAAACAACTTTATTGAAAAATTTATAAAAGCATATCAAAATCAATTGCTCTCAGTGTGTCAAGAGTGGGAGAAGAGAATCGCGTTGACAATTCAACACAATAAGCAGCACTTTGAGCACTGTTGTTGTTCAATGTCACAAACGTGTAAATAACTTGATAATGAATAAAGCTACGCTAAAAATGAGCACATCATTGTTTTTCTTGTTCAATTCTCTGTTTGATGTGTCACATGACCCCCTTCCCATGGAAAAAAAGTAAAGTTTTATTCAAAATGGTGGCTTTTCAGAAGGCCGCCATGGGCGTAACCCGGCCTCAAATGTTTGGCCCCTCCCATGTACTAATATGCCACAAACGGTAAGGTGATATCAGCAACCACTTCCATTTTATCAGGGTGTACCCATACTTATGGCCCACCCTGTAGAGTGCAAATAAATGTGTAACAAAATCTCAATATGAATATGTAGTTTGTATAAAACATTTTTTTTTCATGTATATACACATGTGGTCAAAATTGTTGGTAACTTGAATCTGACAAAAGTAATATTAAATAAAAAATCTACAAACATGAACAAATGCAAGTCAGACACTGCTTTTCAACCATGCTTCTGTGACACCTCTGAGGCTACCGTCGCCACAGAGGTACTGCACCTTTGCCAGAGGTGTGGTGTCCCATCCTGGGTAAGAAAGAGGCCAACTACTGCTTCCCGTACCAAAAACCTGCAGACACCCAGTTGTTAGCTCACACATTAGATCAGGTTAGGGACAGGTCCCATTAATGCTTAGCGACCAGTAGTCTGGTTATGGCACTTAAGCCCCGTGCACTGTCTCTGTTACCAGCCTGGGGGTGGAGCTTGGCGGGTTGGGTGTCTGAGGTAAAATGGTCAGAGCTAAGTTAAGAAGTTGACAGTTGACCATTGAGAGAGTCAGTCAAGAGCGGGGAGGAGACCGACTAGGGGTCCAGACCCTGGAGGTCTTCCTCAAACCTGATGATGTTAAGGAGAGAATCCTAGAGAAGTAGGGTAGGGGTGTCAGACTCCCCAAAGTCTTGTTCCACAAGCAATATTGGAGAGATTTGGTCACAAATGGGGTCCCGGTACCTAGGCTAGAAAGAGACTTCAGGACTTTCTCGTAACATCGGAGGCCAGGGTGGCTGTACGCACCTTTGGACCACAAGCAGCACATGAATCCACTGGAAAGGGGTCACAGAGAATCAGGGAGCCATAGAGGCAGAATTTCCATTGAGGGTCCAAGACCCCTGGCTCAGGGCACTGTGTGTGGAGGCGCAGGACCGGCGGGAGAGAGTCAGCACAGATGAGACAACCAGGAAAGGCAAACAAAGGAGAACGGGTACTGGCCTCAGACTTACTCAGGATTGGCGGATCACTACATAGTGTCGTGGACTAATCTGGCTGTTAACTGAGAACCGGTAGAGTAAATAAAAGACTAATTGCAAAGCCATGGTGTTGGCTCCATTCCTCCTGCGTCACAACCTGCCCTCATAGACTTTTCATTTTTCCAACGGTCATCCCGGGGTCTCACTCCATCTGTGGGGAGCAAGATTACCTCTGCTGCACCATCATTACCTGCCCCGGGGAAAACGCAGCACAGCGGTGGCCCACATAGCCGCAAAACCACAGGGGTGTCACGAACTTTACAATCTCTAACAATACACCTCCCATCATCATTCCCTTTTTTATTTAAAATACACCACCAGGGTCACAGAGCCGGACCCCGCCATGCCCCGGTTTCGAGTACCCCCTGCCCTGGGGCTGGCATGTCACACTTCCACACAATTTTTTTAAAAAAATAAAACTCATTTAATAGGCCTGGACAGAAATGTTGGTACCCTTAACTTAACATTTTGTTGCGCAACCTTTTGATGCAATCACTGCAATCAAATGATTCCTGTAATTCTCAATGAGACTTCTGCACCTCTCGACAGGTATTTTGGCCACTCCTCAAGAGCAAACTGCTCCAGTTGTCTCGTGTTTGAAGTTTGCCTTTTTCAGACAGATTTAGGTCAGAGCTCATAGAAAACCTCTTCAGAATAGTCCAATGTTTTCCTCTTAGCCATTGTTCAGTGTTTTTAGCAGTGTGTTTTGGGTGATTATCCTGTTGCAAGACCCATCACCTGTGACTGAGACCAAGCTTTCTGACACTCAGCAGCACATTTCTCTCTAGAATCCCTTGATAGTCTTAATATTTCATTTTACCCTGTACAAATTTAAGATACCCTGTGCCAGATGCAGCAAAGCAGCCTCAGAACATTACCAAGCCTTATATATTTTACAGTAGGGACAGTGTTCTTTTCTTGATATGCTTCATTTTTCCATCTATGAACATAGAGCTGATGTGCCTTGCCAAAAAGTTCCATTTTTGTCTCATCTGTCCATAGAACATTCTCCCATAAGCTTTGTGGCTTGTCAATATGTATTTTGGCAAATTCCAGTCTGGATTTTTTTTGATTTTTTTTCAACAATGGTGTCCTCCTTGGTCGTCTCCCATGAAGTCCACATTGTCTCAAACAACGACGGATGGTGCAATCTGACACTAATGTTCCTTGAGCATGAAGTTCACCTTTAATCTCTTTAGAAATGTTTCTGGGCTCTTTTATTACCATTCGTATTTTCTGTCACTTTGATTTGTCATCAATTTTACTCCTATGGCCACATCCAGGGAGGTTGGTTGCAGTCCCATGGATCTTAAATTTCTGAATAATATGTGCAATTGTAGTCACAGGAACATCAAGCTGCTTGGAGATGGTATTATACCCTTTCCCTTTAACATGCTTGTCTATAATTTTCATTCTAATCTCCTGAGACAACTCTTTCCTTAGCTTCCTTTGGCCCATGTTGAGTGTGCTACACACCATGTCACCAAACAGCACAGTGAGTATCTGTAGACCTATATACAGGCCCAATGACTGATTACAAGATTGTAGACACCTGTGAAGCTAAATAGTGGACATATCTTGATTTAACATGTCCCTGTTGTCACATTATTTTCAGGGGTACCATCATTTCTGTCCAGGCCTATTTCATGAATATTATTTTTAAAAAAAATTCTGTGAAAGCATGGTTGAAAAGCAGTGTCTGACTTTCATTTGTTCATTTTCATAGATTTTTTATTATTTCTTTTGTGAGATTCAAAATATTTCTGTGACCTTTGTGGGTTTTTCTTCCATTTAACGAGGGGTACCAACAATTTTGACTACGTGTGTAATTATTAACAGACTAACAAAAGACACACAGCGCTTATGAAGACCAGCTGCAATTGTCGGTATACTATCTAAAACATTATTAAAAATGTCATTTATTAGTAATAATAGACAAGAAATAAAATAAAAATTATGACAAAAAAAATCAGTAAAAGAGTTAGTATAAGATGTCAAGTTACTTCATTTAGACCCATGGGTTTCATTGTGTTGAGTTTATATATCCAAAATGTCTCTTACCTAGTTAAAATTTCAATATGGTTCAATGTATGAGCAGGAAATTGTTCAGTAGGGGTTTTTAATATGAAATATGGAATAGGGTCTAGAAAGACTATGCAACATAAATGCTTTGTTTATATTATGTTTTAGTAATAAATCTATCTCCTTCATGGGAAATGCTTAGGTTCATAAAATCAATATTGTTACTGATGGTGGAGGGAAAAGTCAAACCCCAATCATTAGTCTGGATTAGAGATGAGCCACCACCTAGAGTTCGAGTTCGGTTCAGTTCGTCAAACGGTGCCCCGTTCGACGAACTGTTCGACGAACCGTTTGACAAACCGTTCGATAAACCGTTCGACGAACCCATTGAAAACAATGAGAAGCAATCACAAACACCTAAAAACACCTGGAAAACACCCTCAAAGGTGTCCAAAAGGTGACAAACGACTCACAAGACAACACAAACACAAGGGAAAGTGACAAGGACATATACTCATGCGAAAACAAAACAGCTGGATGAGGAAAAAGAGGAGGAGACACAGATATATGAGTATATGCAAGGGAACATCGATGCCATTACTGTGCAACTTGAGCCTTGCTCATTTTAGGCTTCCAATCTGGATAAATTGCCTAAGCTCATCACGTACGCCTTGGGGATCTTGTCGTGTCCCGCAGACAACGTTCTATCGGAACGTGTCTTCAGTGCTGCTGGGGGTGTGCTGACAGATAAGCACACGCGTCTGTCCACTGACAATGTGGACATAATAACATTCACCAAGATAAGGAAGTCATGGATCACAGAGGACTTTTCTTCCCCTGTCCCAGCCAGGGAAGGCGAAAGGCTGGTGTATTTTTGAGAGTGCTTCATGCAAAGAATATTTTTCATTTTGAAAATGGGGGTCAACTGATGCCAGTCAAGTGGGGTGTGTGTGGCCCAATTAGTGGAAACGAGGGAGACTGTGGTTGGAATCCCCTCACTGTGTATAAAAGAACCAAGATGAACAAGACATGCCTCACAGAGGACTTTTCTTCTCCTGGGTCATCCAGGGGAGGTGAAAGACACGTATATTTTTGAGAGTGCTTCATGCAAAGCATCTTTTTAATTTTGAAAATAGGGGTCAACTGATGCCAGTCAAGTGGGGTGTGTCTGGCCCAATTAGTGGAAATGAGGGAGACTGTGGTTGGAGTCCCCTCACTGTGTTTAAAAGAACCAAGATGAACAAGTCATGCCTCACAGAGGACTTTTCTTCCCCTTGGTCATCCAGGGGAGGTGAAAGGCACGTGTATTTTTGAGAGTGCTTCATGCAAAGCATCTTTTTCATTTTGAAAACGGGGGTCAACTGATGCCAGTCAAGTGGGGTGTGTGTGGCCCAATTAGTGGAAACGAGGGAGACTGTGGTTGGAGTCCCCTCGCTTTTGAAAAAAGAACCAAGATGAACAAGTCGTGCCTCACAGAGGACGTTTCTTCCCCTGGCTCATCCAGGGGAGGCGAAAGGCATGTGTATTTTTAAGAGTGCTTCATGCAAATCATCTTTTTCATTTTAAAAATGGAGGTCAACTGATGCCAGGCAAGTGGGATGTGTCTGGCCCAATTAGTGGAAACGAGGGAGACTGTGGTTGGAGTCCCCTTGCTGTGTTTAAAAGAACCAAGATGAAAAAGTCGTGCCTCACAGAGGACTTTTCTTCCCCTGGGTCATCCATGGGAGGCGAAAGGCTGGTGTATTTTTGAGAGTGCTTCATGGAAAGCATCTTTTTAATTTTAAAAAATGGGGGTCAACTGATGCCAGTCAAGTGGGGTGTGTGTGGCCCAATTAGTGGAAATGAGGGAGACTATGGTTGGAGTCCCCTCGCTGCGTTTTACATGATTTTCGAAGGGCATGACATGCCTAAGAGGTTGAGTTTTAGCATCTGTAACTTGTTGGCTACAGAAAGGCTGCCTTTACACCCTTTTGAGACCGAGGATTTTCAAGACCTTATGCCCATCGCAGTGCCCCAAAATCCGATGCCCAGTCGCCACTTCTTCTCCAAGAAAGGCGTGCCCGCGCTACTACAGCAGGTCGCATAGAACATCACCGCTGCAGGTCGCACACAACATCACCGCTTCCTTGAGAAACTCTGTGTGTGACAGGGTGCATTTCACCACAGATACTTGGACCAGTAAGCATGGACAGGGGAGTTGCATGTCGCTGACTGGGCACTGGGTAACTATGGTGAGAGATGGAGAAAGGTTGGCTGTACAAGTCTTGCCGTCCACACGACTTGTGTGTCAATCCTTCATCTGTATGTACAAGTTCCTCCACTGCTTCAGCCTCCTCAACCTCGTGTGGGTCCTCCACCTCGGCCCAAACCCTGTGTGGTCAGGCCACCCGCGTTGGAACTGTGCACAAGGAATCCCACACACCTCCTTACTATGCCTGGAGCAGAGCTCAACAGCATGGGCGGGTCGACTCTTTGCTTTGAAATGTCTGAATTGTGAGTCACACCGCTGAGGAGTTGTGGACGGTAAGCTCTGGAGAATGAGACCGAGTTTCATCAATGGTTGTCTCCACTCAACCAGCAGCCAGGTAAGGCCGGGTGTGACAATGATGCAAACCTGGGTGCGGCCCTTCGCCGTGACAATGTGACACACGTTCCTTGTGTGGCTCACGTGTTGAACCTGGTTGTCCAGCAATTTGATAAGGTGGTATATACTATGTTACCGCTATATAAAAAAATTAAGAAGAAAAGAAAGAGAAAGGTATATTTCCCCATCGCCAGTCGGTGTACACCGTGCTCCCAGATGGAAAAGGAGAGGTTGGCAACTGGAAGGTTAGGTGGAGGATACAGAGCTGGGTGGCTCTGAAACTAATAGTAGCCTGAACCGAGTTAGACGACACTCGGATCTGGAGACTGGGAGCCCTGTTAGCGTCACAGGGTCCACACGCCCACCCAGCCCAGGAACTCCCTGTTAACAACACAGGGGCCATTGGGTACGCTGTCCGTGTGCATAGGGGCCACACCTATTGAGAGCAGGCGCATCAGCAGCAGCAGGCCTGTTAATGCCACTGGGCTGCACTAGCAGGACTGGTAGGACAGGAGCTGGTCTTAACCGTTCTGCGTTACCAACTGTGGTGGCGGCCTGCATCGACGCTCTATCCCTGCCTACCTCTGGCCTAAAGCCGCAATGGGTTCAACACATAGAGGTGTGCTCTTTCGGAGCATAATAGAAGGCTGCACACCTCCTTGTTGGCTCCAGCCCCTTTTATAACCTGAGTCCGCCCCAAACCAGGGTGGACCACAATGCACCTCCTGGAGACAAAAGCAGAGTGAAACGTCATGAGTGGCATAACTAGCGTCCTATTTGGAACCGCCACTTCAATGATGACCTCATGGCAGCCACGACCCAAACACCTCACCGGTCGTCTGACCAACAATAATGAGGTGACAAATCATAGGGGCGGGCCTCTGCAAGCCAGTTGGGAGTGGCCTGGCCACATCGTCAGGACACCTGATGCCCTGTGGTCTATATGGGCCCCCCACATCAGGGGCAGGGCCAAAGAGTTCATTACCCGACCTAGCCTCTGATTCAGTAAGTGCCTGAGCATGCTCAGTAGCATGAAATACAGTCTCCGAAAAAAGACTATCAGCTTCAGCATGCTGTCTAGGCACAACACAGGACTTAGACCCAGCACGAAGTGCATGTACCTGTGCAAAAAGGCTTTTCGCACTAAGTGAGGGTGCTTGCGCTGTAGCCCGAAATGAAGACTTAACCTCAGGAATGGCACAGTCAGGCTGAGCATACTCAGTAGGCGAAACACTGGAGTTAGGCTGCGGCTGGAGTAAATCGGCACACGCATGCGCACTAGCCGCCTCTCAACACTTAGACATGGAGGAGAAAGCAGCCAGCTGGACAACCCGAGACACAGCCCTAAATGGCAGCTGACGCCTGGGCGCAACTGGAACCGCAGCAGTTTGCTTGCGTTTACGGCGGCACCGATTCATAACAACAAATAACAGCCAAAATAACAGGTGTACTTCTTCCCGTGGATAATCTGATATGATCCTTTTTTCACGGACACGACCATCGCTAACAAATGTAGATGAGGCACTAAAACAGCAGCTGCTTCAATGGATCTCAAGTGCTCCATAAAGTGGCCTCTCCTCCACCTCAAGTTCAATATCACAAATACTCCATTCCACTGTGGTGTCAACCCAATCGCACTTGCTTCGTAACAGCTCTCCAGTTTCCACCAGCCCTGCTGAGTATGGGGTAACAGAGAGGGTTGAGTCTGCAGAGCTGTTCAGTCACACTATAGCCTGGGAAGCAGAGGTCTGCTCCAAAGCTGCAGTGCGCAAAGACAAAGAAGATATTATTATTATTATTATTATTATTTATTTATAGAGCACCATTGATTCCATGGTGCTTTACATGAGAAAGGGGTTACATACAGAATACATATACAAGTAACAATAGACAGACTGTACAGACGGAAGAGAGCACCGCCCTTGCAGGATTACTTTCTAAAGTATTTTGGGGAGGAGACAGTAGGTGGGGTGTAGGTTGGGTGGCAGCTCCGCAAAGTGGTGGGGTCATTGAAGGTTATAGTAATTTCTGAACAAATGAGTTTTCAGGTTCCGTTTGAAGCTTGCGGGTGTAGCAGATAATCTGAAGTGTTGAGGCAGTGAGTTCCAGGAGACAGGGGAAATGATCTGCACAGATGGCCAGAAGCTTTGTGAGTCGGATCCAGGCCCCGATGAAGAAGGTGCTGAGCATAATGTACACCCTAATTTCTAAACCGTACATCATCCTGGTTGAGACAATGGGGAACATGATGAGGAAACTCAGATACCTGATTGTAACGACAACTTTGTTATTCGGTCAGGGCAGGAAGAGGTTGTCACAGAGGACTCAGGACATGGGGAATGAAAGCACACAGGGTGATGATGAGGTTGGGGACCCCACTTACTGTCAAACCAAAGTCAGCCAGTCGATGACGTCAGCAGAGGAGGATGCTACAGATGACGAGTTTACGTTGTGTTTTCCTGGACAGAGACAAAGTACTGGAAGCACGTCAACAACTGAATCCTTGGCCACAACTCTGCCTCTGAGCATAAATCATGTTGGCTATGCAGGTCGCAAGGGCTGTAAGCCTTGCCTAGCCTGGGACTTTTTGGACATTGCAAAGGATCACCAAAGTCATGTAATCTGTAAGATTTGTCAACAATCTCTAAGTAGAAGGCAAAAACTCACAACTTTGAGTACTTCCACCATGAAGTGTCACATGGATATGAATTGATAGCGTGAAGGTGTATTGCTCAGCTTTAGCCACTGTCAATGCAACATGCTTATTTGCCATTCATTGCATGCATTGTTGCAGACTACACACAAGGGGCTGCTGTTTTTTTGGATCTGCCTTTGTCTGTTTGGTCACTATAACAATAGCAAATTTTTCTTCGGGTGTTGACTTGGAGATGCTGTCTATGAACAGAAGGAAAAGCTAAAGGTGTGTGTTACAGCAAGGAGACACCGCGGAAACACTTCGTTTAATTGTGAGGGGAGTCGTGTTGGAGTTTGGTGACGAGCACCGTAACGCCAGTGAGCAGCATCCTGCACCACAGACCAACATTCTTCCGGTGCTGTCTATACTGTTTACCGTGAGAGGAGCGTAAAGTCTGTATTTCTGGCAACTGGACATCACAGTACCCGGGTATGGTAGGCTGTGCCCAGACGTTAATGTGTGCATGCAACACTTTGTTTTATTAGCAAAACACATATCTGTTCTGGATAGGCTGACTACGTATATAGACAATAAGACTTGCTGCCTCTGCACTGTCAAATTGTCACTTACAGTTTAAATCATAGAGGGACAGCGATACATGTTTGCATTGACTGTTGATTTTCAAGATTTCCATGACTGTGTTCCAGAGCTGTGTGGTTTGCATTCACACTGTTTTCATCTGCCTTATCTGTGAGGCTTCAGCTAACAAGGGTATTCAAGGGGGGTAATGTGTTTTGTCTATGTTTAGGTAGATAACTTGGAAGCTCTTGTGATGCGCCACTGGTAAGTCGTGTTCGCACACACACACAAACACAAGCACAAACACACAATTACTGCTATGCAGAGGGATTAGCAGGTAGTAGGCAACTGAATAGATTGTTCTATTATTTCAATTTTATGCATGGTTCTTATTGTTTGTTTTGGGAAAGTTAAACAATCATTTATCAACCCAACTGCCTAGAGTCCTTTTCCTGTTGCGTGGTTTTGCTGCCCACCCTGTACATGACTTAAAATGAAGCATAAGTCGCAATGGGAATTTCACTGTGCTACAGTGCGGCCTAGCGGGACTGTGCAACCACTGCCTGCCCATCAAGTGCATCTGCGTGCTCTTCATCCTCTGTGACTGTGGGGACTGCAGTCACAAATGCTTTTTCACGCTGAACTTCCACCCCTTTACCTGTAAGAGGGAGTGTGATTGGTAGGTCGTCGCTTGTTTTGGAAGTGGAAACAGATGCTATTGTTGAGCTGTCAGACATTGAGAGAACCACCATTTAATGAAGGCAATATTATATCCACGCTTGCACCTTTGTCACAGATTGGCTGGACTACCTGCAGTTAATAATTGCGTTCCACAAATGGAAAGGAGTGTAGAATGCACATGTGTTGTACCTTGCTTGGCAGAAAAGGAACACTAACTTATTATTCCAGACAATTTTAGGATGGCAGAAAAAGTGTCAGCTCTTTGGGCAAATTGAATAGCGTGGCAAAAGTGGACAGGTGGGTACAGTGGCCGTGTTCTGTGGGTACCAGGACAGTAAAGGCAGCCTCACTTTCTATCCCTCCTAATGATGAAATGCAGCAAGGAATTCCCTAAGTTTGCTATAAAAATAGAGTAGCAAAATGTGCAAGAGGGTAGAATGCAGAGGTGGTGGGACTTGATTAGCACAAGTGGGACACTAAATTAGTATAGCGGACACTTTGTGGATGCCACTAAGATTCAGCACTTTTTTCTATAAAAATAGCGTGGCAAAATGTGCATGAGGGTTGAATGCAGAGGTGGTGGGACTTTCTTGGCACAAGTGAGACACTAAATTAGTATAGCAGACACTTTGTGGATGCCACCAAGTTTCAGCACTTTTTGCTATAAAAATAGTGTAGCAAAATGTGCATGACGGTACAATGCAGAGGTGGTGGGACTTGCTTGGCACAAGTGGGACACTAAATTAGTATAGCAGACACTTTGTGGATGCCACTAATTTTCAGCACTGTTTGCTATAAAAATAGCGTAGCAAAATGTGCATGAAGGTAGAATGCAGAGGTGCTGGAACTTGCTTGGCACCAGTGGTACCCTAATGGAGTATAGCAGCCACTTTTTGGATGCAACTAACTTTCAGCACTGTTTGCTATTAAAATAGCATAGCAAACATGGGCAGGAGGGTAGAATGCAGAGTTGCTGGAAATTGCTTGGCACCAGTGGAACAACAATGGAGTATAGCAGCCACTTTTTGGATGCCACTAAGTTTCAACACTGTTTGCTATAAAAATAGCATGACAAAAGTGGGCAGGTGGGTACAGTTCCCGGGTTCTGTGGGTCAGTGGACAGGAAAGGAAGCCTCACTTTCTATCTCTCCTAATGATGAAATGCAGCAAGGAATTCCCTGAGCTTAGCTACACAGATGCTATCTAAAGCTGTATACAGCGTTTCTACGGACCTGCCTTTCAGCTATGGCTCTGAGCCCCAGGAAAGCAGCCCTGAAAGGGCTAAAATAAACTTTTGTCCCTAATCTGTACAGCGCTGTGTGTGTAGCGTACACAGCAGGAGCGGCGACAGGAGCTGCGTGAGCGGTGACTGTTACACACACGCAGAAGGCAGATAATGGCGCCGTGAGGGAAAATGGCCGTATTTATAATGCAAGAACATGTGACATTCACAGCATATCACACATGCCCTTGCTTGTCTGTGTGTGTGTCCCCGGGATTGGCTGACATGCTGGCCCGCCCCACTGCATGCGCGCTTAGGAAAAAAAAAAAATGGCGATCGCCATTCTCCCAGCAGCACAGGTCTAAACGCGTCCCCCCCGCACACTATATGCTGAAATTTGATAATAGTGTGAATCACAGAGTGAATAGCTAGGCTTTTTGCTGATCAAACCATTATTGAACGTAACTTGAGCTGTCGAGCTTTTAGCAAAATGCTCGCGTTCGAGTTCGATCTCGAGCATCCCCCAAAATCACGCGAACATGAAATTGGCAAACCTCGAACATCACTCAACTCTAGTCTGGATCCATGCAATGAAGGAATCCAAGTTGTTAGTGGAAATTTCCCAAATAAAGATCGTTATCTATGAATCTTTTGTATGAAACAATGTTATTTTAAAAAAGGAATGTTGTTGATATAAAGGTGCATGAAAATGGCCATAAAGAGATTAGCATACGTAGGTGCCACCTTCGAGCCCAACGCTGTACCAAGTGTTAGCTGATAAATATTGTCTAAAAAGGTAAAAGAATTGTTGTGCAGAATAAAAGAAAGACCTTATAAAATGAAAATTTTCTGTGTGGGGGGGATTCTGGCATATGTTAAAAAATGGTTAAAAGAAGGAAGTCTCAATTCATGTGGAATATTAGAGTAAAGAGCAGTTATATCCATGGAAATAATGGTGTAGGAGTCTTCCATGGGATGTCTCTCAGAAAACTGATGTTGAGTGGAATCCTTAAGGTAACTTCTAGGGATTCATTTGTCTGATGAAGGAGGGAATCTCCAAAACGCGTAACACAATAGCATCACCATTGAGGTACCTTTGGTTTGCTTTTTTTCTTCACAGCAGTGTAGTGTTAACCCTTTCATCACTGCTTCACCTAAATATGCTGGCAGCACCTGGGCATAATTTTCAAATTCACTATCAACATGCTTAGAATGATTCCACATTGAACATTCAACTATGGAGTGTTTTTAACATATTCCAGTTATTTTGAGATTGTTGTTTAATGACACATTATACTTTATGTTAATGGTAAATTAAGATCGATATGTTTTGCGTTTATTTTTAAAAATATCATAAATTTTACATTTTTAAAAATGTTGCTGATTTCAAACTTTGATTATCCCTTTAATTCAGATATTCATACCCCACAAAAAAAGTTAATAAATAACATTTAACTCATGTCTGCTTTACACCAGTAAACTTTTCTTTATGTTGTTAAGATTTTAGGAAGTTTAAAAATGTAGCAGTAAATTCTCATTTTTCTTTTTCAATGAAATTTTAAAAACATAATTTTTAAGGGACATTTTAAGTTTTGAAGTGACCTTGGGGTATCCATACATTGGACAACCCCTAAAATTGAATCCATTAAACAAAACAAAACAGGACACCTTAACATATTCAAAATTGCGAGACAGGTAGTTTATTAACCCTTCAGGTGATTTTCAGGAATGAATGCAAAGTTGCATGAGAGGAAATAAAAATGTTATTTTTACCACCTAAATGTTGCTAACTTCTGGACAGGTTACTAAAGCCAGAAGACTGTAAGGTTGTTATTGGGCCATGAACTGCAACAGCAGTCATCAAGGCAATAAAATCATGATTTTAGGATGCGATGGAGTAAAGAGGGAGCCCCACACTATGTTAACCATTTAACTGCTGTAGTCACTATTGATAGCAGCATCTAAGAGTAAAAAGCATCATGGTCAGTGCCAAGATTGATTGTGACTGATGCAGCAGTTGTCAGCTATAGTGCACAGCTGACAACTGCTACATTTTCACCCTGAAGGGCAGGCTTTGACTGGCCACTAAGAAGTCTGGGAATCACCGGGTGAACCCCGCTGCAGGGTAGACAATGAAAACATATGGATGGCTCCTCTACTTCCTACCCTAGTACAGCAATTCACTGTTTTGCTAATCTGCATCCACAGTGGCACACTCTTTCCCTCTCCACCTGTGCAGATGAAATGCCATTAACAGTAAGGCTATGTGCACAAGTAGCATATTTTGTCTGCACATAAAATTGCATTTCTTTGCAGGATAAAAGCTGCTGAAAAAAGCTTGGCTATGTGCCATATGTAGGAGAGAGGGACTTGGCTATATGGCCTATTTGTGGGGAAGAGGAGATAAAAATATATAGGCTACTGTATATGTTGGATAGTGTGACTATGCTATAGATAGGCAAAATGTGGGAGAAGGAGGACTTGGCTATAAATGCTATATATGGGTGAGTGGAAACTAGGTTATATACAGTGCCTTGCGAAAGTATTCGGCCCCTTTGAATTTTTCAACCTTTTCTCACATTTCAGGCTTCAAGCATAAAGATAAAAAAATAATGAAGAATCAACATGTGGGACACAATTGTGAAGTTGAACAAAATTTATTGCTTGTTTTAAACTTTTATAAAAAATAATAAACTGAAAATTGGGGCATTCAATATTATTCGGCCCCTTTAAGTTTTTACTTTGTAGTGCCACCTTTTGCTGCGATTACAGCTGCAAGTCGCTTGGGGTATGTGTCTATCAGTTTTGCTCATCGAGAGATATTCTTCCCTTGCAAACAGCTTGAGCTGAGTGAGGTTAGATGGGGAGCATTTGTGAACAGCAGTTTTCAGCTCTTTCCACAGATTCTCGATTGGATTCAGGTCTAGACTTTGACTTTACAATTCTAACACCTGGATAGATTTATTTGTGAACCATTCCATTGTAGATTTTGCTTTATGTTTGGAATCATTTTCTTGTTGGAAAACAAATCCCAGTCCCAGTCTCAGGTCTTTTGCAGACTCCAACAGGTTTTCTTCAAGAATGGTACTGTATTTGGCTCCATCCATCTTCTCATCAATTTTAGCCATCTTCCATGTCCCTGCTGAAAAAAGCAGGCCCAAACCATGATGCGGTCACCACCATGTTTGACAGTGGGGATGGTGTGTTCAGGGTGATGAGCTGTGTTGCTTTTCGTTTGGCATTGTGCCCAAAAAGTTCGATTTTAGTTTCATCTGACCAGAGCACCGTCTTCCACATGTTTGTGTTTCCCAGGTGGCTTGTGGCAAACTTTAAACGTGCTTCTTGGGATGTTTCAAGTTGTGGAAATATTTTTGTAACAAAATCCGGCTTTAAACATCTCCACAACAGTATCACGAACCTGCCTGTTGTGTTCCTTAGTCTTTATGATGCTCTCTGTGCTTTAAACAGCACACTGAGATTATCACAGAGCAGGTGCATTTATACAGAGACTAGATTACACACAGGTGGCTTATATTTATCATCATCAGTCATTTAGGACAATATTGTATCATTCAGAGATCCTCAATGAACTTCTGGAGTGAGTTTGCTGCACTGAAAGTAAAGGGGCCGAATAATATTGCACGCCCCAATTTTCAGTTTATTATTTTTTACAAAAGTTTAAAATAAGCAATAAATTTCACAACTTTACAATTGTGTCCCACTTGTTTTTGATTCTTCACCATAACATTAAAATTTTTACCTTTATGTTTGGAGCCTGAAATGCGGTAAAAGGTTGAAAAATTCAAGGGGACCGAATACTTTCGCGAGGCACTGTATCCTATATGTGGGATAGGGGGACTTGGCTATAAAGGCTATGTATGGGGGAGGATAACTTAGCTATATATGCTTTATGTGGGGAAGGGAACTTGGCTATATATTCTATATGTAAAGAATGGGACTAGGTTATATATGGTGCATGTGTGGAGAAGGAATAGGCTATGTAGGCTATATGTGGGAGATGGAGACTAAGCTATATAAGCTATATGTGGGGAAGGGGTACTTTTTAAAAAAGAGCAAAGTTTAACAGAAAGAGGGTTCAGGTAAGCACAGCCAAGAAATTAAACATCATTTACTCCATAATAGTGGTATAAATACAATAGAATTGTAAGCCAGTCCCCAATTATAGTAAATTTCTATAAAAGGTTTGTTTAGCCCCAAGTTTTAAGCTTCAAAAGGCCTCATAGGGGAAGAAGGATGACTTAATGTGGTACACAATTTGTACTAGTATCATGATACCCCAAGTGTGATCAGAAACTACTTTCCCACCATAATGCAAATCTCACATGGGAAGAAGTGCCTTATTGAAGTGAAGATTTTGCTAGAATGTTTTGTGGGTGCCATGTCACATTGGTAAAGCCACTGAGATGCCAGCTAGAGATGAGCGAATCTGTTTGATAAAGGTTTGCCAATTTCATATTCAATACGAGCATTTACCTGTTTCGTTCCGGCTCAGTAACCCAATGCCCTTTCCCCAAAAGTCGGCAATGTTCAGTTTTGTTCAATCCCTGATCGCTTAAAAAAAATAACATATTCTTTTAGATAGGATTAGATAGGATTGTGGTGCTGTATGATGAATGGGGGGGTGTTTAATGAGTGGAGGGGGTAAGGATTAGGGAGAAGCCAGATGTATCATACCAGGGCACCATATCCACATACAGAGTGACAAAAATCCCAGCTATATAACTGCTGTTTAGGCACAAGGTGTCACTCAGAAGCAGGGGGACATTTGTATTTGGGAGAGAAGATTTCATTGAATTCCTTTTGGGGGAAGCCATGTTGTATTCTCAAACCTTTTGCGCTATCAGTAATTTTGAAACCACTAAATTTCCATTAACAGATAACAGACTTGAGTGAGAACTTTTTTGTGAATTGAGTTGAAGATTTTCTTGGTAGCATTTTCAGTTGCATAACATTTTAGATCACTTTTAATGCTCGGTTCACATTTATTCTGAACCCTACACTGAGCGCTTACATTGGAGTTTCCCTCTAATTCTAAAAAATACGTGATTCAAACAGAACCCCCGTCAGATCCATTCACTATAGTAAAACAGGCAGAATTACTCTTGTCCATCCTTTGCTTGGCGATGAATGTCTTTTCAGAGGTGCACAAAACTGTGGTTAACAGTGCTTTTGTACATGTTTAATAAGATAAACACTACTGATTAATTGTCCAGATGATACCCATAGAGACTATTTGTCCCATTATAAAGAATATTCCATTATGGGTTTTGTCAGAATCATGTTTTTTGCAGATTCAAAAGAAACTAAAATTTAAGTGCTTAGTGTAGAGCATATACACCTACAACACCCTGCCTATTCACTCTTCCACTAGAACCTCGTAGTGATTTACCATTCATGGTTTAAGTAACCTTTCCCTTTCAAACAGATGTTTAGCAACCTACGGCTATACCTGTCAGACACCTGACACAAAAATAAATTATTTATTTGCTGCCTGAGTTGGCAATATTGTGAAAGCACTATTAAGTACAAATAACTCCAAATGTGGTTCACTGTTTAATTTTGAGCAGATATTGAAAAGTGCCAAGCATGGACCTCTGTCTACACTGCTGTTTTAACATTTTTTCTTTTGTATGGAATTGGAATAAAGTTTTGCTTTTCAGTATGCTCTTTATGCGGCTGCTGGTAAGACTTTCGTCTTTTCATCACTAACCAAAAATACCTACAAATGTGATTAACTGCATAATTTTGAGCAGGCAATGAAAACTGCCAAGGCCTTTTTAACTAAGTCACTAACAAATTTACAGCAGGCAATACTAACTAACAATATGTATAAATGTGATTGAATGCATAATTTGGAGCAGGCTATGAAAACTGAGAAGACCTTTTTACCTAGTTCACTAACAAATTGACAGCAGGACGTACTAACAATACCAAGAAATGTGATTGAGTGGCTCATTGGGAGCAGGCTGTAATAATGATGAATAGCTATTTAGATCATTGACTGGCAACTGTTTAGCAAGTAGCTATCCCTATTTCTAATAATAAATGCCGACCTGACCAAATAATATTACTAAAGATGGGCGAATCCCTGGATGTTCAGTTAGGCTTGTGCAGCCGGACTTTAGATAAAGTTCGGTTTGGGACTGGGACTTGACTTGAACCCCAATGGAAGTCCCTAATTTGCAGTTTGAGTCTCCGCCCACATGCAACCACCCATAAACAGAACATTTCCAGGGAAGGTGGGCAGGGTTTTTCCATTTACGGTGCACACTACATTCAATAAATCTGCTGTTACCTGTAATGCTAGCCATTCAAATACTGCAAGTGACTCTCCCTGGGCAGAGCACCGAGTGTACCCAAGCACAGTGATGCTCGTTTGAGTGTTCGGCATACGTAAAGCACTCAAACGCCTAACATATTTTTATAAAGTCTCTGTTTGGTACGAACACCGAATACCAAATTTATGGTTTCCCCATCTCTTATTACCACCACATTGTGACTGAATAATGCAACATAGAAAGGACAAATACTGCTACATCATGACCAGAAAACATATCATCACCACCTAATGATCATATACTAAAGTACTGATCATTAATAAAAACCACAATACTAGTACCACTAATATTACCAACAGTGAAATTATACACATGAGCTCTATATACAATATATAGCTTAAGTGTACACATAATACAGTGATCAACGTGACATTATATATAAGAACTCTGTATATAGTGTGAGTGTACAGGTAAATCCAGTGATTTACCAGTGACGTCTCTAGTGGAAGTCAATCATCTTCGCTTTTCTTCTTCATCCAGCGCAGACAGCTTATTACTTGTTCCAGCCAGGAATCCTATCTGCAGAATGTAACACACACATCTATAGTTGATTGCTTTTACAATGCATTCCCCATGTTTCCTTTATTTTCTACTTTTTGCCAAGTGAAGAGAAGAAGACACTTTATACTGTAACAGTACTTCCATTTTTGTTTCCCAATGGAAACAGAATTCTCAAAAGTAAAATATTTTACAGCAGTAGTTATGTCACCCATACTGGCCCCCATCTTGTAATAATGGACTTCCCGGTTGCCCAGCAGAACAGTTTGATGCTGTTTGCTACTACTTTTTAGCTTCTGTTGAAAACTACAATTGATAAAGAGATCATAATGATCTATGCTGACAGATTAATGCAGTCTGGCAACCGTAACAAACCTGGTTCTGCTACATCTGTTTACTCTTTTGCACTTGATTTTAATTATTTTTTCCAGTTGTAAACAGTATTTCTATAAACTGAGTCATCCAAAAGTTCCATAGGGACAAATAAGAAAAGCAATAAACTCACACTATTGTGCAGTTTCGTGGCTGTATTTTGTAATTAAAAGAATGAATCCATTGATGTCTTCATTTAAATTACTGCACTTATTAAAATGTTAAAACTCTTTAGATCATTTTCAAAATTGTGAGCCTTTAACAAAGCCGTAAATGTTATACTTTCATCAGAATATTCTGATTTTTATACTGAAGCTCATAAACTGCTGAATAAATTGAAGTTTATATATACTCACCCAATATGTTTTTTTTATATTTAAGCAAATATTGTTGTCATTCTCACTATGGTACATAGATTTATTAAATATACCTTTAATTTGCTTTCTGTAGTTTTATGTGCAATGTGATATTATGAACATTACTTTCTGCAACAGCATGTATGTTTTACCAATCTACTACAGAGATGCCCTTGAAGAAATTATACAACCTTCAACTGTGCTTCTAATTTCTCCTTTCATTTGATTCCTAGAACATAAAACTGCATCATTTCCCCAAGGACATCTGCTTCTCCCATCTGCCTAAAGTTTGTTAAGGCATTTGGCACATAAGAAGAAATGTAGAAATGCTTGTTATTATAATATTATATGTTTCTGCTTTTCTGGCTTTTTAATGTTGCTGAAGGATAGTATAAACTAATTTAATTGTTTTTTTATCTTGCTAATAAATTTAATGGTGATATTTTTGCTAATATATATTATGGAGTCAACATACCCATAAAATAATTGTGTGGAAATATAGAAAACATAGGGCACGAGATAAATTAGGCTGAAACCAAAGTTAAACTCTAGTACGTGATGCCACATGGAATTAAAAGTGACAAATGAGCAAAAGTTCTCTGTCTAGTGAAAAGACAAATATCTGGTAGCTGAGTACTCAATATTAATTTGGTGGAAGAAAAAGCACTGGATTAGTAATGTGGATGAATCTTTGAGACCCCCCGCCCAGCAAAGATAACCCAGTAAGTCAAAAGAAATAATCACAAAGCAAAAAAAAAAATCCTTAGTTAAAAAAAAAACACAAAAAACACCCTCTTTCTCTAATTTATTAACCCCAAAACATCCAGGTCTGATGTAATCCAAACGAGGTATCATGACAGTCCTGGCTCAGCTATATCTAAAGTCACAAAGTGTGGGCACATTAGAAAACATGACTACCCACTGCAACGTGAAGCAGACAATGACTGAGCTGAAGCTGTAAGCGGTGACGTCACTGAGTTTACCTACGGTCACAGGTAGAGGTGTCCATGGTAGCCCATCTGTGACCGCAGGTGAACTCACTGAATTCAGTATCCTTACCTTAGGTGGACTCATTGTGTTCAATGAGACCTGCATCTCCTAACAGAAAAAAGCAGAGTTTTTTTTGTCCAGGAGATGCAGATTTGGTATTGGAATTTATACACCAATACCTGCACCAAATAAGCATCTCCTGGCAAAAAAAATGCATTAACCCCTTCACGACCATGGACGGATCTTTCCGTCATGGATCGTGTCCCGGTAAGCCCCGCCCCCTGCCGCAGGCAGGTGGCGTGGATTGGCACACATATCAGCTGTTTTCAACAGCTGACATGTGTGCCTACATGTTCCGAGGGGAATCGCATTTCACCCGGAACATTAACCCCTTAGATCTCGCTGACAAAGTCTGGCAGCGAGATCTATATGCGCGCGGCCATGTTTTCTACTTACCGCCGCCCCCTCCGGACGTCACGTGAGTGATCACGTGACGTTCGGTGGTTGCCATCGTAGCACAGGGTCATGTGATGACGCCTGCTGCTAAGAAGTTTCACTTTCCTTTTTCCTCGGCATGGAGCAGAGGAAAAAATAAAGTGACTATTTCTGCTGTTTACAGTGGTATAGCTGTGATCAGCAGATAGCGATCAGCGATCGGATTGCTGATCGCTATAGCCCCCTAGGGGGACTAGTAAAATAAAATAAAAAAAGTAAAAGAAAAGTTTTAAAAAATTAAAAAAAAAAAAAACAAAAAACCTAAAAGTTCAAATCACCCCCCTTTCCCCCGTTGAAAATTAAAGGGTTAAAAAAAAAATAAATATACACATATTTGGTATCGCCGCGTTCAGAAATGCCTGATCTATCAAAATATAAAATCAATTAATCTGATTGGTAAACAGCGTAGTAGCAAAAAAATTCCAAACGCCAAAATTACGTTTTTTGGTCGCCGCAAGTTTTACGCAAAATGCAATAACACTCGATCAAAACAAAAAATGAGAACTCTACGGGTTCCGGAAAATGGCGCAAAACGTACGCCACTTTTATTGGACAAGCTTGTGAATTTTTTTTAACCCCTTAGATACAAGTAAACCTATACATGTTTGGTGTCTACAAACTCGCACCAACCTCAGACATCATACCCAAACATCAGTTTTACCATATAGTGAACACCGTGAATAAAAGATGCCAAAAACTATTGTGCCATCACACTTTTTTTGCAATTTTTCCACACTTGGAATTTTCTTGCTGCTTTCCAGTACACCATATGGTAAAACTTATGGTTTCATTTAAAAGTAAAACTTGTTCCGCAAAAAACAAGCCCTCATATGGCAAGATTGACGGAAAAATAAAAAAGTTACGGCTCTCGGAAGAAGGGGAGCAAAAAACAAAAACGCAAAAACGGAAAGTGCCCCGGGGCTGAAGGGGTTAAAACTGCTTTTAGGTACCTGAAGTTCCTAAAATCTGGGACATCTGAACACTGTGAATTCTTACTAGAGTTCCCAACCTCCAGCTGCCCCAGTAGCTGTGAACTCAAGGCATCTTAGGTCTGGCAGGGATTTAAAAATAATGCAATAGATGGAAAGTGTTGAATATGAATAGGAACAGCATGGAAAAGTTGCCTTGATGTATTTCTGACTCACAATTGGTTTCTGAGAATAATGTTGCTAGAGTAATACGGGGACTAAAGCAGTAGAATTACACTTACGGAGTGTCCCTGCAGCTGTCACACTGCTTTCTGGTCTTATCATTAAAGTTCATGTATATTCACTACTTCCCCTGCCCACCCTCTGTAACAGTGTCTCTGAAGTCTTGCAGTCCTGCTTCACCTGCCCACCCTCTGTGACCAAGTCTGTGTTTGCATTCACCCTATGTGTCTGGGTCTCCGAATGGGAGTGTAAAATAAATAATTAGAAAAATGGCATAGAGTCCCCAGTATTTTCATTCATAGCGCAGATAAAGCAGACAGCTAAAGGCTGCAGCCCCCAGCTGTCTGCGTTACCTTGGCTGCTTATCACAATATGAGGGACCTAATGTTTTTTTTTTGTTTTTTTTGAATAGCTTATATAAATAATTAAAAAAGAACATTGTGTGTTCCCCCAATTGTGATACCTAGCCAGGATAAAGCGGACAGCTGGGGGCTAATATTCTCAGGTTGGAGAGGTTCATAGTTATTGGGCTCTCCTCTACCTAAAAATATAAGCCCACAGCCACCCCAGAATTGACACATCCAGTAGATGGCCCAATTCTGGTGCTTTATGCAGCTCTTTTCAATTGCCCTAGAGCAGTGGCAATCGGGGTAATATATGTAATTAATGACAGCTATGATTTGTCAAAAAATCACAGCTGTCATCAAGCTCGAGGTTAGTATTGCAGAGTGTTCTACAAGACTCCCTCATTAGTAACACTAAGTCAAAAGAAATAAACACAAAACACAGAGAAAAATACATTTTTTTTAAAAAAACCTCTCTCTTTCTCCAATTTATTAATGCCAAAAACACCCTTGCAGGTTTGACATCCACAGGAGGTTCCACGATTATCACTGCTCTACTACATCCTGAGGTCACAGTGCACGGTCACATTAGAAAATGTGACCAAGCACTGCGACGTAGGGGACACACTGACAGAGCTGCAGCTATGAGTGGTGACATCTGTGAGCTCCCCAGCTGTGACCTCAGGTAAACTCACTTGAGATGATCTCATTAAACTAAGTGACCTCATTTCAGTTGAAATGATTGAACTCAATGCCAGATTACAGGATTAGGTGATGTGTGCATATTGAATATTTAGATGCAGACAATTCTGTACCAAATCTGCATCTCCTGGCAAAAACTGGAGCAAAACTGCATCAAAGCACATGCGGTATTGATGCAGTTTTTTTTTACCAGGAAATGCAGATTTGGTGCAGAATTATCTACAACAAAATACTGAAAGTGTGCAATAATCTGGGAATCCTGCATTAAGTTTAATAACTTCACTTGAGGTCACAGCTGGGGTTCCCTTAGTACCTCAGCTGTCACCTGAGGTAAGTTGACCTTTGGTGAGTTCATTGAACTCAGTGACCTCATCGTAGGTGAAGCTATTGAATTTAATGCCAAATTAGGCAATGTGCATACATTGAATATCTGGTTACAGACATTTATGCACCAAATCTGCATATTTTGGGAAAAAAACATGTTTATACCACTTGTTTTAATGCAGTTTCGGTGGGATATTTTGCCATAGGAACCCCAGCTGTGACCTCAGGTGAAGTAATTGAACTCAATGCCAGATTACCAGATTAGGCTATGTACACACATTCAGTATTTGGTTGCAGACATTTCTGCACCAAATCTATATCTCCTGGCAAAAAATGAACTCAAACTGCATGCATTTTGATGCGTTTTCAGTGTGTGTTTTTGCAAGGACCTGCAAATCTGGTGCAGAAATGTCTGCAATCAAATATTCAATTTGAAAAAAATGATGTGCTGTCATTAGAGCAGGATAATTACACTTATCGACTTTCCCATGGCTGTCACACTGCTTCTGGGTCTGATCCTTATGAACCCCTACAAATATTCATTGCTTTTCCCACCAACCCTCTGTGCAAAATTCTCAAATGAAGGCTGGAGGGTCAGAGAAATTGCACATCCTGGTTTCTGACACAGCTAAGCCATAGCCTCAGGGCTGCACCTACCATATGGTGTGATGGATATTTCACCTCAGAAAATTAATAGTGTATAAAGGAATAGTACACTAAAAATAGGCACAAATTAACCTGCTAAAATGTTTTTTATTTTTCTTTCTTCATATCCCAAAACAATTACCCTTTAAGGAGAAGTATAACAATGTTTTAGATGATGTATCCTTTGTCAGACTACGAATGGAATTTGTCTGGGATGACCCTCTTGGAGAGAAAAAGAAAAAAAATCCACTAGAACACAGAGTTACAAAAGCAGTGGATTTGGAGTGGTTTGTGTCACAGTGGATTTTTCTTTTTTTTGCTCAAGAGGGACATCGCACTCATATCTCATTTGAGCCTGATGAAGGGTATATCTCCTGAAATGTTGCTGTACTTCATCATATGGTGATTTTTTTTTTCTGTGAGAAGGAATAAAAATAAAAAGCTTTAAAAATATACCTTTTCTGCCTGTTTTTTGTGTGCTATTGCATTATATATTATTGATTTTCTGATGAAGAAGGATACAATGTGGCCTACTATAGTGGAATAAGCAACCAATCACTTGTTTTTTGCGATGTCGCTGCGTGTAAAGCCCCCTTTAGCCTTTTCAGCTCGGGCTCGGTAACCTAA
Organism: Anomaloglossus baeobatrachus; assembly: GCF_048569485.1. Classification (NCBI taxonomy): domain Eukaryota; kingdom Metazoa; phylum Chordata; class Amphibia; order Anura; family Aromobatidae; genus Anomaloglossus; species Anomaloglossus baeobatrachus. The sequence goes on from NC_134353.1 coordinate 558,068,577, forward strand.
GCACCTTCCCCAAAAGTTAGCAATGTTTGATTTTGTTTGATCACTGATTGCGTTTTAAAAAAATGCTTTTCTACTAACATGTTATGCTTTTTGTATAGGATTATGGTGCTGTATGATGAATGGGGGGGATTTGTTTAATTAGTGGAGTGGGTGGGACTCGGGAGAAACAAGAGGTATGCAGCACCTTTTTTTCCTTAACTTTATTTGCAGATGTTCCTGCAGCTAATCATGGCACAGCAAACATCTATCAGGTTCAGACACAAGGGCTTGTGTCATTGGCTGCCTAAGTCACATGTTCGTCTGCAAATAATTGCAAACAGGCAGTGTTGGCGCTATTTGTGAATGTGAAATGAAGTATCTAAATGTGTTATAAATGGCTGCACAACCAGTTAGAAGACTGTCTCAAGTGGGGTACCACAGGGCTCTGTCCTGAGCCCCGTATTATTCAACATTTTTATCAATGAGTTAGATGAAGGAATTAAGGGTAAACTGATTAAACCTGCTGATGACACAAAGCTAGGAGGAAAAGTTAATACTAGAGAAGAAAGAGAGAGAGGATTCAACAAGATCTAAACAAGCTGAAACAGTTGGCAGCAACTAATAGAATGATTTTTAACAGGAAGAAATGTAATGTCATAAATCTTGGCAAGAATAACGAAAAGAGCATATTCAGCATGGGAGGAATAGAGCTATCCAACAGCATGTGTGAAAAAGACTTAGGTATACTAATAGATCACAGACTGAACATGAGTCAACAGTGTGATGCAGCAGCAAAAAAGGCAAACACCATTCTAGGATGTATTAGCAGCATACAGTCTAGATCACGTGAAGTCATTATCCCCCTTTACTCCTCTTTGGTCAGACCTCATCTGGAATATTGTCTCCAGTTCTGGGCACCATATTTTAAAAAAGACATCAACAAATTGGAGCAAGTTCAGAGAAGAGTGACCAGAATGGTGACTGGTCTGCAAACCATGTCCTATTAGGAACAGTTACAGGATTTAGGATTGTTTGGCTTGCAAAAGAGAACACTGAGAGGAGACCTAATAGTTGTCTACTAATATCTTAAAGGCTGTCACACTGTAGAAGGATCAGTTTTATTCTCATTTTCACAAGGAAAGACTAGAAGCAATGGGATGAAACTGATGGGGTGTAGACACAGATTAGATTTAAGAAAATCTTTTTGACAGTGAGGGTGATCAATGAGTGGAACAGGCTGCCACGAGAGGTTGTGAGTTCTCCTTCAATGGAAGTCTTTAAAAAGAGGTTGGACGGACATCTGTCTGGGATGATTTAGTGAATCCTGCTTTGAGCAAGGGGTTGGACTAGATGACCCAGGAGGTGCATTTCAACTCTAATATTCTATGATTCTATGATTAAATAGCTATTGCTGTGTATTACTGGCTGCTCCAAATTAGCCAGTGGGAGACATTTCTAAGTATTTCTATATATTACTGCCTGCTCCAAATTAGCCAGTAAAACACATTTCTAGTTATTGCTATGTGGTGCCCCTGTGGCTTCAGGCGCCACAGGGTACTGCACCTCACCCGAGGTGCAGTAGTCATCTCGGATACAGAGGAGGTCATCACCGGTAAACCACCAACACACTCATTCAACACATAACACGGGAGCTCTTTCACTAGGACTGGGCTAAGGTAGGTGCTGGGGTAGCCATCAGGAGGTATGGGACTTGCCCACTAGTTCAGCAAATCGGGGGCTGGGCACCGATTGGGGAAATTAGGAGCCATCACGCTTAGCAGTTAGTTAGCGCCAGGCGGAGCAAGTGCCAGGACTGACAGACAGAGAAGTTAGCTTCTGGTGTCAGGTTTCCGGGTTTTCCAGTTCTCTGTTGAAAAAGCTTGCCCTCAGTTAACATGGAGTTTACTGTTCTGTTGCCCTACTTCCTGTCCAGCTGCTTAAAAGGCCGCCTCTAAACCTAGTCCAGTGCCTGAGTATACTGCTTGCTGTGTGCTCCTGCTTTGCTGCTGCTAATCCTGTTAGCCTTTGGATCCTCCTAAAGACTACCGACCGACCGACTCTGGACCTTACCCGGTTTCTCAAGTTGTGCCCGGATTCCGTCTGCCATCTTCGGTTAGCACTCTGCCCGGTTCTCTCTGGTTCGTAACCACTCTGGACATTCATCCCTTACGGACACTCCTGGACTTTTACCGTTTGCCCCTTGTGTCCCGGCTGCTGCGCATTTAGGCCTTCCGGGGTGATTGCCGGACAGTCCCTGTATAGGGGTTCGCTCTGGTGGTCTCCCTGGGGGAGTCCGGTGCGTGGCCCCGGGAATTCCCTTCGCTCCGTTTTGGGAAAGTATTGTGTGTATTTGTACTGCTGTGTTTTCCGTTGTGTATCCGTGGTTACATATTATAAAATATCTTGTACCAAGAACTCGTCTCTGATTGTCATTGCCCTACGCTATCGAAATCCTCAGAACATATATAAGTATTACATCTAGTAGCATCCGTGCCAGGACGGACTCAGGAACGGACAAGCAAGCAAAGACAAGAATAGCAAGGGGCCCGTGGTCTGGAGCTGGAGGCTTGACCCAGGTTCTTAGGAAGAAAGGGGACCCCAGGGTTTACGGAGAATGCAGCAGGCACCCGGGACCCATTCTATGGCCCAGGACCTGGGGTGGAGGGAAACCGTCGAAAGAAGACGTACAGAAAGAAACAACTTCCTTGATCAATGAAGTATCCAGGATCGGCTGAGGCCCATCACAGCGGGATGCAGCACACCAAGGGCAGAGTGACTTCAGTGAGTAAAAAGAACTTCAATTGTGTCCGCTGTGTTGTCCCATCATTACCGCCGCCCTCACCATCGTACCCCTCACGTCATAGGTGACTACTACTCCCAACATCCTCACTGGGGCCTGAGCAGTGCTTGTGGAGAGCTGTGTCACTATCTGTCCCAGAACAGAAAGCACCCACAATGGCAGCTAATAACTGGCTGCATACCACAGGTGGTGTCATGAAGACAAACTCCACATCCCCATCCCCATCTTTATTGACACTGACAGGGTCACAGAACCTGGCCATGCCGCTGTGACATTCCAAATTGGCCCGGTGATGGGTAGCCCTCCCCCAGAGACCCGGGCGCATCAGCTACATATTACAGCCTGCTACAACATAGCCAGGAAACAACAGGAAACACATTTCTAGCTATTGCTATATATTACTGCCTGCTCCAAATTAATCTGTTGCTGATTTTGCATCCCCCTCCTTACTGCCTGGCTTCACAATCCCACATGACAAAGTCATACTATCCTCACTGACCAGTTCATCATCCCACCCACAGGGATGCGTTTTCTATAAGATGTCAACCACCTTTGGATTCACCTATGCCAATCCTCCACTTGAGGACTAGTATTGTTGGAATCAGTCCACTGACTGGGAAATATCTCTAAAGTTCTAGCCTGGTATTCACGACTGCGGAACCAAGGTTACTTTTTACCTGTCTGAGAATGGAGTCCTCACGACATACTCTGTTCCTGGTTTGACTCTGAGGGTTCTGTCATAGATGCCACAAACACCCACCTAATTTGGCCTAAGATATCTGGCGTGCTTCCGCACTACTCCTTCTCCCCGTGCTACCCACAAGTACAGCTTTCTACACTCTACCTACTACTGACTAAACTTGGACAGAGTCAGGCTATATCCTGCGGTTGGCTCCTCTTCCTGTTGTCGACACACAGAGATTAACTATTCTATGCCTATTCTGGACAACAGGTAGCAGTATGTAAATCCCTCCCACTAGATGGCCACATATATAATTTATTTATAAACACATTATTATAATTTAATGTAGACCGGTATCTAGTCACATGAGTCTAGTCACCCAGTTACATGGGAACAACCTAGATTAGGCCACACACCCTCCATGCCCCGCCAGACCCCCATTCACAGACTGAATAGACACAGCTATCAGAAGGTCTGGCAGCTAGCAACAGCCTGGAGTACGCCTCCCCCCTGATATGTGATGTAACATCACAGAAAGGAGGGGGAGCAATAAGGAGCAGCTTCAAAGCTAAATGGAACTACAGGTACAGAAAGAACACAATGCATCTCATTTTTATGGTTTATGTGGGCAGAGACAGTAAAAGATTTTTTTTATTTCCCCGGAATAACCCTTTCAGTCTCACAGGTAAGTTGATGTGACTACAGAACACTGCAGACCATTTTGTCAGATAAAGTGCTGTGGAATGCTTATAGCATTGTTAGGAGCGGTGACTCTGGTCTTGCGGTAAAGTTTGTATGACTGACATGCGGCAGCTCATGGGTACAATAAAAAAATTCTCTCCCTAGAGCTGCACTTTCAGTAGGGTGTCCAGGCACCTTTCCAATGCTTTTAACCTGCAGGTTACCAACCCATCTGCAGACTTAAGGGGGCTTTACACGCAATGATATCTCTAATGATATGTTGTCAGGTCACTGAATTCGTGACGCACATCCGGCGTTGTTAGCGACGTCGTTGCGTGTGACACCTATGATCGAGTGTTAATGATCAAAAATAATCATCTAATCGTTGATCGTTGACACGTCGTTCATTTTCAAAAAAATCGTTGCTGGTGCTGGACGCAGGTTTTTCGTCGTTCCTGAGGCAGCACACATCGCTATGTGTGACACCCCGGAAACAATGAATAGCAGCGTTCCTGTGTCCTCCGGCAACAAGGTGGGCGTGTTGTTAATGCGGCTGGTCTCCACCCCTCCGCTTCTATTGGTGGGCTGCTGTGTGACGTCGCTGTGATGGCGCATGAACCTTCCCCTTAAAAAAGAGGTTGTTCACCGCCCACAGCGACGTCGCTAGGAAGGTAATTACGTGTTACGCGTCCTAGCGATATTGTGCGCCACGGGCAGCGATTTGCCCGTGATGCACAAACGACGGGGGCGGGTGCTTTCACGAGCGACATCGCTAGCGATGTCGCTGCATGTAAAGCAGCCTCAACAGCGTTATATGTTGTGATAGCTTCTCTTTAAGAATGGGATGCGCAGTAGTGGAAAATGCTATAAGCCTGGAAAACACCTTTGAATAATTTTTTTGTCAGGAGCAAATATTCCCTTTATCTGAGACACAGTGTCAAAGTTATGTCATTGCCACCAAATATTTAATTGAAATCCTGAGGTTTAAATAACTTGGGAAAGTGTGGACACAAACTGCTAGAAAACATCTCAGTAGATAGAATTATAGCAGCCATGTAGAACTGCTGACCTGATGAAAACCTACATTCAAGTTCATCATTTCAGACTATTGCATATCAACTGTTTTTGAAATCTAATTATCTACCTAATGCAAGGTCTCTTAACAACCATTGATCTTATTTTGAACAATAAAAGATTTTCTTGACAAACATTCTCAATAATATCTAATCTATAGCACAACATGGTTAGTATTGCAGTTTTCTGTAGGTTTGGGGAACAATTTATACATACCAAGTCAACAATGCCTGCGGTCGTTTATTACATCTACATTCTGACTAAGCTCATTTCTTGATACTTTTAAATTGCATTTCTACTGGCAACAATATTTCACTTTTAAAATTGAGGTATACCGCTATCATCCTTTATACATTATATTCCATACCTATTTAAGCTTACTTTAGAAAGTAAAATTAAATAGAACTAGCTGCTCTTAGTTCACCTGAACCAACAATAAAACTTTAAGCTTCACTTTGATTTATATTTAGTTATATATCATGTTTTTCAACACCAGAAATGATACTTACCCCTCTTTAAGAAAAACAAGTTTTCCCCTGTTCATATAAAGTCCTAATCTCAGGATACTGAAGGGTCACAGTGATCAAACTCCCAATGATCAGACTATTATACCCTATCCTGTATATAGGGGAATAACTAGTTTTTTGGGAACAACAACTTAAAGGGATTGTAATCTGAAGGACAAGTTTTCTCAGACAGTCCCAGTTCAACGGTTGGGGAGATAAGGTATGCATACCAGTGACTATGTAAGGGGAATACATGGAATAACAGAAACTGCTGTGTGAATACTGACATGAAAAATTCAATAGCTGTATGTAAGGATGAAATGTGAAAAATGGAACCTGCATTACTGCCATGAATATATGAATAAAGAGAAATTTAGCTACTGAATTGATCAATGCAATAGAGCCCCAACACTACGCCAAAGTATTTCTCTACGTTGGGGTCCCTAGCTTGTGTGTGTCCTCTCATGCAGTTAAAAAACTTACCGTGTATGGGAAGCTGAGACCCAGGCTATATATACGATGTGGATTGGCATTTTTTAGGTGTGTATGGGGAGGGTTCACAAACGAAAAACTACTAACAAATACAAAATAACGTTTGGAACTCCATTCTATGTCTGAACCGGGTGCAAAAACCTAAAAAAGTTAGGTTTTTGCACCCAGTCCAGTTCAACGGATGGCTGCACAGGGTCAATAGAGGATGGCTGCACAGAGACAATACATAGTTATTTCACATGATCACTGCAGCCAATCAGTAGCCACTACTTGGCTGCAGCCCTTTAGTCTTTGGTCCAAGTGTACAGGTCTCGTAGATATGTTTGTTTTATTTTTTTTTGTTTGTTTTTTTTTCATTTTAACTGGGGCACTTCAAAAGAGGTTGTCTGGTAGCAAAAGTTAAAGAATTATAAAAAAAAAATAAGAATGGTGTTTTAAAAAACAGTATAAACTGTTTATGTTTTATTATAATTTAAATTATAGCTCATCTTTATATAAAAAATTATCTACAACACCAAACACAACCCATGTACAGCTGAAAATTCCCAAAGTGTGGTCTTTTAATAATTTTTCATGTATTTATTCATTCACTTGTTATGGGGAATCAGGGTAACAGAAGATAGACCCCTAAGTTGACCCTCAAACTAGGGACCCTAAGTTGTCTCTTAACCCAGAGGCAAGCTTGATGGTAGCTAGGTCTGGGCCCTCAGCATGTCCCTAACTCCTGTTTGAAATCTGATATTAAACCCCCTCTACCCCCACCCCAGGAGAAGGCTGGGACTGGAGAAGCAAACCCCACAAATAACATAGACAGGGAAAAGAACTAAAACTCATGCACACTGCAACTTGACACAAAGGAGAGACAATAAAAGCCCAGGAGGAAATAAACACAGGAAGGAAATAAAATAACATTAGGGATATTTTCACAGCCCACAACAGGGCACTAAGCTCTGGATTACAACAATAAGGACTGATACACAGGAGCAACGCTGAAGCCATATCTGGCGACCATCAATAGGATTCAGAACCTTATAGAGGGTGAAGGTGGCTGTAAATTGGTATTAGCAGCCTGAGCTCCTAGAAACTGTTCACAATACAGCAGGAATTAACTCCTGATGTACCTAAGAGCACTGAAGCAAAACACAGCTAATGCCCATGACAGGCTACACAACTAACAGATCTCAGGCTGCTTGTCAGACTCTGTGGTGTGAAAAGAGTCCAACATTGCCATGATACCCAGTCACTACAAAGCCAAACACCTGATGACATCTTGCCAATACAATTCATTTTTAAATCTTCCCTGTTTTCCACATATCACCTTTGAAAAAAAGCCCTATCAGGCACAATTAACTCTCTGGTTGCCATAGTAACTGTCCCACTTTAGTTCCAGTACACCTTCTTGATAATATGCAACAGAGTCTCTCTGAGCTGGCTTCCTGCCAGCATAGTTCTGCTCTGGTATCTGGTACTTGTGACTGAATTGCTCTTGTGAGGGATCATGTAATAGAAAGAGCTTCCATCATTACAATGCAGCGCTCATAACTGGAATGTGATGTGCCTGCTTACTGGCAACTAAAAAGAGTGATGTTCTGCATTATGTGTATATGCATAGAGGAGAGGAGTGATATTCTGCAGTAAGAGGCTATAGAGGGGCTGAGAAACTAAATCTCCTGCAGGCTAGAGCTTTATGCAGGGGCTGAAATAAGTGATTTTCTGCAGCATGGAGCTATAGAAGGGAAGTGAAAAATGTTACACTGCAGCATGGGATTGTGTATAGATGTGGCTGAAAGGAGTAACACACCAGGTCGGAGCTGTGTATAAAGGTGACTGAAAGCATTGATACGCTGCACTGCATGGCTAAAGATATATCATAAACAATAAACTCCTAAAACTTAGAATTTATTAATAAGGTTAAAAAGAGGGGAAACCCCACATACAATACAGTAGATGCTCTACCTGCAATCATACAGAGGGACAATTATTATTTTTGTTCTTGAGCCCTGACACAGAGTATATATTTATGTCTTTAACATCCGATATATTGAATGACTATGTGTGATGTACAGTGATTTTTTTGCTGTGTGCTATTGCTGATTTCTATTTGTGTTTCAATGCATAACAAGTCCGCTGCTGCAGCTGCAACTATCCATGCCGTCCTCCTCCTATCATATCAGCTGATACTGCAAGTCTGCCCACCGGCTGTCTCCAGTGATATCCGCTGTCACTTCTACAACTATCCAGGCCACCTCCTACGATATCTGCTACTGCTGCTTTTACAACGAGAGACTTTTTGTGTCCATGTGCCAGATGCCAAAGTACTGTTGATTCCCTGGGGCTGCCCTGTTGGCTACCTACAAGCATGTGTGTCTATTGCCACCTCCTGTGGCTTAAGTGAAAACTTAGTTGCCATTCTAGTTTGCTCCTGCAGGCAGATGATCAGTACATTTGGTCCAGTGGATCCACTAACCGTTTGCTCACCCCACGAGCATAACACACGGGCTTAAAAGAGAGATATACCTGTAGATCATGACTGTGTATAAAGAGATATAAAAGGAGAAATTTATTGCAGGAAGGGGGCTTTATATAATGCTGTGTGATAAGAGAGATATACAGCAGAATTGTGCTGTGTAAAAGGGTATGAAATGTCTCATATTCTGCAGCTTTGGACTGTCTATTAAAGGGCTAAAGCAATAGATATATTGCAAGATCAAGCTGTGTATATAGGGTCTGAAAAGATTAATGCACTGCATGATGTGGTTGTGCATAGAGGAGGCTGATAGACAAGATGCACTGAAGGATGGAGCTGTATTTAGAGGTGCTGAAAGGAGTTGGTCCTTGTTACCGGCTGTTGAGATATCAGTGATGTAAGACTGCAATTGCTACAGTGTGGTTGCATATGACAGAAAAGCTAATCCTCTGCCATATACATCACCAGAGAAGCATTTGAAATTTCACATCAACAAAAACAGCTTTGCACTGTATAATTATTACAAGCATTGTTGTGGAGAAGAGCAGGAGAATTTAGCTCTGTTAGAATTCAGCTCACAATCACTTTCCATAGGCAACTATACTGATATAGATGGTAGGAGAAATAAATTGGCTAGGCCAGGTTCTGCACATGATCAGAACGTGCACAGAAGTATATAGTGAGTTCAATACCTAGATTAGCTTGATGATAACTTAGAGTGTGGTTTTTCACAAGCATATAGAAGAGGTGAGAGCGGTCTGCTCATTAATGAGAAGTAAATTGCTGATACGAGATATAATTTTAGCACATAAGAATAGGGGCGCCCATTTAGCAACAGTATGTAAAGCTGGATGTACAGAGAAACAAAGATGAAAAATACACAAAAATACAAGAAAGAAACATTAGGTTAAACTTAGTATGTATATTAGTGTAGAACCCAGGGATATGGGGTACTCTGGTACTCTGTTCCGGGCAGTGTACGTCTTGGGAATGTCACAGTGATGGCCGTTACCCGGTTCTGTGCCCTGGGCCCTTTTTGTAATGGGGATATTTTACAGGGGATTGTTGAATAAAGTTTATACGTGATGCCACTTGCAGTGTTGCAGTTAAATGTACGGAGCCGCTGCTGTAGAATGTCTCTGCTGGGGCTGATGGTATTGGCAGCTAGTATGGTAGTCCCTCTGCAAGTAGGGTTTTGCCCCAGTGGGTGTATGGTGCAGTGGGCGTCAAAAGAAGGGAGTCCATGCAAGTATTCAGTGCAACTGGTTTACTCACTTTCTTAAGATGGTAACTGGGGGCCCGAGGCCGGCTGGTTTCACCTCCAAGTCCCCTTCGTCCCAGTGCCAGTCTGGTTTCTCTAGTACCTTCTTCGCCTGCACCTGTCTCTGGTAAGTGGGAGCCCGTGGTATGGAACACTGGGGGTCCTCATTTTGTGGCTTGTATACTTCTGTCCACCTGACGGTAGCGTGAATCCTGTGGGGTTGGAGTCTCTGGTCCTGTCCCCGGTTCTCGCTTTACTACTGAGTCTTCGGATTCTTTAGGGTAAACCAGGTCCTTGATGGTCCCCTTTAATGTGCAGGTGCTAACAGATCATCTTGAAACTCTTTCCTGCCCTAGGGTCCTGTACTCCTTCAGTGCGTAGTTCCGGGAGTACTCCACCGTACTCCACCGGCAACCACCTCTTCTGGGTACCAGGTCACCGTTAACCCGAGTCAGGACAGCACTTTGCTTCCACCTTCACTCCTCGCCTGTCTGACACTTGTCTCCGACTACTCTCCACAGTTTGCCCATCCCACCTGGTCAACTAGTGGACTGGAGTGGCTCCACCTCTATGTGGCCATCCGTTGGTCCCACCCTAGCTAGGTACCATTGTATAATGCATTGTTGGGGAAAACTGGCATTACCTGGGTTTTTGGTGTTACCGGCACTAGGGTTCTGGGTCCTTAAGGGGGTAGGTTCCGCATCCTTGTGAGGATGCAGAATCTTGTAGCACTCTGATGGCTTAAGGGGCGCTACATTAGCAATAAGTATGGAGTTACTGTGCTTTGCGTAAAATAAGATTGCAGAATAACATTTTAATAAATAGTTTTACTATTTATTAGAGATGAGCGAGCCTCTAGAGGCTCGAGTTCGGTTTGGTTCGTCGAACGGAGGCCGCGTTCAAGTTCGGTTCGGCGAGCCGTTCGACGAACCTCTCAAACCCCATTGAAACCAATGGGGGGCAAACACAAACACATAAAACACATTATAAATGTACACATACAGTTAATAAACATTGCCATAACACTTACCTGTCCACGTGATGCGTCCTGCACTCTGTCTCCTGCCGCTTTTCCTTCCGATAATCGCTGCGTCCTCCCGGTAACCAGCACCAGCATAGGACCTATTGTGATGTCAAAATAGCCATGTGACCAGTCACGTGTCTATTATCTCATTGGCTACAGACTGGTCACATGGCTTTGACGTCATGCTAGGTCCTGTCAGTGCATCTCTCCAGTATGCGGTGATCGTTTGTGTATCTATGTGTACCGGCGACATGCTCTGGCACACGGTCGACTCCCAGTTCTGCTTCCCCATTCTGTTATTCACCGGCTGCCACAGCCGGTCAATAACGGAGATCACCATTGCTATAGCAACGTGCCTGTCAGCGGTGACGTCACCACTTACAGGCAGCAGCTTCTGGTCAATCACGGAGTAAAAAGACTGCACGGGAACAGCAGCGTTCTTCCTCCCATGCAGCGCTGCTGATGTAGCAGGGCTGCATGGGTTGAAGAAGAAAGAAGACAGAAGAGCAGGATCATGGAGGGATAAGAGGGAGTAATAAACATGGAGTCTCTAAGTGTGTCTGTGTATTTATTTCTTTTAAAGTATTTTTTCTCTGTGTGGTGTCTTTTTTTCAACCCTTTATTGGAGATTCTTAATGGCTGGGTCAAACTTGCCTGACATTAAGAATCTCTGATTTAATACTAACTAGTAAAACAAAGCTAGTATTAACTCATAATTACCCAGCAAGCCACCCGGCTCCAGGGTTGGGAACCAAAAATATAGGGAAGCCCGTTTTTTTTAATTATTTAACTTATTACATGAAATAATTACAACAAATGACGTGGGCTTCGCCATATTTTTGTGTACAGCCAGGTACAACTAGGCAGCTGGGGATTGGAATCCACATCACAGGTTGGCCTGAGCTTTCTGGGCCCCTCTGCTGCGAATTGCAGCCCGAAGCCGCTCCACAAAAGGGCGCTTTCATAGAAGCGCCTTCTTCTGGCGCTGTGTCCAACTCTTCCAGCTGCCCTGGGGATGGGTAACTCGCTGGGCAATAATGGGGTTGGGGCTAGCTGTTAGAGTTGAGCGCGGTTCGAGGTTCGAGGTTCTCCAGTTCTAGGCTCGAGTGATTTTGGGGGCTGTTCGAGATCGAACTAGAACTCGAGCTTTTTGCAAAAGCTTGATAGTTCTAGATAAGTTCGAGAACAGTTCTAGCAGCAAAAAGCAGGGCTTTTTACAGCTACAGTGTGCAGGAGCCATCGCTGGCAGCCTGCCAGAAGCTGGTAACCAAGATAAACATCGGGTATCCAACCAAAGCGCTTTGGTTAGTAACCCGATGTTTACCCTAGTTACGTGCAGGAAGCCCACACTTCCCCGCTCAGCTCACTCCGCCCCCTCCTGCCCGCGGCATGTACACACACACACACACACACACACACACACACACACACACACGGACGGACGGATGGACACACACACACACACACACACACGGACGGACGGACACACACACACACACACACACACACACACGGTCCCGCTCGGCTTACCTGCGGTCGGCCCGGGGGCAGCAGTCCTTGGCACTGGAAACTGTGCCTGCCGGCCCTTTAAGGCTCACTGTGTTCTCCTGCATTGAGCATCCTCTGTGGGCGGAGCTACCGCCCGGCGTCCTGCTCGGTCGCACAGATGAAGGAGTCACAGTGCCAGCCAGCGACCCCCAGCACATCGCTTCCCTCCGGCGCTGTGTGGGCCCCATCTGCACCGTGTCCTGATCAGTATGTGGGACATCACTCCCTCCCTGCCCCTCCCTGTCCCCCCGTGCGTGTGTGGGCCCCGGAGCCGCGTGTGTGGGCCCCGCAGAGCAAGGTGTGTGTTTGTATGTATGCATGCAGCAGAGCAGTATGCGTGTCTATATGTATGTATGTATATATGCAGCAGAGCAGTATGCGTGTCTATATGTATGTATATATGCAGCAGAGCAGTATGCGTGTCTATATGTATGTATGTATGCAGCAGAGCAGCATGCGTGTCTATATGTATGTATGTATATATGCAGCAGAGCAGTATGCGTGTCTGTATGTATGTATGTATATATGCAGCAGAGCAGTATGCGTGTCTGTATGTATGTATGTATATATGCAGCAGAGCAGTATGCGTGTCTGTATGTATGTATATATGCAGCAGAGCAGTATGCGTGTCTGTATGTATGTATATATGCAGCAGAGCAGTATGCGTGTCTGTATGTATGTATATATGCAGCAGAGCAGTATGCGTGTATGTATGTATATATGTAGCAGAGCAGTATACGTGTCTGTATGTATGTATGTATATATGCAGCAGAGCAGTATACGTGTCTGTATGTATGTATGTATATATGCAGCAGAGCAGTATACGTGTCTGTAAGTATGTATGTATACATGCAGCAGAGCAGTATGTGTGTCTGTCTGTATGTATGCATGTATGTATGCAGCAGAGCAGTATGCGTGTCTGTATGTATGCATGTATGTATGCAGCAGAGCAGTATACGTGTCTGTATATATGTATGTATATATGCAGCAGAGCAGTATGCGTGTCTGTATGTATGTATGTATATATGCAGCAGAGCAGTATACGTGTCTGTATGTATATGTATATATGCAGCAGAGCAGTATGCGTGTCTATATGTATGTATATATGCAGCAGAGCAGTATGCGTGTCTGTATGTATGTATATATGCAGCAGAGCAGTATGCGTGTCTATATGTATGTATGTATGTAGCAAAGTAGTATGCATGTCTGTATGCATGTATATATATATGCAGCAGAGCAATATGCGTGTCTGTATGTATGTATGCATGTATGTATGCAGCAGAGCAGTATACGTGTCTGTATGTATGTATATATGTAGCAGAGTAGTATGCGTGTCTGTCTGTATATATCTATCCAGCAGAGCAATATGCGTGTCTGTCTGTATGTATGCATGTATGTATGCAGCAGAGCAGTATACGTGTCTGTATGTATGTATGTATATATGCAGCAGAGCAGTATGCGTGTCTGTATGTATGTATATATGCAGCAGAGCAGTATGCGTGTCTGTATGTATGTATATATGTAGCAGAGCAGTATACGTGTCTGTATGTATGTATGTATATATGCAGCAGAGCAGTATGCGTGTCTATATGTATGTATGCAGCAGAGCAGTATGCGTGTCTGTATGTATGTATGTATATATGCAGCAGAGCAGTATGCGTGTCTGTATGTATGTATATATGCAGCAGAGCAGTATGCGTGTCTGTATGTATGTATATATGTAGCAGAGCAGTATGCGTGTCTGTATGTATGTATGTATATATGCAGCAGAGCAGTATGCGTGTCTATATGTATGTATGTATGCAGCAGAGCAGTATGCGTGTCTGTATGTATGTATGTATATATGCAGCAGAGCAGTATGCGTGTCTGTATGTATATATGCAGCAGAGCAGTATGCGTGTCTGTATGTATGTATATATGCAGCAGAGCAGTATGCGTGTATGTATGTATATATGTAGCAGAGCAGTATACGTGTCTGTATGTATGTATGTATATATGCAGCAGAGCAGTATACGTGTCTGTATGTATGTATGTATATATGCAGCAGAGCAGTATACGTGTCTGTATGTATGTATGTATATATGCAGCAGAGCAGTATGTGTGTCTGTCTGTATGTATGCATGTATGTATGCAGCAGAGCAGTATGCGTGTCTGTATGTATGCATGTATGTATGCAGCAGAGCAGTATACGTGTCTGTATGTATGTATGTATATATGCAGCAGAGCAGTATGCGTGTCTGTATGTATGTATGTATATATGCAGCAGAGCAGTATACGTGTCTGTATGTATGTATGTATATATGCAGCAGAGCAATATGCGTGTCTGTCTGTATGTATGCATGTATGTATGAAGCAGAGCAGTATACGTGTCTGTATGTATGTATGTATATATGCAGCAGAGCAGTATGCGTGTCTGTATGTATGTATATATGCAGCAGAGCAGTATGCGTGTCTGTATGTATGTATATATGTAGCAGAGCAGTATACGTGTCTGTATGTATGTATGTATATATGCAGCAGAGCAGTATGCGTGTCTATATGTATGTATGCAGCAGAGCAGTATGCGTGTCTGTATGTAAGTATGTATATATGCAGCAGAGCAGTATGCGTGTCTGTATGTATGTATATATGCAGCAGAGCAGTATGCGTGTCTGTATGTATGTATATATGTAGCAGAGCAGTATGCGTGTCTGTATGTATGTATATATGCAGCAGAGCAGTATGCGTGTCTATATGTATGTATGTATGCAGCAGAGCAGTATGCGTGTCTGTATGTATGTATGTATATATGCAGCAGAGCAGTATGCGTGTCTGTATGTATATATGCAGCAGAGCAGTATGCGTGTCTGTATGTATGTATATCTGCAGTAGAGCAGTATGCGTGTATGTATGTATATATGTAGCAGAGCAGTATACGTGTCTGTATGTATGTATGTATATATGCAGCAGAGCAGTATACGTGTCTGTATGTATGTATGTATATATGCAGCAGAGCAGTATACGTGTCTGTATGTATGTATGTATATATGCAGCAGAGCAGTATGTGTGTCTGTATGTATGCATGTATGTATGCAGCAGAGAAGTATGCGTGTCTGTATGTATGCATGTATGTATGCAGCAGAGCAGTATACGTGTCTGTATGTATGTATATATGCAGCAGAGCAGTATGCGTGTCTGTATGTATGCATGTATGTATGCAGCAGAGCAGTATGCGTGTCTGTATGTATGCATGTATGTATGCAGCAGAGCAGTATGCGTGTCTGTATGTATGCATGTATGTATGCAGCAGAGCAGTATACGTGTCTGTATGTATGTATATATGCAGCAGAGCAGTATGCGTGTCTGTATGTATGTATGTATATATGCAGCAGAGCAGTATACGTGTCTGTATGTATGTATGTATATATGCAGCAGAGCAGTATGCGTGTCTATATGTATGTATATATGCAGCAGAGCAGTATGCGTGTCTGTATGTATGTATATATGCAGCATAGCAGTATGCGTGTCTGTATGTATGTATATATGCAGCAGAGCAGTATGCGTGTCTGTATGTATGTATATATGCAGCAGAGCATAATGCGTGTCTATATGTATGTATGTATATATGCAGCAGAGCAGTATGCGTGTCTATATGTATGTATGTATGTAGCAAAGTAGTATGCATGTCTGTATGTATATATATATGCAGCAGAGCAATATGCGTGTCTGTATGTATGTATGCATGTATGCATGCAGCAGAGCAGTATACGTGTCTGTATGTATGTATATATGTAGCAGAGTAGTATGCGTGTCTGTCTGTATATATATATCCAGCAGAGCAATATGCGTGTCTGTCTGTATGTATGCATGTATGTATGCAGCAGAGCAGTATACGTGTCTGTATGTATGTATGTATATATGCAGCAGAGCAGTATGCGTGTCTGTATGTATGTATGTATATATGCAGCAGAGCAGTATGCGTGTCTGTATGTATGTATATATGCAGCAGAGCAGTATACGTGTCTATATGTATGTATGCAGCAGAGCAGTATGCGTGTCTGTATGTATGTATGTATATATGCAGCAGAGCAGTATGCGTGTCTATATGTATGTATATATGCAGCAGAGCAGTATGCGTGTCTATATGTATGTATGTATATATGCAGCAGAGCAATATGCGTGTCTGTCTGTATGTATGCATGTATGTATGCAGCAGAGCAGTATACGTGTCTGTATGTATGTATGTATATATGCAGCAGAGCAGTATGCGTGTCTGTATGTATGTATGTATATATGTAGCAGAGCAGTATGCGTGTCTATATGTATGTATGTATGCAGCAGAGCAGTATACGTGTCTGTATGTATGTATGTATATATGCAGCAGAGCAGTATGCGTGTCTATATGTATGTATATATGCAGCAGAGCAGTATGCGTGTCTGTATGTATGTATATATGCAGCAGAGCAGTATGCGTGTCTATATGTATGTATGTATGCAGCAGAGCAGTATACGTGTCTATATGTATGTATGTATGCAGCAGAGCAGTATGCGTGTCTATATGTATGTATGTATGCAGCAGAGCAGTATACGTGTCTGTATGTATGTATGTATATATGCAGCAGAGCAGTATGCGTGTCTATATGTATGTATGTATGCAGCAGAGCAGTATACGTGTCTATATGTATGTATATATGCAGCAGAGCAGTATGCGTGTCTATATGTATGTATGTATGCAGCAGAGCAGTATACGTGTCTGTATGTATGTATATATGCAGCAGAGCAGTATGCGTGTCTATATGTATGTATGTATGCAGCAGAGCAGTATGCGTGACTATATGTATGTATGTATGCAGCAGAGCAGTATGCGTGTCTATATGTATGTATGTATGCAGCAGAGCAGTATGCGTGTCTATATGTATGTATGTATGCAGCAGAGCAGTATGCGTGTCTGTATGTATGTATGTATATATGCAGCAGAGCAGTATGTGTGTTTGTATGTATGTATATATGTAGCAGAGCAGTATACGTGTCTGTATGTATATAAACAGGAGAGCACAAAGTGGTTGTATTGCAAAGGTATTTATCAAAATTTAGTAATACATGCAAGTATAATATAGCACATAACATATCAATGAAGTATGTCTGAACACGTCATTCAATCATACATGTGAACATATGAAGACTCCCTTCACCACAGCCTCTACTGAGCATTGGACTGCATGGCTCCGTTTATGATTACTATTATATATTGATGTTATTATATCATGCAGTCGTTTATATACTGTTGTATAGGGAGTTTCCGTTCCCATGTGTCAGCAGCTGATGAGCGCGCTTGCGTGGTTCGCTCCCTCTCCCTGGCATGCTTGGCGGTGTCTGTGGGGTGGGGTTGCGCCCGGGTGGGGGCGTTACCTCTTATCTGGGGGTGCCCCCTCGAGCACTCCTCCACCTGACGCCGCTCGCAGTGGCTGGGGAGTTTGATGTGGACTGCGCATGCGCCGATGTAATCACCGCTGATTGGCTACTTTTACCCATGTGACACCTCACATGGTGTACACATAAGGTCCTTGGATAGAGGAGTCTTTACCCCTCCGGTCTGATGAAGCGTTCATTTAACACGTGAAACGCGCGTTACCATCTAGGGGGGGACTTCTGGTCCTGTAGTCCTGCACTTGGCACTTTAATGTTACGCTGCTGACTTCTTTCTGATTGAATGCAGCACTGGTATGTTTTCAGTATTGTATACTGCTGCACTCGGACTTGTGCTGTATGCTTTACTTTTGTGTCACCAACAATCACTCTGGATAATCACTTGGTCTACATGTCTCTATCTTTATTAGGCTGACTGTATGAACTTTTACTTGACATGTGATATCTTTTGCTTTTACAGTGCCAATTGCAACCTCTGTCTTTATCCCTACTTCATTGATATGTTATGTGCTATATTATACTTGCATGTATTACTAAATTTTGATAAATACCTTTGCAATACAACCACTTTGTGCTCTCCTGTTTATATGCATTCAATTTGAGTGGTTTGCATTTTCTATTACTTATGGTAGTCCATACAGGTCTTTCCATATGACATTTGAAATGCTATTTAGCATGTTATACCTATGATTATTATCCCGTTACCACTCCCATGGATAATTCTGTATATCTAGTGTCTGTATGTATGTATGTATATATGCAGCAGAGCAGTATGCGTGTCTATATGTATGTATGTATGCAGCAGAGCAGTATGCGTGTCTGTATGTATGTATGTATATATGCAGCAGAGCAGTATGCGTGTCTGTATGTATGTATATATGCAGCAGAGCAGCATGCGTGTCTGTATGTATGTATATATGTAGCAGAGCAGTATACGTGTCTATGTATGTATGTATATATGCAGCAGAGCAGTATGCGTGTCTGTATGTATGTATGTATATATGCAGCAGAGCAGTATACGTGTCTGTCTGTATGTATGTATATATGCAGCAGAGCAGTATGTGTGTCTGTCTGTATGTATGCATGTATGTATGCAGCAGAGCAGTATGCGCGTCTGTATGTATGCATGTATGTATGCAGCAGAGCAGTATGCGTGTCTGTATGTATGCATGCAGAGCAGTATGCGTGTCTGTCTGTATGTATGTATGTATGCAGAAGAGCAGTATGCGTGTCTGTCTGTATGTATGTATGCATGTATGTATGCAGCAGAGCAGTATGCGTGTCTGTCTGTATGTATGTATGCAGCAGAGCAGTGTGTGTGTGTGTCTGTATGTATGTATGCAGCAGAGCAGTATGTGTGTGTCTATCTATATGTATGTATGTAGCAGAGCAATGTGTGTGTGTCTGTCTATATGTATGTATGCATGCAGAGCAGTATGTGTGTGTCTGTATGTATGTATGCAGCATAGCAGTGTGTGTCTCTGTATGTATGCATGTATGATGTGTATCTATGTATGTCAGTGTATATGACTGTATAGATTTGTCTGTTTATATGTATTTTTGTGAGTTTGTCTTTAAATATGTATATGTACGTGTATGTATCTGTGTATGTGTGTGTGTCTGCGTGTGTATGGGACCCACTGAGACTCTTCCGCCCGGGGCCCACAAAAACCTGGAGCCGGCCCTGCCTGCGGTGATGAAGTCCCGCCATCCCGACCTCAGCGCTGTCACTGTCCTCCATGGTCGCCGCTTGTCACATCACCTTCTCTCGCTTCCGACCCGAGACTGACTAGCGGTGACGTCACGGGCCTCTCGCGATTCTTGGCTGTGAAGGCGGCGGTCATTGAACTTAGTGACAGGGGCTGTCAGCAGTGCTGGAGATCAGCGCAGGTAATGTACCTCGCTGACAGCAGCACTTGTCATCCCCTGCAGTGGCCTGGGCTGACCCATTGATGTTAGCTCAGGTCACTGCACTGCTCTCCCAGCCAATGGGGAACATCCTGCTCTTCATTGACTGGGACAGTGTGGATCGTCATGGCAACCCCTTGGATTACACCAGACCTGGATTTGTTTTTCATTCTAATAAATTGGTTAAAGAGGGAATGTTTTGGGGAGTGTTTTTTCAAATAAAAATGTGTTTGTCGTCTATTTTTTTTATTACTGACTGGGTTGGTGATGTCGGGTATCTGATAGACGCCTGACCTCACCAACCCCAGGGCTTGATGCCAGGTGACATTACACACCTGGTATTAACCCCATATATTACCCCGTTTGCCACCGCACCAGGGCGCGGGATGAGCTGGGGCGAAGCACCAGGATTGGCGCATCTAATGGATGCGCCACTTCTGGGGCGGCTGCGGCCTGCTATTTTTAGGCTGGGGAGAGTCCAATAACCATGGACCTCCCTAGTCTGAGAATATCAGGCCCCAGCTGTCTGCTTTACCTTGGCTGGTGATCCAATTTTGGGGGACCCCTACGTGTTTTTTTTTTTAATTATTTATTTAATTTAAAATAACAGCATGGGGTGCCCTCAGTTTTGGATTACCAGCCAAGGTGAGGTTGCCAGCTGTGGTCTGCAGGCTGCAGCCGTCTGCTTTACCCTAGCTGGCTACAAAACTAGGGGGAACCCTACGTCATTTTTTTTTTCATTTTTTTGGCTAAATACAAAGCTAAGCACCCCTTAGTGCCACATGAAAGGCACCAAAGGGTGCTCCACTTTTTCTCCACTTTTTCTCCACTTTTTCTCCATTTTTTTCTCCACTTTTTCTACATTTTTTTTCTCCATTTTTTCTCCACTTTTTTCTCCACTTTTTCTTCACTTTTTCTCCACTTTTTATCCATTTTTTCTCCACTTTTTCTCCATTTTTACTCCACTTTTTCTCCACTTTTTCTCCACTTTTTCTCCACTTTTTCTCCTTTTTTTTCTCCACTTTTTCTCCACTTTTTCTCCACTTTTTCTCCACTTTTTCTACATTTTTTTTCTCCATTTTTTCTCCACTTTTTCTCCACTTTTTCTCCATTTTTTTCTCCACTTTTTCTCCACTTTTTCTACATTTTTTTTCTCCATTTTTTCTCCACTTTTTTCTCCACTTTTTCTTCACTTTTTCTCCACTTTTTATACATTTTTTCTCCACTTTTTCTACATTTTTACTCCACTTTTTCTCCACTTTTTCTCCACTTTTTCTCCACTTTTTCTCCTTTTTTTTCTCCACTTTTTCTCCACTTTTTCTCCACTTTTTCTCCTTTTTTTTCTCCACTTTTTCTCCACTTTTTCTCCACTTATTCTCCACTTTTTCTCCACTTTTTCTCCACTTTTTCTCCTTTTTTTTCTCCACTTTTTCTCCACTTTTTCTCCACTTTTTCTCCACTTTTTCTCCACTTATTCTCCACTTTTTCTCCACTTTTTCTCCACTTTTTCTCCTTTTTTTTCTCCACTTTTTCTCCACTTTTTCTCCACTTATTCTCCATTTTTTCTCCACTTTTTTCTCCACTTTTTCTCCACTTTTTCTCCACTTTTTCTCCTTTTTTTTCTCCACTTTTTCTCCACTTTTTCTCCACTTATTCTCCACTTTTTCTCCACTTTTTCTCCACTTTTTCTCCACTTTTTCTCCACTTTTTCTCCACTTTTTCTCCACTTTTTCTCCACTTATTCTCCACTTATTCTCCACTTATTCTCCACTTATTCTCCACTTTTTCTCCACTTTTTCTCCACTTTTTCTCCACTTTTTCTCCACTTTTTCTCCACTTTTTCTCCACTTTTTCTCCACTTTTTCTCCATTTTTTTCTCCACTTTTTCTCCACTTTTTCTCCGTTCTTTTTCTATGGTCGGTCTACCCATTAGCTCTGCCATGCATACTGTAGCTCTACACCTACTGCACATGTTACTTTATGATTGACA
This sequence comes from Anomaloglossus baeobatrachus, assembly GCF_048569485.1. Classification (NCBI taxonomy): domain Eukaryota; kingdom Metazoa; phylum Chordata; class Amphibia; order Anura; family Aromobatidae; genus Anomaloglossus; species Anomaloglossus baeobatrachus. The sequence continues at coordinate 558,090,395 of NC_134353.1, forward strand.
TCTCTTTCGTACCAGAGCTGTCTAAGTCTACTCTGACCCCATATTTGTCATTACTATATTGTCCTTGTACTGTATTATGACATTTGTATCATGTGTTTCATTTCTTGCTGTGTTGCAATTTTTTTGCTGCATCTCAATTGTACCTCTACATTGTTCGAGTTTATGTTATTGTTCTCTCACTCTTATGTGATACTGATTATTGTCATTTTTCATGATTACATGCAGATAAGTCCAATCTGACGAAGGCTCAGGCTGAAACGTCATTTGTAACTTGTTTTGGACAAAAACATATATGCTTATGAAAAAAAATTTTTTCTTAATACGGACCAATAAAGAGTGATTTTGCATTACTATCCGTTGTGACTTACTGACTTAGTCTGGGAGATTTAGAGTGCCGAGGTTACTCACTAATTTTATCTATTATTACCTCTGAGCACCTATATACCAGTGAGCAGAGCTTCCTCTACAGTAGTTCTCCTGATTAGGCATGCCCTTACCTCATGAGCAGGGCATTGCAGCTTTGGTAGCAACCATTACGACATGGACTCTGCTGCTGTGGACCCGGGGAGAGTGAGTGCAGATTCATTGCACCCACACTCCTCACATGAAGGGTCCGCACTCCTAGAAAATGGGGGATACGTTCCCTGAGTGTCTCCCCCCCATATTCTAGACGGTCCAGAGTCGTCGTGGGACCCCTTTATTTCTTTTCTTACAATAAATTAGTGAAAGAGGAAATGTTTTGGGGACTGTTTTTTCAAATAAATTTCTTTTGTCGATTTTTTTTTTTTGTTAGTACTGACAGTTTATGATGTTGGGTATCTAATAGATGCCATGACATCACAAACTGCTGGGCTTGATCTCAGGTGACTTTACAGCTAGTATCAACCCGATTTATTACCCCGTTTGCCACTGCACCAGGGCACGGGATGAGCTGGGGTGAAGCGCCAGGATTGGCGCATCTAGTGGATGCGCCACGTCTGGGGTGCCTGCGGCCTGCTATTTTTAGGCTGTGAAGGCCCAATAACTATGGACCTTCCCACCCTGAGAATACCAGACCACAGCTGTCCGCTTTACCTTGGCTGGTGATCCAATTTGGGGGGGACCCTACTTTTATTGTGTAATTATTAATATTTATAAAATAATTATAAAAAAGAGCCTGAGGGGACCTCCACATTGGATCCCCAACCACGGTAAAGCTGCCAGCTGTGGTTTTCAGGCTACAGCCGTCTGCTTTACCCTAGCTGGCTATCAAAAATGGGGGGACCCAACGTCATTTTTTTTTTTAACCATTTTTTAAATAGAAAAAATTAATGGGCTTCCCTGTATTTTGATTGCCAACCAAGGTAACGGCAGGCAGATGGGGGTGGCAACCCATAGCTGTCTGCTTTATCTGCGCTGAGAATCAAAAATACCGCGGAGCGCTACGTCATTTTTTTAAAGATTTATTTTTACAGCACTGTGATGTCTAGCAATCAAAATACAGGGAAGCCCATTTTATTTTTAGTTATTTAAATAAATATTTAAAAAAAATATATATGGGCTCCCGCTGCATTTTTTGTATTGCTAGCTAAGGGTAATCCAAGCAGCTACTGGCGGCTAACCCCCACTGCTTGGTGTTACCTTCACTGACAATGGAAAATCCAGGGCAGCATTTTTTATTTTTTTTGCCAAAAAACTACAAAAAAAAGGACGTGAGCTTCGCCATATTTTTGTATGCTAGCCAGGTACAGCAGGCAGCCACGGGCTGCCTCCAACCCCCAGTTGCCTATTTGTACCCGGCTGGGAACCAAAAATATAGGGAAGCCCGTTTTTTTTTAATTATTTCACTTATTTCATGAGATAATTAAAAAACAAATGACGTGGGCTTCGCCCCATTTTTGTGTCCAGCCGGGTACAACTAGGCAGCTGGGGATTGGAATCCGCAGCACAGGTTAGCCCGAGGTTTCTGGGCGCCTCTACTGCGGATTTCAGTCCGCAGGCGCCCCAGAAAATGGCGCTCTCATAGAAGCGCCATCATCTGGCGCTGTATCCAACTCTTCCAACAGCCCTGGAGCCGGGTGGCTTGTTGGGTAATCATGAGTTAATACTGGCTTTGTTTTACTAGCCAGTATTAAGCCAGAGATTCTTAATGTCAGGCACGTTTGACCCGGCCATTAAGAATCTCCAATAAAGGGTTAAAAAAAACACCACACAGAGAAAAAATACTTTAATAGAAATAAATACACAGACACATTAGAGACTCCATCTTTATTACCCCCTGTCAGCCCTCCACGATCCTGCTCTTCTGTCTTCTTTCTTTCTAGTGTAGTAGTAGTGACGATTGTAGTGAGGATGAGATTCACCAGCTCATCACTTGGGGCTGGGGAACCTCCATCCTCACTACAATGCTCACTACAATCGTGCAGCCTTCACTCCGTGAGTGATCAGTGCTGGCTGTCAGCGGTAACAGCGGTAACGCTGACAGATGCGTTACCATAGCAACGGTGCTCTCGGAGCCGCGGTTAGCGGTGACATCACCGCTAACTGCGTTGCTATGGCAACGGTGATCTCCGTTAATGACCGGCTGTCACAGCCGGTCCCTAACGGAACGGGGAGTCGACCGTGTGCTAGAGCATGTCGCTGGTACACGGCGATACACATATGTGCACCGTGTACCGGAGAGATGCACTCGCAGGTCCTACATGACGTGTCATAGTCATGTGACCAGTCTGTAGCCAATGAGATAATAGCCACGTGACTGGTCACATGGCTATTTTGACGTCACGATAGGTCCTGCATCTCTGCTGGCAGTGCCGGTCACCGGGAGGATTCAGCGATTATCGGATGGAATAGCGGCAGGAGACAGAGTGCAGAAGGGATCGCGAGGACCGGTAAGTGTTATGGCAATGTTTATTAACTGTTTGTGTACATTTATCATGCATTTTTATGTGTTTGTGATTGCCTCCCATTCTAGCCTATACGTTCGAGTTCGGTTCGTCGAACGTTCGACGAACCGAACTCGAATGGGACCCCCGTTCGACGAGCCGACCTCGAGCCGAACCGGGACTGGTTCGCTCATCTCTACTAGCTGTATATTATCAACTGGCCCTAAGCCCGAAATTCATGGTGTCACGCCAATATTAGACATGGCCACTATGAATTTCTAGTACCGATAAAAAAAAACACAACACACAGAAAAATATTTTTATTATGAATAAAACACAACACAATTAGTGACTCCATCTTTATTGAAATAAAGACCTTCCCCTCCGCAGTAATCCTGGGTCAAGGGTTCCGCGCCGTCCAATCCGGATCCAATATCATCTGATCGGTTTGCTGGAAGGTAAAGCGATCAGATGATGTGTCAGGTTCAAGGGCCTGAATCACATGACACAGCAGCTGATTGTATAAATGGCTTTTATACAATCAGCTGATGCACCAGTGCAAAAAAAACCAAACAAACTAAGCACTTCAGTGCAGACTCCTGTCCAACAGCATCAGCTGATAGTTTAGCCGGCTGGGCGGTAAAAAGCCGGCCCTACCGCTCGATTTATAGTGGCAGCTGATTCCGTCAGGTGACCGCATCAGCTGATGATCGCCAGGTCTGTGAAAGAGAGAGAGAGAAAGAAGAAAGAGAAAGAGAAAAAACAGAGAGAGAGAAAGAGAGAAAGAAGAGAGAGAGAAAGAGAGAGAGAAAGAAGAGAGAGAGAGAAAGAAGAGAGAGAGAAAGAGAGAAAGAAGAGAGAGAGAAAGAGAGAGAGAAAGGAGAGAGAAAGGAGAGAGAAAGGAGAGAGTAAGAAAGAGAGAGAGAGAAAGAAAGGAGAGAGAGAGAAAGGAGAGAGAGAGAAAAAGGAGAGAAAGAAAGGAGAGAGAGAGAAAGAAGAGAAAAAAGGAGAGAGGAAGGAGAGAGAGAAAGAAGAGAGAGAGAGATAGAGAAAGGAGAGAGAGAGAAAGAAAGGAGAGATAGAAAGGAGAGAGAGAGAAAGGAGAGAGAGAGAAAGAGAGAGAGCTCACAGCTGATGTCCGGCTCCTCCCCTCAGTGCTGTGATTGGTTGCAGTGAGACAGCTGTCATTCAGCTTGGGGACATGTCTGACTGCAACCAATCATGGGCACGGGTGGGCGGGGAAAGCACAGAATAACTAATTGACTAATGAAGCCGCAGCCATTTTCTAAAGAGGAAAAGACACTGCAGATTTGTGACATACGTGGAGCGAGGCGCCCGTGATCGGTGAGTAGGAAAGAGAAAGGGATTGTGCTGGGGACGCAGGACGCATACAGATAGCAACATGTGCACATAGCCTTACTGTGAAAAGCCACGTTTATGGTAATTGAACCATTCACGAACTGTCGAGCTTTTAGCAAAAAGTTCGAGTTCGATCTCGAGCACCCCCAAAAAATCACTCAAACATGAAATTGGCGAACCTCGAACCTCGAACATCACTCAACTCTACTATTTATAAAATACATATGAGAGTTAAAAATACAGATGTTACATTTCAGATTTCCATATAAATGCATAAAAAACACTGCAATAAAAATATTGTCTAAGATTCACATTGTACCTTTTTTGATAACCAACTTTGACACAAACTGCATGATATATCAGCTTAAAACTGTTAAACAAATGAATAACTAAAAACTGTGTAAAGAATTCAGAATGTAATGAAACTTTTTAACATGATCACAAATTTCATTATTACCTCAGCACAGACAAAAAAGAATAACTGCACTACAAAAAAAGAGCATACATTTTCTATTATGATTTTTTTTTCAGTAAAAGCTAGAAAAAAAATTATTTAAGAAAATGTGTGACATGATTGAACCTAAACAGTACAGGGGAAAGGACAGCATAAATTACTTCCAGTAATAGTTTTATGTGCAGCTCATTAAAACAGTATCGTGTCTGCTCCATTTTTTTTATTACAACAAAAGCTTTTCAGTGTAGGAGTGCTATTCCATTTAGTACAATGATGCAAATGGGCTGTGTTGGACTTTGATACCTCTGATCTTTTAGAAAATTAGACATCATGAGGAATAGTTTTGAGCATTTAGATAAACTGTACAGTAGAGGAATAGAAGTTGTGATCTCCTTTTTAATAGAATTAATGAGTGGGTAGATATAAGTGGTGAGCTTTTTGTCCAAATAGGCAAGGAAATATGTCAGCTCTCTCAGAACTTAGATGTAGAAATAATAAGTTGTTTTTTTTACAATTTTCTACCGCAGAAGCAAAATGCCAGCTTTGTGTAATTTTCAGTATCTACCTATTTATAAGCATGTTATAATTTTGTCTTGCTTTATTGAAAGCATTATTCAAAAATCCACTGTATGGTCCCCTATTATTCTAATATTCTGCATATCAAGGAGTTGTCTTTAATCAAATGCAGTTTCAACAACAGTAGATGTATGTAACTTGATTATATGATATCTAATATGAATATATATATATATATATATATATATATATATAGATTTAGATATAGATATACACACACACATGGTTTTTTTGTACCATAAGACGCTCCCAAGGTTTAGACATCAGAAATTAGGAAAGCATTTTTTTCTATTAATTAAAACCTTCCTGGCAGTGTCAAGGGTAGGCACCATTATCACTAATAATGTACCAGGGTGGGATAGTGAAGTAATAAATCAATTGTTATTGTCTTTCTGCCTTGTATATTGTATATATTATACATACACAGATCTCTTTTATGCCCATAGACATACACAGCTGTGCTACATGCCCATAGACCTTCACGTTTACTTACACACTATACATTACCTTATCTTGCAGTTCCTAATTAGGGATGGGCGAACCCGAACACGACCCCGAACACAAGCTTTCTGGGACGTTCGTGTTACAGTTCATGTAAGCTTTCGGGTCAAGGAGCTGCTAAAAAAAAGCACGTTATTAATAACACATTCTAATCATACTTACAGGTCCCGCGACGCATCCTGCAGACTGTCTCCCAGCGCTTCTGCTTCCGCGTCCGTCCGATCTGTTCCCTCCGGTAAGCACCTCTGGCTAAAAGGACCTGCCGTGACCATGACGTGATACCCATGTGACCAGCCACGTCTGATTGTATTACCACATTGGCTACAGACTGGTCACATGAGTATAACGTCATCACGTAACGTGTGTGTCATTGCATCACGGCGCAAAATCACCCGACGGCAGTGGGTCAGCTGTATGTATTTCCACAGCTGATCCGCTGCTGTCAGGAGAGTGGGGTGATGCACTGAGAGAAGCAAGTAAAATCATCCTGTCACTGTCAGCCTGCTGCATCGTTCTGACCAGAACAATGCAGCAGGCTGACATGGCTCTCTTTGCTTCTCACTGTGTACAGACTGTCTGTGCACAGTGATGAAGCTGACTTTGCTGTCCCTGTGGATTACGTCGGACTAAGGATTTTTTCTATAATAAAGATGGAGTCTCTAAATGTTTTTTGTTTTAATAAAAAAATGTTCTCTGTGTTGTGTTTTTTTTACTGTCTCCTAGAAATTCATGGTGGCCATGTCTAATTTGGTGTGACACAATGAATTTCAGGCTTAGTACCATCTGAGAATACAAAGCTGGTATTAACCCCTTTATTACACAGCGAGCCACCGCCATCACGGCCGCTGGACAAGATGGGTAAAGTGCCTGGAAATGGCGCTAAGAAACAATGCGCCATTACCAGGGGTGGCTGCAGGCTGCAGAGAATCCCAGCCCCCAGCTACCTGGCTTTGCCTGACTGGCAATTAAAATACAGCGGGAGCCCACGCATTTTCTTTTTAATTATTTTTTTAAAGAAACAAAAATTAATGGGCTTCTCTGTATTTTGATTGCCAGCCAAGGTAACGCCAGGCAGATGGGGGTGACAGCCCATAGCTGTCTGCTTTATCTGTGCTGAGAATCAAAAATACTGCAGAGCGCTACATCATTTTTTTTAATAATGTATTTATTTTTACAGTAATGTGATGTCAGGCAATCAAAATACTGGGAGGCCGATTTTTTTTTTAGTTATTTAAATAAATAATTAAAAAAAAATATGTGGGCTCCCGCTGCTTTTTTTGTATTGCTAACTAAGGGTAATCCAAGCAGCTACTGGCTGTTAACCCCCACTCCTTGGTGTTACTTTCACTGGCAATGGAAATTCCAGGGAAGCACTTTTTTTTTTTTTAAGTTTTTTGCCAAAAAACTAAGAAAAAATGACGTGGGCTTCACCATATTTTTGTATGCTCGCCAGGTACAGCAAGCAGGTATGGGCTGCTCCCAACCCCCAGCTGCCTATTTGTTCCCGGCTGGGAACTAAAAATATAGGGAAGCCCTTTTTTTAGTTATTTTATGAATTTCATTAAATAATTAAAAAAAAAACTACATGGGTTTCACCCCATTTTTGTTTCCAGCTAGTTACAACTAGGCCGCTGGGGATTGGAATCCTCAGCGCAGGTTGGCCCAAGCTTTCTGGGCCCCTCTGCTGCGAATTGCAGTCCGCAGCCTCCCCAGAAAATGGCGCTTTCATAGAAGCGCCATCTTCTGGCGCTGTATCCAACTCTTACAGTGGCCCTGGTGACGGTGGCATGCTGGATAATAATGGGTTAATACTAGCTTTATTTTACTAGTTAGTATTAAGCCAGAGATTCTTAATGTCAGGCAAGTTTGACCCGTCCATTAAGAATCTCCAATAAAGGGTTAAAAAAAGACACCACACAGAGAAAAAATACTTTATTAGAAATAAATACACAGACACACTTAGAGACTCCATGTTTATTACTCCCTCTCACCCCTCCATGATCCTGGTCTTCTTTCTTCTTTCTCCTTCAACAAATTCAACTCTGCTACATCAGACAGCACAGGTTAGGAAAACGCTCCTCCTCCCCCATGCAGTCTAATCACTCAATGAATGAGCAGAGGCTGTGGGTTGGTAAGCGGTGACTTCACCACTGCTACCGGTGCAATAGTAACCTGACAGGCGGGTTACTATAGCAACGGTGATCTACGATCACCTGATTTCCGGCGCTGCTATTCATCAGCTGTGGCAGCCAGTCCCTGCATGTGGGCTGACTCTGTAAAGTGTGCCAACATGCAGGGACGGGGAGCTGACCATGTGCCCGAGCATCTCGCCGGTACTCGGCACTCACGAGTATACCGAGTACTGAGATGCTTGGGCGAGCACCGAGTACCGGTGAGATGCACTGACAGCACTGGCAGGACCTAGCATGACGTCATAGCCATGTGACCAGTCTGTAGCCAATGAGATAATACACAGGTGACTGGTCACATGCTATGATGTCACGGAAGGTCCTATCATCAGTGCTGGTTACCGGGAGGACACAGCGATGATCGGAAGGAGAAGTAGAGGGAGACAGAGTCTATAGGACGTGTCTCGGGACCTGTAAGTAGATTTACATGCCAATCACTGAGAGCAGAATATAAATAGCAGCCTTGACTGTGCTCTTTGGTGCCCACTGGTCTCACATGGCAGGGGAACAATGACCAATAGTTACCATGACAAGTTCTATCAGCAAGGCCCCCCGCTATCAGTGCCATCTTTGTCCTCCTCTGAAGCTCAGGTTTCATATTCTTAGCAAAGAAACCAGAGACATTGGTTAGACAGAAGTAATAGTTGGTCACATGAGCCTTCTGTTCCTGTTATATCATTGGAACAGCAAATGGCATTGAATTGCAAGAACTTCTCAGCCAACCTCTATTCGTCTTGATCACTAATCTTGCATCCAAAGTAAAGCTCATAGGCTGATGGTGAGTCTTTGAAACGTAAGTGTGTACTCTCCACAAATGTCACACTAGGTATTGTGACTGTTCTGACACTGATGAGACATTTTAGCTATATTAGATCATATTGTAGTAGTTTCTAGATGCTTAGACTTGAAAAACATTGCAGAATCTTTTCAAACAGATTTTACCGCCTCTGCAAGCGCATCCAGATATGTAACAATTCCACTGACATTTTGCAACTTTAATGAAAAACAAGGAAGTCATACCTTTGCTTGCCTATAAATTACCTAACAGCACATATCATTTCAACAATAATGGGTAACCTAAAAATATGAAGAAAAATTGCTTAAACAGAAGATTTTAGAAAAATGGTATGTGACAGAAATTTCTAGGTATTTTTTTGTGATCAGCAGATCAATGACATGAGATACACCCAAAATGTTCAGGAAGCAAAATCTTAGTTGACCAGTGTAATTTATTATTGTTTGTAAAGAAGTGATACTCCAAAAAGTATTCTAGTCACTGAAATAAACTTAAAATATTAAAATTAAAATTTAATTGGCTGTGCTTAGTTTTTGTAGTTATATTCTCATTAATTTTTAGAGCCAATATTTTATTGTAAGGTTGTACTTTGTAAGATATAAAATCAAGCTTGCTCAGGAAGTGGAACAATGCTTAAATCATTGTTTTGTCACTTCATTTTCTGTATCATTTAATCACTCTATAAATGACTTACGGGCCGTGACCTAATGGTCTGCAAATATAAAGAACACCAGTTGTACAATCATTTTTATGTTTGCCTGAATTTCTGCCAACACGTTTTATCAGAAAAGGCATCTGAAATGTCATTTAAGTGGTTGCAAGTAGTTCTCTACTTTATTTATGTCTAACCTGCGCCTTTTCAAAGTCAATATTTCTTAAATTAAATCTTCTTTATTATATTTTCTATAAGATTTAGTATGGAATAATGAAAAAGATATTAACAAGTAACTAAGGAACGAAAAGACCATTTTGGTTCCTTTTTTTAATTTTATAGCCTTTTAAAGTCAATATCCCAATTATTTATTACAAGAATATTACTTTAAGGGCGAAAAGTCTGTGTTGTTGTTTTAGGCCGTGTATAAATTGAAACACCAGACAAAACAAATTCTTCAAATACAAATATTTTATCTACTAAATTGCAGAAATACAGTCCAGCAAGAGAATATACAAGAAAGTAACTCATTTTTGGTGCATTTTGAAACCATAACTGGAAATTGCTTTACAACCATAGGAAAATCTCCTACATGCTCAAGATATTAAAGACTGTGGAAAAAAAGGCGCATAGGGTCTTACCAGATAAAAACAGATAAAGGTAAAAAATATATGCACTCACCTATAGGGGTTGTGAGAACTGCATGATCATGAATGGAGATAGCTGCAGCCCCGCAGGAATATAAGTCGAGTTTTTCAAAGGAAGATATTAATCCAAGTCTTTTTATTGCAGGCACATATACAGGTCAATGCGTTTCAGGGGTCTCTGCCACCTTCTTCAGGACAGTATAGTATGACAAGGATAGTGTACCTTGTTATACTATACGGTCCTGAAGAAGGGGGAAGAGACCCCTGAAACGCATTGACATGTATATGTGCCTGCAAAAAAATGACTTGAATTGATATCTTCCGACTTACATTGGTGATAAGCACGGCGGTGACCCCCGTTTTTCCTTTGAAAAATTTGACTTACATGCTCAAGAGGACTGCTCTCCTTTGTTGTTTTGTTGTTTTTAGGCCTTCACAACATACAAATTCTATAATTTTTATGCTTTTAGCAAGATATTATCTATCTGCTTTTTTTTTTATTAAAATAGGGTTTCATAAAAATGCACTTATTTTCATACTGCTCAAAGTTTTTCTGTTAATTTAGCATCACACAAAATATTTTTGGATACATACAGTTAGGTCCAGAAATATTTGGACAGTGACACCATTTTCGCGAGTTGGGCTCTGCATGCCACCACATTGGATTTGAAATGAAACCTCTACAACAGAATTCAAGTGCAGACTGTAACATTTAATTTGAAGGTTTGAACAAAAATATCTGATAGAAATTGTAGGAATTGTACACATTTCTTTACAAACACTCCACATTTTAGGAGGTCAAAAGTAATTGGACAAATAAACCAAACCCAAACAAAATATTTTTATTTTCAATATTTTGTTGCGAATCCTTTGGAGGCAATCACTACCTTAAGTCTGGAACCCATGGACATCACCAAACGCTGGATTTCCTCCTTCTTAATGCTTTGCCAGGCCTTTACAGCCACAGCCTTCAGGTCTTGCTTGTTTGTGGGTCTTTCCGTCTTAAGTCTGGATTTGAGCAAGTGAAATGCATGCTCAATTGGGTTAAGATCTGGTGATTGACTTGGCCATTGCAGAATGTTCCACTTTTCTGCACTCATGAACTCCTGGGTAGCTTTGGCTGTATGCTTGGGGTCATTGTCCATCTGTACTATGAAGCGCCGTCCGATCAACTTTGCGGCATTTGGCTGAATCTGGGCTGAAAGTATATCCCGGTACACTTCAGAATTCATCTGGCTACTCTTGTCTGCTGTTATGTCATCAATAAACACAAGTGACCCAGTGCCATTGAAAGCCATGCATGCCCATGCCATCACGTTTCCTCCACCATGTTTTACAGAGGATGTGGTGTGCCTTGGATCATGTGCTGTTCCCTTTCTTCTCCAAACTTTTTTCTTCCCATCATTCTGGTACAGGTTGATCTTTGTCTCATCTGTCCATAGAATACTTTTCCAGAACTGAGCTGGCTTCATGAGGTGTTTTTCAGCAAATTTAACTCTGGCCTGTCTATTTTTGGAATTGATGAATGGTTTGCATCTAGATGTGAACCCTTTGTATTTACTTTCATGGAGTCTTCTCTTTACTGTTGACTTAGAGACAGATACACCTACTTCACTGAGAGTGTTCTGGACTTCAGTTGATGTTGTGAACGGGTTCTTCTTCACCAAAGAAAGTATGCGGCGATCATCCACCACTTTTGTCATCCATGGACGCCCAGGCCTTTTTGAGTTCCCAAGCTCACCAGTCAATTCCTTTTTTCTCAGAATGTACCCGACTGTTGATTTTGCTACTCCAAGCATGTCTGCTTTCTCTCTGATGGATTTTTTCTTTTTTTTCAGCCTCAGGATGTTCTGCTTCACCTCAATTGAGAGTTCCTTAGACCGCATGTTGTCTGGTCACAGCAACAGCTTCCAAATGCAAAACCACACACCTGTAATCAACCCCAGACCTTTTAACTACTTCATTGATTACAGGTTAACAAGGGAGACACCTTCAGAGTTAATTGCAGCCCTTAGAGTCCCTTGTCCAATTACTTTTGGTCCCTTTAAAAAGAGGAGGCTATGCATTACAGAGCTATGATTCCTAAACCCTTTCTCCGATTTGGATGTGAAAACTCTCATATTGTAGCTGGGAGTGTGCACTTTCAGCCCATATTATATATATAATTGTATTTCTGAACATGTTTTTGTAAACAGCTAAAATAACAAAACTTGTGTCACTGTCCAAATATTTCTGGACCTAACTGTATTTGTCTGTCCACATGGAGTAAAACCCTTTTCATTAATGTTTTTATTACTAGAATTATTATTATTATTATATATTTGTACTGTGTCAGACATTGGATAGAAAAAGAAAATAAAAATTCAGAGTCCTTATTGGTTGAGTGATTGAGACTGTTTAACTCCTTAATGACCATGGGCAGTAATATTATGTCCTAAGCGGTCATAGTCTAATCGCCCCGTCTGCTATCGGCAGCCAGAGGGGATCCTTGCACATCAGCTGGTTTGCACAACTAACATGTGTGCCTCTCAGCATTCTGCTCGTGCCTGTTAACCCCTTAAATGGCACTGTCAAAATATGACAGAGCCATCTAAATCCCCAGCGCGGTAAATCTGTACTCACATAATCACTATGAGCCGATGGTTGTCATGGTAGCACAGGGTCAAGTGATGACTCATTTCCATTTTCACCCGACCAGCTGCTGCCAGTGAAAAGAGGTGAGTTTTTCTGCTGATATCAGCTGTGTAGCTGTCATCAACAGTCCCTTAGGGGACTAGTAAATTAAAAAGTAAAAAAGAAAAGTTTTAAAAAATAAAATATTGGAAATTTCACAAAAATTTTGAAAATTTCTGAATTTTGAAATTTGAATTGTTATGGTCTTAAACTAGAGAGTTATGTCACACAAAATAGTTAATAAGTAAAATCTTCCACATGTCTACATTTCATCAGCACAATTTTTAAAACAGCACCTTTTTTTCTCTGGAGTTAGAAGGGTTAAAATTTTATCAGCAATGTCAAAATTTACAAAACAATTTTTTATGGACCACATCACATATGAAGTGACTGAGGGGCCTAGGGGACAGAAAATACCCAAAAGTGACACCGTTCTAAAACCTGCACCCCTCAGTCTGCTCAAAATCACATCCAAGAAGTTTATCAACCATTTAGGTGCTTCCCAGGAACTAAAACAATGTGGAAGGCAATACAAAATTTTAGTTTTCAATACATAAATGTTATTTCAGGACCCAAATTTAGCATCTTCACAAAGTTAACATTAGAAGATGCACTGTACAATTTGTTGAGAAATTTTTCCTGAGTAGTGATGGGCGGACGTGAACTGTAAAAGTCCTGATTGGCGCTGGTTCAAAAGTACCCAAGCACCGACCCTGGGCTCAGAGTTCTCAGGGAACTCCAGATAACATATTGGGGCCAGCAACTTGGGTAATTAATAAATAAAGGAAAAATAAAGGAAAAAGGGGAAAGCAGGAGTGTTATACTTACCCAGTCTCTCATGCGGCTTTACACTGCTTCTGAGCTGCTCATACTACTTATCCTACATACTATTATCCTTCATGCATATGTACTGCTTCCCCCTCCAACCGGCAGTCCCCGCATCTCTGATTCGTTGTAGTCAGACACGCCCCTACCCCGCGTGACAGTGTATCTGACTGCAACCTATCAGAGGTTCAGTGTTTGCATCTCTATTGGCGTAAAAATAAATAAATAAAAAAATTGGCATAGGGTCCCCATATTGTGACACCACCAAGCACTGCTATATCATATGGTTACAGGCTGTAGCTCCCAGCTATGTGCTTATCGTGGCACATAGAAGGACCGCGTGCAGCTTTTCCAAAACTATTTAATAAATAATCAAAAAAAAGGTGTGCCGTCTCCCCAGTTTTGATTCCCAGCCATGATAAACCCGACAGCTGTGGGCTGGTATTCTCAGGCTGGGTAGACCCATGGTTATTGGGCCCTCTGCCTAAAATTAGTAACCTACATCTACCCAGAATTGTCACATCCATTAAGTGGGACAATTCCGGGACTTTACCTAACTCATCCCGATTGCTCTGGTGAGGTGACAATCAGGGTAATAAAAGGTTATTGACAGCTCACAGCTGCTACTAAGCTCTAGATTAGTAATTGAGAGTGACTATAAGATCCCTCCCCCCATTGCTAATCTGTAAGTGAAAAGAAACAAACAAAAAAAATCCTTTATTTGAAATTAAATAAAAAACACCCTTTTTCACAGCTTTTTTAACCCCCAAAACACCCAGGTCCGACATAATCCCCATGAGGTCCCATGACGATTCCAGGTCTGCTACATTACTGAAGGCACAGCACAGGCATAGAATATGTCCAAACACCGTGGCTTTATGGCAGAGACTCTACAGCTGCAGGTACTTCTTTTAGGCGGGGAGCCCAATAAGCATGAGCCTCTCCAGCCTGAAAATACCAGCCCCATCTCTCAGATGTATCACAGCTGGTTATCAAAATTATGGTGCACCGCATACCGTTTCTTAAATTATTTATTTAACCCCTTAATTACCGCCGATACACCTTTTAACAGCGGCAGAAAAGGGTAATACGGGTATAGCGCCCCCCAGCGTCTGAAAATCTCCAGGATTTCAGCTACTGAGGTAGCGGAGACCCTGGAGATCATGATACGGGTCGGTTTCTCCGGTCTCCAGTCACGTGATCACCGGTATCACCGGTATACACCGTATACTGATGATCACGTTATAATAAATTACAGCGCCAATAAAAAATGATTTATCTCCCACCTGGCATGATCAAATTTTTATAATAAGTACAGTTTGGAATGTTTAGTGCTGAAGTGCACATTTGGTGCTGGCTTTTTGTTTTTTCTTCATTGAATTGGTCGGTGGTTGACCTCCACCTTGCTATGCACCCCAATTTGGGATGTATTCCATCTGTCTAGATTTTGGCGGTTGGTGACTGTTCACATTAAGTCATCAGGCTTTGTCCACAGGCTATTTACTTCATGCAGCATTTGCTTGGACCTGTCCCGCCCACAGCCATGACTCAGTCATGGGTACGGGATTGAAATAGACCAGGTGAGTGCTGCTGAGAGCAGTTCTACTATTCATATGTGAGGCCGTATGGCACATTTTATAAAAATATTTTAGTGTAGGACTGCCTCAAATGAGATTTGCCGTGACGTGGCGAGGCAGCTCAAGAAATTGCAATTTTTTGCCAAAAATCTCAAAATTTTTATAATAAGTACAGTTTGGAATGTTTAGTGCTGAAGTGCACATTTGGTGCTGGCTTTTTGTTTTTTCTTCATTGAATTGGTCGGTGGTTGACCTCCACCTTGCTATGCACCCCAATTTGGGATGTATTCCATCTGTCTAGATTTTGGCGGTTGGTGACTGTTCACATTAAGTCATCAGGCTTTGTCCACAGGCTATTTACTTCATGCAGCATTTGCTTGGACCTGTCCCGCCCACAGCCATGACTCAGTCATGGGTACGGGATTGAAATAGACCAGGTGAGTGCTGCTGAGAGCAGTTCTACTATTCATATGTGAGGCCGTATGGCACATTTTATAAAAATATTTTAGTGTAGGACTGCCTCAAATGAGATTTGCCGTGACGTGGCGAGGCAGCTCAAGAAATTGCAATTTTTTGCCAAAAATCTCAAAATTTTTATAATAAGTACAGTTTGGAATGTTTAGTGCTGAAGTGCACATTTGGTGCTGGCTTTTTGTTTTTTCTTTTTTGGCATGATCAATCATGTTGGATGGGAGATACATTATCTCCCCGGTCCCCAGGTGTTGCAAAAGTGCCCCACCTACCCCCAAACCGCTCCCGAAAATCCAAAATGGCGGCAGCACATTAGCGTGCCAGCAGCATTTACCCTCTTCCTCTGATTTCTGTCGCATGTGCCATGACACATGGGACAGAAAACTCCTCCCCAGGTCCAGCTAGGCCACCCCCTATATCCCCCCATGTTCCCCAGTGTTCCCCGGTACCTTGTGCAACGTTGATATCCCACTATCCCTTCTTCTTCACAATAAACGCTCAGCTTCCTGTGTTCAATGAGACGCTGAGCTTACAGCACGCACACTGCTGCTCTGGACCCGGGGAGAGTAGGTGCAGATTCATTGCACCCACACTCCTCAGATGAAGCATCTGGACTCCTTGAAAATGGGAGATACATTCCTTGAGCGTGCCCCCATATTCTGGAGAGTCATCGTGGGACCCCCTTATTTGATTACTGCGGACCGGAATTTTTTTTCTTTACAATAAATTGGTGAAAGATGGAATGTGCTGGGGATTCTTTTTTCAAATAAATTTTTTTTGTCTATTTTTTTTTTTTTTTTTTTTTTTATTACTGACAGTTATGATGTCTGGTACCTAATAGACGCCATGACATCACTAACTGCTGGGCTTGATGCCAGGTGACATTACACATCTGGTATCAACCCCATTTATTACACCATTTGCCACCGCAGCAGGGCACTGGGATGAGCCGGGACGAAGCATCAGGATTGGCGCATCTAATGGATGCGCCACTTCTGGGGCGGCTGCGGCCTGCTATTTTTAGGCTTAGAAGGGCCAATAACTATGGATCTTTCCACCCTGAGAATACCAGACCACAACTGTCCACTTTACCTTGGCTGGTGATTAAAATTTGAAGGGACCCAACGTTTTTGTTTTTTTATTATTATTATTTATAAATAATTATAAAAAAGAGCCTAGGGTGCCCTCCAAATTGGATCATCACCCAAGGTAAAGCTGCCAGCTGTGGTTTGCAAGCTGCAGCCATCTGCTTTACCCTAGCTGGCTATCAAAAATGGGGGGACCCCACGTTGTTTTTTTTAATTTTTTTTGGCTAAATACAAGGCTAGACACCCTTTAGTGCCACATGAAAGTCACTAAAGGGTGCCAGCTTAGAATATGCAAAGGGATGGCACATTATATATGTGTTTGACATCTGTCTATCTATCCATCTATCCTAGCTTTTTAGCCTGTGCCCGCAATTAGGGATTCAAGCATTTTGGACAATGTGTTTTTGCTGTGTCCATAATGCTGCGCTGTGCAGTAGAAGCGCAGTGGAAGGATTTTTAGAAATCTGCCTACTGTGCTTATTTTCTCCACAGCATAAACTGACATCTGGCGCTGCAGAATGTCAATTTATGCTGTGGAGATGAGAGTTCTCCGTGGAGAGAATAGAGCTAAAGTCAACAGTGGCATGAACCTGGATCGTGGTCATGGGCAGCTGCGTTCTCTCGTTGACAACACATCTCCACAGGCTCAGTGTCACCGGATCATGGGCCCATAGCCTAAAAGTGAGACATTTGCTGCTAGAGCAATATTTTTGTGATGCCCTTGGGGGTTCAAAATGCTCCCTATACCACTGAATAAAATACTTGATGGGTCTACTTTACAAATTGAGCTCACTTGTAGGGCGTTTCTGCTGTATAGGTACCTTAGGGGCATTGCAAATGTGACATGGTGCCCGCAATCTATTTCAGTTTTTCCAAAATTCAAATATTGCTCTTTCTATTCAAAGCCCTTCCGTTTGTCCAAACAGAGGTTTTTGGACACATATGAGGTATCCCTGCGTTCATAAGAAATTTAATAACAAACTGTGAGGTCCACTTTTTAGTGTTTCCTCTTGAAAATGTGAGAAATGTAATGCTAAAGCAAAATTTTTGTGAAAAAAATGACGGCCTAATGTTATCAAATTCTGTAAAGTATCTGTGGGGTCAAAATGCTCAGTATATCCCTAAATAAAATCTTGAGGAGTCTAGTTTTCAAAATGAGGTCACTTGTGGGGAGTTTCTGCTGTTTAGGTACCTTAGGGGCCCTGCAAATGGAACATGGTACCCGCAATCTAGTTCAGCCAAATTTGTTTTCCGAAACTCAAATATTGCTCCATCTCTTCCGAGCCCTCCCATTTCTCCAAACAGAAGTTTCTGACCACATGTGGAGCCTGAGCACACTCAGGAGAAACTGGGGAACATATTTTGAGTCCCATTTGGTTGTGTTACTTCTTCTAAAAGTGAATAAATTTGCGCTAGAGCAACATTTTTAGGTAAAATATATATATATATATTTTTCATTTTACATTGCTTTGTTCCTGTGAGGCACCTGAAGGGTTAATAAACTATTTAGATGTGGTTTGGACCAGTTTGAGGGGTGCAAATTTTAGAGTGGTCTCACTTTTGGGTATTTTCTGTCACCTAGGCCTCTGAAAGTCACTTCAAATGTGATGTGATCCTTAAAAAAATGGTTTTGTAAATATTGTTGAAAAAATGAGAAATTGCTGATAAACTTTGAATCCTTCTAACATCCTAACCCCAAATTTTGTTTCAAAACTTGTGCTGATGTGTGGGAAATGTAATTTAGTAACTATTTTTTGTGACATAACTCTCTGGTTTATGGGCATAAAAATTAAAAGTTTGAAAATTGCAAAATTTTCTACATTTTTGTCAAATTTCTGATTTTTTCACAAATAAAAGCAAAAAATATCGTCTTAAATGTGCCTCTATCATGAAGTACAATTTGTCACGAAAAAACAATCTCAGAATCACCTGGATCCGTTGAAGCATTCCAGAGTTATAACCTCATAAAGTGACACTGGTCAGAATTACAAAAAATGGCCTGGGCATTCAGTACAAAACTGGCTTCATCCTTAAGGGGTTAAATTTTTTTTTTAAAAAAAAAACATGCATGATGTGGTCCCTCTTATTTTGATACACAGCCAAGATAAGCGCACAGCTGGGGGCTGCAGCCTTAGCTGTTTGCTTTATCTGTGCCAGATATCATAATATTGAGGGACTCTTTGCAAAATTATTTATTTATTTATTTATTTTTACACAAATTGAGACGCATGCACAGCGCTTCTGACTGAAAGGAGACAGACACGCTGCCACCGCATCTCACTGCAACCACCCAGAGATGTGGGGACTGCCGGTGCGCTAAGAAAGCAGTGCATATGCATGCAGAATAATGAGCAGTGTGTAAACCATGCGAGAGACTCGGTAGGCATAACGCTTCTGGTTTCCGTTTTTTTCTTTATTTTTCCTTTATTTTTTTTTAATTATCTGAGCCCCGAGTTCTCTTTGGAGCTCTGGGTAATGGTCTTGAATCAGTGCTCTGGTACTTTTGAACCTACGCAGATCAGGACTTTTACAGTCCCAGTCCACCCATCACTACACACAATCCATTCCTATTGTCAGTATAAGTGACATGAAAGGCATAGAATTGCATGAATTCACCAAGAGATGAATGTCTTGTCAGCAAATCGTTTAGCGCCACCAAAAATATATATATTTTCTTCTTTCTGAAACTAATTTGAAGGTATATTGCATTCCATGCACTTGGATGCTATTAAGACTTTCCAATGGACTCTGATTTATACCAATTTTGCCAGCGCACCAGTGTAATTTTTTTGAGGACATTGGTAAGAGCTACAAGTTTTTTGACCCTTTTAATTAGGCTACGTGTCTACAACTGTATTTTGCACTCTGACTGCTGTCTGTGAAAAAAACTGGTAGCAGTTGGACCATTGCTATTTATTAGAGTTGTTCAGATTAACCTTTTTTTCACGAACTTAATATCCATGCAACAAGTATCACAGAATGTACTAGTCTACCTGATTTTGGATAAGATTCTAAATTTAACAAATACAGTGTAATACTTTAACAAAGGAAAATTTATTTCATATTGTAACTTTTAATAAAATAGATAAAATTTATAAAAGTGGATGCCACATGAATATAATATGGATGAAAATTCTATGATTATTTTTATATGCTCATGTGAACTTAGCATTAGATTACAATTATACAACTGTATTTTTGGTTCTAATACTGTCCATTAAAAAAAACTATATGGAGAGAAGGTATGCACACCAGTGACTATGTAAGGGGAATATATGAAAAGCAGAAACTGCTGTGTGAATACTGACATGAAAAATCCAATGGCTATATGTAAGAGTGAAAATATGAAAAATGGAATCTGCATTACTGTCATGAACATATGAATCAAGAGAAATTTAGCTATTGAATTGATCAATGCAACAGAGCCCCAACACTACGCCAAAGTATTTCTCTACGTTGGGGTGCCTAAGTTTTTTAACTGCATGAGAGGACACATACTAGCTAGGGACCCCATCATAGAGAAATACTTTGGCGTAGTGTTGGAGCTCTGTTGCATTGATCCATTCAATAGCTAAATTTCTCTTTATTCATATGTTCATGGCAGTAATGCAGATTCCATTTTTCATATTTTCATTCTTACATATAGCTATTGGATTTTTCATGTCAGTATTCACACAGCAGTTTCTGCTTTTCATATATTCCCCTTACATAGTCACTGGTGTGCATACCGTAGTGTAGATTTTTTTAGGTTTTTACACCCAGTTCAGACTCAGAATGGTGTTCCAGACATTATTTCTTGATTGCTTTGTAGTCTTTCTTTTGTGAACCCGGCCCCACCCACACCTATTGCCAGTCCACATCATACGCATATATATCCTGGGTCTCAGTTTCTCATACACGGTAAGTTTTTTAACTGCATGAGAGGACACATACTAGCTAGGGACCCCAACGTAGAGAAATACTTTGGCGTAGTGTTGGGGCTCTGTTGCTTTGATCAATTCAGTAGCTAAATTTCTCTTTATTCATATGTTCATGGCAGTAATGCAGATTCCATTTTTCATATTGTCATTCTTACATATAGCTATTGGATTTTCATGTCAGTATTCACACAGCAGTTTCTGCTTTTCAAATATTCCCCTTACATAGTCACTGGTGTGCATACCTTATCTCCATATAGTGTAGATTTTTTAGGTTTTTGCGCCCAGTTCAGACTCAGAATAATGTTCCAGACATAATTTCTTGATTCATTGAAAAAAAAATGACATCACACATGCAGCACTTGAGCGGGCTTGACACGTTGAGACATCGCTAGCGATTGCTAGCGAAGTCGCATGCGATAGCACCCGCCCCCGTCGGTGGCACGATATGTGGTGATCGCTGCCGTACCGAACATTATCGCTATGGCAGCGTCACACGCACATACCTGCTCTGGAACGTCGCTGTGACCGGCGAACTGCCTCTTTTCTAAGGGGGCGGTTCGTTCAGCATCACAGCGACGTCACAGCAGCGTCACTGAACCGCCGCCCAATACAAAAGGAGGGGCAGAGATGAGCGGCCGAAACATGCCGCCCACCTCCTTCTGTCCTCCTTTTCCAGTGGATGCAGGTAAGGAGATGTTTGTCGTTCCAGCGGCGTCACACATAGTGATGTGTGCTGCCGCAGGAATGACAAACACCATCGTACCTGCAGCACCGATATTATGGAAATGAACGACGTGTCAATGAGCAATGATTTTGCACGTTTTTGTGCTCGTTGATCGTCGTACATTTCTTTCACACGCTATGATGTTGCTACCGGCACCGGACTAACGACGCAACGTGACCCCGATGATATATCAGCAGCGATATCGTAGCGTGTAAAGCACCCCTAAGACCTATTGTCACTAATCAGGGTATGGGGGCTCCTCGTGTATCTTTTGGAGCAGTACCTTCTAGTACCCGAGGTCGCCCGGCCTGGTCCCCTGAGTCACGGATGATGACCAGGATTTTTTGGATTTCTGACAGTGTCAAAAAGAGCCTACTGAGCATGTGCAAGACTCCTATGGGTCTTTTGACCCTATCTGAGCATGTTAGTGATGTGGCACAATTCTATTGGCCGCTATGACATCATCAGTGGCATGGCAAGTTCCTATTGGCCACGGAGACATCATCAATGACGTAGAAAGTTTCTATTGGCCGTGACATCATCGGAGATGTGGTAAATTCCTATGGGCCACGGTGACATGATAGTGACGTGGCAAGTTTCTATTGGCCATGGTGATGTCATCAGTGACGTGTAAGGCTCTCATTAGCCAAAGGGGATTGCTGCACGTGGTTCCTCCATCTTGTGGGTGGTACAAAGGTGATAAATAGCCCTGACACACACATGGAGGTGCCCACTTGTCTTTGTGCATGCAGCAACACACAGCTACCATAGATAGGGATATGCAGAGAAGTTCTACTGCACTGATTGAGGGTCAGAGGCAGGTTAGGGTGAGGCGTCATGGTCACAGTTAGGGTCAGAAGCTGGCTAGGCTGGGCTCCAGAGATATCGGGGTTGTGCCACTTAGGAACCGGTGGTTAACTGGCTATTCCCTATTACAACCTGGTATAGGAGCAATACCCTACACGCTCACTTCTGCTTATACCCAGAGCATATACCAGCAGAATATGGATAGTGTTCTGCAGGTTGATCCCTATCCATACTGTGTATGCTATTTATATAAACTTCTGTGAAGTCACAGAAGAGTATTGCGCCGTCTGTGGTCCTGTGTATAAACAGGTTCCATTCCATATATATTATTACCCGTATCGGGGCCTGCGAGTTAACAGGGTCCAGCTATAATAATATTAAAGCTTCTGTGTGGCCTAGAACACATAAACTGTACACGCAGGTTCGGGTATTTACTATACCTGCGTCTAAACCTGTTTGACCTTTAACAAAGGCGTACAGTCATATGAAAAAGTTTGGGCACCCCTATTAATGTTAACCTTTTTTCTTTATAACAATTTGGGGTTTTGCAACAGCTATTTCAGTTTCATATATCTAATAACTGATGGACTGAGTGAGTAATATTTCTGGATTGAAATGAGGTTTATTGTACCAACAGAAAATGTGCAATCCGCATTTAAACAAAATTTGACTGGTGCAAAAGTATGGGAACCTAAACATAAAAGTGACATTAATATTTTGTAGATTCTCTTTTTGCAAAAATAACAGCCTCTAGTTGCTTCCTGTAGCTTTTAATGAATTCCTGGATCCTGGATGAAGGAATATTTGAGCATTCCTGTTTACAAAACAATTCCAGTTCAGTTAAGTTTGATGGTCGCCGAGCATGGACAGCACGCTTCAAATCATCCCACAGATGTTCAATGATATTCAGGTCTGGGGACTGGGATGGCCATTCCAGAACATTGTAATTGTTCCTCTGCATGAATGCCTGAGTAGATTTGGAGCGGTGTTTTGGATCATTGTCTTGCTGAAATATCCATCCCCTGCGTAACTTCAACTTCGTCACTGATTCTTGCACATTATTGTCAAGAATCTGCTGATACTGAGTGGAATCCATGCGACCCTCAACTTTAACAAGATTCCTGGTGCCGGCATTGGCCACACAACCCCAAAGCATGATGGAACCTCCACCAAATTTTACTGTGGGTAGCAAGTGCTTTTCTTGGAATGCCGTGTTTTTTTGCCTCCATGCATAACGCCTTTTTGTTTGACCAAACAACTCAATCTTTGTTTCATCAGTCCACAGGACCTTATTCCAAAATGTAACTGGCTTGTCCAAATGTGCTTTTGCATACCTCAGGCGACTCTGCTTGTGGCGTGCTTGCAGAAACGGCTTCTTTTGCATCACTCTCCCATACAGCTTCTCCTTGTGCAATGTGCGCTGTATTGTTGACCGATGCACATTGACACCATCTGCAGCAAGATGAAGCTACAGGTCTTTGGAGGTGGTCTGTGGATTGTCCTTGACTGTTCTCACCATTATTCTCTGCCTTTCTGATATTTTTCTTGGCCTGCCACTTCTGAGCTTAACAAGAACTGTACCTGTGTTCTTCCATTTCCTTACTATGCTCCTCCCAGTGGAAACTGACAGTTTAAATCTCTGAGACAACTTTTTGCATCCTTCCCCTGAACAAATATGTTGAATAATCTTTGTTTTCAGATCATTTGAGAGTTGTTTTGAGGAGCCTATGATGCCACTCTTCATAGGAGATTCAAATAGGAGAACAACTTGCAAGTGGCCACCTTAAATACCTTTTCTCATGATTGGATACACCTGCCTATGAAGTTCAAAGCTCAATGAGGTTACAAAACCAATTTAGTGCTTTAGTAAGTCAGTAAAAAGTAGTTAGGAGTGTTCAAATCAAGAAATTGATAAGGGTGCCCATACTTTTGCACCGGTCAAATTTTGTTTATATGCGGATTGCACATTTTCTGTTAGTACAGTAAACCTCATTTCAATTCAGAAATATTACTCAGTCCATCAGTTATTAGATATATGAAACAGAAATAGCTGTTGCAAAAACCCAATTTGTTATAAAGAAAAAAGGTTAACATAAATAGGGGTGCCCAAACTTTTTCATATGACTGTATATTATTATTTGGTGTGTTGCTGAAGATCAGTATAGCCCTAGGCTGTCAGCTGCAATTTACCACCATTGCCCAGTGGACCCTGACCTCTGATATCGGTGTACTCTCATCTATTACCATATCAGTAGGTCCATCCATAACACCTATGTTATTCAATGGGACTGTTCAGATCTTTTACCTGACTAAATTGTGCTGTGAAAAAATATTGCAGAATGCATGTATCTTCTGTATTTTGGATGTAACTTACTCATTGACGTTTTTGGGGGCACAAAACAAAATCGTATCCCATACTAAACAACTATATAAGGCACAATGTTTTTTCATACATTGCCTTTACTAACATACAGTAGCATATTAACAAAGATATTCCTGTGAGAGGAAGAGGGAGAATAAACATGGCGCTTCTCCCATATCACACAATCAACAGAGCGAGAGATGGCTGTACAATCCAAAGAGCATTTATTCCAAGCAAATCAAATGGTCTATAACATAATCCATAAAACAGAGGGTGAAACTATCCAGTAGCGGCATAAATGTCCCCGTCCCTCTGAGAAGTCCCAGCTTTTCCCAAAGGATCAATCCTTCTTCCTTCAAATTCTCAAACAGACTGACTGAATCTCCCAGGTATGCAAAGGGTTTACAGTTGGCTATACTCTAGGCCCACCTCCCCCTACACCAAGGGACGGAAGCGCCTCAAGAGGCTATAACCTTGCACTATAGGGGGTGATTACTTACAAACACTAGAAATGTAAACAGAAGCAGTACAAATAAGACAGTGCACCAAGCTTAATATAGGAATCTGTACAGCAAGATACACCTCCCCCCATATCCCACCATCACAGTGCTTATCTGAGCATAGGAAATTTTTTGATTGTGGAATTCACTACATGGATCACTATGCACTCACCTGGTATCTGGGAATACTGTGTTTTAAGGGAAAGCAGGTAGTCATGCCAAATGAATGGCATGCTGCCGGATCGATCAACTGTGGACTAGAGATGAGCGAACCTTTAAAAGTTTTGTTCACCGATCTTTACCTTGCTTTCTGGTGTTTGCCAAGCTGTTTAATACCAAACCCAATGGAAGGCAAAACATATGTGTTGTAAAATGGTGTAGGGGGCTCTAAAAGAAAGAAAATAAAGCAGGACATACTTATCGAGTCTACGCAGCGCCTCTAACTGCTCCTGCAGCTGTGACTGCTCTGTGGCTATAACGGCTCCCGCAGTTGTATTTTTGGGGCTACTGATTATCCCTTATACATATTCACTTTTTTCCCAGCCCACCAGCGTCTCTGATAGGGTCTGACTGCATCCAGCCCCAGACAGCATCTGTGATTGGTTGGAATCTGTGAGTCTATTGTGGTATAAAATAAATAAATACAATTTTCATAGGGACCACCTTCTATTGATAATGGCACAGATAGAGCCCATAGCTATAGGCTGCAGCCCCCAGCAGTGCACTTATGTTGGTTGTGTATCAAAATTAGATGAGCCACATGTGTCTTTTTTTAAAAAAAATATTAAAATAAATAATTTTAAAAACCAGTGTGTGGTCCTCCCAAATTTTGATACCCAGCGTGACAGCTTGCATTATGATGCAGGTTTGATGGGTTTTTTTGCCAGGAGGTGTAGATTGGGTACATGAATATGGTGTAAACATTTCAGCACTAAATCTGCATCTCTTGGCAGGAGACGCAGGTCTGTGAACTCAGTGACCTCACCTGACATGAGGTCACTAATTTTATTGAGATCCCCTGAGGACCATGATAAATTTCAGCTGTGACAGTAAATAATCTGAGTGATGTCACTGTTCATCACTGTGGCTCAGTCTCTGTCTGAAGTTACAGCATGCTGGCATGTTCTATGGCCTCTCGCTGTCAGTTCAGATGTAGCAGTGCTGGAATAATCGAGGAAGTAAACGAACAACTGAGAAACTTCCACACCGCATAATAAACACAACACAGATCACCAAAATAGGTTCACCACAGTAAGACCAGAATCGCTGCACAAGCTAGAGCTATTATCTGCGCAGACTGAAAGAAACCAATACCTTAAATATGCACATGAAGAGAAAAATCAGCTGGGAATCTGTGGTGGCAATAAAATTTTACTTTTAATAATTACTTTTTAAAAATTGTTCATCAAACCGGCATTGTCATTATCAACTTTATAGATGGTTATATATGAAAACAATGCATTTCGGCAGAGATGCCTTCTTCTGGTCTTTTGTTGTTTAGTCCCTTAAATAGGAAGGAGACAACTGCACATGGCAATTAGCAACCTAAGCTCCTAGTTACTGCTCACCAGTCTGCAGGAATTAACTCCTGCAGGGCTGAACACTAGCGAACCTGAATCAGCCAATGCCCAGCTCTGGCTGAACATCAGGTTGAAACATTAGGTTGCTAGTTAAATTCTGTAGTGTGAACAGAGTCCGACGGCGCCATGCTACCAAGTGCGTGCAGAGTCGAACATTGCATGACAGCTGAAGTCTGTAGCTGTGAGCTTTATCTGTGCTTGTATCAATAGATGGTGGGACCCTATGCCAAATTTATTTATTTACTTTATGCCACAATATAGACACGCAGACAGCGTCTGTGATTTCAACCAATCAAAGATGCTATTTGGGGGTGGGGTCTGACTGCAGCCAAACACAGCCACCGGTGGATGGGGAAGTCATTGAATGTGCATGAGGGATAATCAGCGGCCCCGGAAGTACAGCCACGCAGGCACAGGAATACTAAATAAGTATGTTGTGCTTTAACCCTTTTGCGTTCTTCTTTTACAGTGATTTCCCTGGCCAATCACAGCCATGCCAATACTTGACATGGCTGTGATGGGGCCGGGAGTGGGTTTTCTGCAAACGAACACTTATCTAACATTGCCGACGTTTGAGCAAAGTGTTCAGTACGCCAAGCCTAAGCGAACCAGCCAAGGCTCATACCGAATATGAAATTGGTGAACATGAACCGAACAGGTTCGCTGATCTCTATGGTGGATATCCCCCCCATTGGGACTATCAAAAGGCTACATCAAATAGAAGTGAAAAGCGCAGATAGAGCTTCCAGTAAAACCAATAGGATACAATGCGCTCTGTGAAATGAAATTTATGGATAAAAAATGTACAGGCAAATGATTGCTAAAAAAAAAAATCTAAAATATAGATTAAAAAAATGCAACACATTTTGGCCTACTGGAATCCTTTTGATTTTCGTTTGATTTTTATTAAGATGTTAAAAATGCCAATATGCATAAAAGTGCTTGCTTTGCCTTCCTTCTAGTAAGTCAAAATGTGTTGCATGTTTTTATCTATGTTTTAGATTTTTTTTAGCAATCATTTGCCTGTACATTTTTTTATCAATAAGATCCATTTCACTAATCATGTCCTACCCTACTGGATTTACTGGGAGAGCCTTCTGCGGTCTTTACTTCTTTAACATGTGGTAGTAAACTGTTTTTCTTCAGCGCTCTATTGGGAGACCCAGACAATTGGGTGTATAGCTACTGCCTCCGGAGGTCACACAAAGTATTACACTAAAAAGTGTAAGGCCCCTCCCCTTCTGGCTATACACCCCCCGTGGGATCACGGGCTTACTCAGTTTTAGCTTTGTGTGCGAAGGAGGTCATACATCCACGCATAGCTCCACATTGTATAGTCAGCAGTAGCTGCTGACTATCTCGGATGGAAGAAAAGAGGACACATATAGTGTCCCCAGCATGCTCCCTTCTCACCAGATGGTGTTGCAAGGTTGAGGTACCTATTGCTGGTACAGGGGCCGGAGCCCCACATGCTGTTTTCCTTCCACATCCCCTTGGAGGGCCCTGTGGAAGTGGGATCTGTCGGCCTCCAAGCCCTGAGGCCGGGCTCCATCCACAGACCCAGAAGAACCTGATGGATGTGGAGCACGAGTACTATCAGGGACAAGGCCCTGCATCGGTCAGGTACTCGGTGTCCCCGGCAAGCACAGCACGCTCCGGGCTTGCTGGGCGTTATAGTGCGCCGGGGACATTAGTGATGGGCTTATGTTGCTGCAGCCATGGCTGAGCGACGGGTCATGTTTAGGAACTTGCGCCGACCGCTCATACGGCGGCGGCGCTGATGTGACTTGTAGTGCGCCGGGGACTTGGCGCCGGCCGCGCTTTTACGGCGGGGGCGCCTGTAACTTTAGTCCCCGGCTTCTGAGGCCTGGCACCGCTTCGTTCCCGCCCCCAGCCCTGCCAGTCAGAGGAGGGGCGGGACGCTGTACAGATCTCAGCGCAGGGAGCTGAAGTCTGCTTTGCATTCTCCAGCCCCCTCTCACTGAACACAGTGAGATGCCGGGTTCCCGCTCTTGGCTGGGGCTCGCCCACGGCCCGCCCCTCTGCACAGGACGTGGAAGAGAAGCCGGCAGCCATTATGGTTTCCACTCTGGGAGAACGGAACCAGGCACAGGTTTTTGAGCGACCTCATACTCGCGCTGGGCGGGCGATAGGCAGTACTGGTCCCACTAATACTGAAGTGGGCTTTTGAACTGTGTGCGGATATGCGATGCAGCACTGTACTGTCGCTATTCTGGGCATACTCTCCTAGATGGCTAGACAAGTGTTCAATGATTAGTCTGCAGTGTTTGTTGGCAGATTTGGCAACAGCAAAGTGCCAAGGCACAAGCTTTCATTGCCGCTTCGTTTGCAGGTGCTGCAATTGGGTTTATTGTCATGCTATACATGCACTATATGTCGTTTTTCTTGGCTAATGCACCTAGTTAAACAGACAATAGCAGCAGTAAGGCAAGGCTGCCAAGGCACAGGCTCTCAATGCTGCTTGATTTGCTTGTACTGCAGTGTTTACTGTCATGCTTGTCTGCTATACATTTCCTGTATGTCGCTATCCTTGCCTCATGCTCCTAGTTAACTAGACAACAGCAGCAGTAGAGCAGTGGTGCCAAGGCACAAGCTTGCAAGGCTGCTTCATTTGCATGTGCTGGCAGTGTTTACTGTCATGTTTGTATGCGATACACTCACTGTATGTCGCTATCCTTGTCTCATACTCCTAGATATATAGACAATAGCAGCAGAAGGCCTAATGTGCTAAGCCACAAGTTTCAATGATGCGTGTACTACATGTGCTGAAGTGTTTACTTGTACTTCAGGCTTGTATGCTATACATTCACTGTATGTCGCTATCCTTGTCTCATACTCCTAGATATATAGACAATAGCAGCAGAAGAGCTAATGTGCCAAGCCACAAGTTTTCAATGCTGCGGGTACTACAGGTGCTGAAGTGTTTACTTGTACTTCGTGCTTGTATGCTATACATTCACTGTATGTCGCTATCCTTGTCTCATGCTCCTGGATAAATAGACAACAGCAGCAGAAGAGCTAATGTGCCAAGCCACAAGTTTTCAATGCTGCGTGTACTACATGTGCTGAAGTGTTTATTTGTACTTCATGCTTGTATGATTATTTACTGTACGGTCGCTATCCTAGGCTATGCGCTTAGATAGCTAGACAACAACAGCAGAAAAAGAAAAGGCCAATGAGGACTTTATATGTTGCTTGTACTGCATGTAATACGAGTCTAGGACCCCAGTGCGGGCAATTGCTTGACCGGGGTTTTCGGCTATATGTGGTTAAAAGAACCACCTGTGCTTCCTGTCCAGAGACAGGGACGAAATTGCAGTTTCTTTCCGCTGTTATATTGGCTGTGACTATGGCTGACATCTTACAGTCTGGCAGCCCAAGCAGACCTTGGGCAATATAGTTGCAATGCCCCTGGCCACCATGATTTGAGGAGCAGCTCAAGGCTCCAGGGTGGTTTTCACGCGTCCCAGGGGGCAGGCTCCGACACGGACGTCAGTTCAAGAGGGCCTAAGCAGGCTCGCTGGGAATAGCCCTCGACTCCATCAGTGAAAGAGTCAGCTTCACAGCAGGGGAGATCTCTTTTCTAATATCGCAAGCAATTGCGTACTCGTCTGGCCCTCTGATCCTAGAGATGCAGTCCAGAAACGCAACGCTTTTCACGATAAGCGTTCTCCGACCGTATTAATGAGACACTCTCCTCCCTGATTGGACAATCGCAGCCGTGAAGGCACTCCAAGCTATTTCAGCTAGTGTTGCGCAGAGGGACGCTGTCACCGGTACATCTCGGTCTCAGCAGCGTCTTTAATCTCGCAATCGCCGCATGGCGAACCATGCTGTTAAGGCTGTCCGAGACTCTACGAGCCGGACGTCGGTGGCATCGGCCATCTCCGTATTTTTTACGCAGAGCCTAGTGGTTAACAGATTGGATCAGATGCTTCTTCCAACAAAGTGCTTAACCAGGTTGCCTTTATCTAGTGATAGTCTGTTGGTAAGGGTTGAATGAATTCATTCAACTGTCCAAAACGACTCAAAAGGCCCAGAAGGGCATAGATTCCTAGCAGGCTCAAGTACGCCCGGGGAAGGCAGCCGGAGGAATCGCTACCAAAGCGTTTTTTTCTCATAATTTTCAGCCTTCTCACTCCGCAACCGCGGGGAGCAGACTCCCCCGCTTTAGCGACATTTACCTACCACAGGTCAAAGGCCTGTGAGAGAGAGTCAGTTTGTCTCAAACTACCTCTCCGACCGAGCCGAGGCTCTTCTGCAGGCAGGACGAGTGGTAATCCCTGTTCCTCTTCAGGAACCAGTTACGCCTTTTGCTTCGACCTGGTCGTGGTGCCAAGATAGGACGGCTCCTTCCGTCCCGTTCTGGAATTTAAACTGCTTAACAAGCACGTGACAACCAGGCGGTTCCGGAGGGAATCACTCCGCTCCGTCATTGCCTCACTGTCTCAAAGAGTTTTTCCTAACATCCATAGACATTAGGATGCTTATCTCCACGTGCCGATTGCTCCAAGGCACCGGCGTTGGCTACGGGCATATTTCGTTTTGTAGCCCTACCCTTCGGCTGGCGACAGCCCCACGGGTTTTCACCAAGTTCATGGCAGCAGTGGGAGCAGTCCCGCGCTCTTACGGTCACTCTGTGATCCCTTTCTTGGACAATCTACTTGTCAAGGCACTCTCTTTTAGAAGCATGCCAACACAACCTGAACATGGCGCTGGACCCTTCCCAGAGTTTCGGGGGGGTCTTTGACTTCTTCTAAGTTGAACCCAATCGCTGGCATATCTTGGCATAGAGTTTTCACACTCTCTCAGTGATAGTGAATTCCGCTGGACAAACAGCGTTCACTACAGACGAGGGTGCAGTCTCTCCTTCAAGGAGGCGCCTCATCCAGAGGCGAGCCTTTTCACGCAGTTTCATCTGCGTCCGCATCATTAGAAGATTCTTCGCTAAGGGGAAGGAAGTCGATGTTCCTACACAGTAACGTCCCCCTTTCACAGACGGTCAAAGACCGTCTTCAGAGGAGTCCACTCTTCAACTCAGTGGTCTAGAGCTCTGGGCAGTGTATCTTGCACTGCAAGCTTTCCTGCAGTGGCTGGAATGCAATCAGAATCGAATTCAGTCGGACTATCCACAGCGGTGGCGTACACATTCCGGACGTACAACACTAGGAAGCAAGTCTTCCTCAGTCGCGAGGACGTGGACGCAGGGGAATGGGCCCTGCTCCCGTTTGGCTTCAAGAAATCGGTAGCCGCGGGATGAGGACGGACGTCGACATCATGGCGTCTCGGCAACTACAAGGTCTCGATTTTCATGGCGGGAGCTCTGGCGACAGGCGCCTTGGCTCAAGATTGGTCGCAGTTCCAGCTTCCGATTGCTGCCGCACTATTCTCGTCGCCCCAGACTGGCCGAGGAGGTTGTGGTACCGAGATCTGTGGCATCTCACCGTCAGTCGACTGTGAGCATTACGTCAGGGTCACAATGAGACGGGCTCGCCAGCCGCGGTTTGCCAAAATATTCCACAACTCGTGGAAGATATTCTTATCTTGGTGTTTTGCTCAGGGAGTGTATCCCTGGCCATCGGCTTTGCCTACTTTACCTGCCCTCCTGCACTCTGGTCGGGAAAACGGTTGGTCGCTCGGCTCCCTTTAAGGGCAAGTCTCGGCACTATCCGTGTTGTTTCAGAAGCGTCTAGCACGTCTTCCTAAGGTGCGCACGTTGCTACAGGGAGTGTCATATTGTGCCCCCGTACGAGCGGCCGTTAGATCCATGGGATCTGAACGAGGTACTCGTTGCTCTCCAGAAGCCGCCTTTCGAGCCTCTGATGGGAGTTTCCCCTTTCTCGCCTGTCACAGAAAGTGGCCTTTCTAGGGCGATCACGTTTCTTCGGCGAGTGTATGAGCTGGCAGCTCTGTCATATCAGGCTCCCTTCCTGGTGTTTCACCAGGACTAGGTAGTGTTGCGCTCCATTCAGGAGTTTCTCCCTAAGGTAGTATCCGCGTTTCAGCTTAATCAGGATATATCATTACCTTCATTTTGTCCTCATCCGACTCACCGGTTTGAAACGGGTTTACATTTGTTAGATCTGGTCAGAGGACTCAGAATCTACTTTTCCCGCACGGCGCCTATGCGCCGATCTGATGCACTGTTTGTCCTTGTCGCTGGTACGCGCAAGGGATTGCAGGCTTCTAAAGCCAACATGGCTCGATGGCTCAAAGAACCAATTCTTGAAGCCTACCGTTCTGCTGAGCTTCCGGTTCCATCAGGGCTGAAGGCCCATTCAACCAGAGCCGTGGGTGTGTCCTGGGCATTACGCCACCAGGCTACGGCTCAACAGGTGTGCCAGGCAGCTACCTGGTCGAGTCTGCACATTTTCACCAAACATTATCAGGTGCATACCTATGCTTCGGCGGATGCCGGCCTAGGTAGAAGAGTACTGCAGGCGGCAGTGGCCTCCCCGTAGGGGAGCGCTGTCTTGCAGCCCTATCAAGAGGTATTTATTTACCCACCCAGGGACAGCTTTTGAACGTCCCAATTGTCTGGGTCTCCCAATAGAGCGCTGAAGAAGAAGGGAATTTTGTACTTACCGTAAATTCCTTTTCTTCTAGCTCTTATTGGGAGACCCAGCACCCGCCCTGTTGTCCTTCGGGATTCTTGGTTTGTTGCGGGTACACATGTTATTCATGTTGAACGGTTTGCAGTTCTCCGATGTTATTCGGAGTGAATTTGTTTAAACCAGTTATTGGCTTTCCTCCTTCTTGCTTTGGCACTAAAACTGAGTAAGCCCGTGATCCCACGGGGGGTGTATAGCCAGAAGGGGAGGGGCCTTACACTTTTTAGTGTAATACTTTGTGTGACCTCCGGAGGCAGTAGCTATACACCCAATTGTCTGGGTCTCCCAATAAGAGCTAGAAGAAAAGGAATTTACGGTAAGTACAAAATTCCCTTCATTTAATCCTGATGTATAAAAATGAATGCCATACGGATGTCAAACAGATTGCATGCAGACTTTTTTTTCCCACCTTTGAACTTAGGCTTTCTGCTATTTTTATTTTGACATTCTTTGATAACTATTCCAATCATAATTTGTGTTTTAATGCAAATTTTACATGGGACACATAATTACTGTGGTTTCATAGTCTCAACAGTAATAAAAGAAAAGATAAAAGATTTTTAAACACAAATAAGAGTATTACAAATGCAAATTTTTACATAAAATTTCAGATTACCCTTTTTTCATCATCAGATACAGTTGTTGAAAAATATTATTCATGAGTTGTTTGCTTATAGCAAAACATGTTTTAGATATTTGTAAAAGGTGGCTTTATCAATGGAATACATACTGTATGTGGAGACACAAGGATAAGTGGGTGCTCTCGTCCGCTGGCCTGGCTGTCTTTATAAAGGCTGCATGAACCAGGGCTCATGCCCCTGAACGCTTGCACTCCTTCCCCATGGTCACAGCACTACTTAGCCAACATACTGTAGTGTGAGTGAACCACAAATTAGTTAGACTTTATTGGTTCACCATCAGGCAAAAACATATTGTACATTCCCAGTAAGAACACAAGATGGTACAAGCAACAGAGTCTCACTCTTCCCTGGCTCGCCAGGGATTGGAGTCTCCTTGACTTAGTGGCTTCCAGGGCCAGCTATCCCAGTCCAGCAGCACCCCGCATTTGGTGGGCACCCATTGCCTTTCCTGTGACTTTAGCGTTATACACATTTTGGCCATCACTGATCACTGGTTGTTCACCACTCTCAACCCACACTACAAGGATAACTTTCCATCTGTTCTTCCTGCAGTGGAATGGGCAAGTAAAATGGTACAATAGCAAAAAGCCTTATTTGAACAATTAGTACAAAAAAATCACATCTAGCAATGCTGGGAACAGAGGTTATAAATCCTTGCATAATCAAGGAGTAAAGATGATTGAGACACACATCAGGTCCAACAGAGGCAGAAGAACACCATCAAAGGTCTGGGACAGTTCCACTAGCCCTCCCAGCACCCAGGGCACAATGCACATGGTGCTCTGACAAGGAGGGAAAAGTCTTTAAAGCTGGTGAAGCAGTACCTAGCCAACCATGCTAGTGTCCTTCATGATTTATCTGTGCCGTACAACTGTTTGGTATACAATCTGGATATGTGGCATGAACTATCACTCTATGCCTTTGAGGGAATGGCCTGCCCTAATGCTAGCATTTTGTCAGAGAGGATTTTTAGTGCCAGGGGCATAAAAACTCGTTGGTGCCTTTGCATGTCAACTGAAAATGCTGACAGGCTGACTCTTATAAAAATTAACAAGGCATTGATTGGCCCAGAATTCTCAATCTAGTAAATTCCTATGAGTACCGCCCACGTGCCAGCGGCCGAGCCGCTCGGATCCGGAACCGCGATGGTTCGAGGGTCTCCAGACCCGGGGGTTCGTGCGGACACTCGAGTTTGAGAAGGGGAGTATGTACAGGGGAGTTATAAGTTTGTTATGCCACCCCAGGTGCGTGGTAAGGTGGAGAACCACCGATACTGTTGGAGGAAGAAGGAGCCCGGTGGCGATGGTACAGCAGCAAGGTGTTTAACCTTTCCGTGGGTAAGGGGTTTGTGCCTTGGAGCCCAGTGTTGGTGGTGCAAGAGTGGGGTGCCGTTGGTACTCACTCAGTCCAAGAATACTGACACCGACAGCTTGTAAACCAGAATTCTGAGCACCGCTGCAGCCATGAGGGGTCACGCTTGGATTCGTGGCCTTGGTGTTGTTTGTTAGCCTGTGGCCTTTTCCGTGGCATCTTGTTCATTGTTTGAGCTCTATAGTGTGGAAGTAATCGGGTCCCGCTCACCCGTATGGCTAACAGAGTGAACTTGCTCTCAGGGTTCACGCTTGGGATTTGGTGGACTGTGTTTTGTTGGGAAAAACCTATCCCATCGGTGCGCTAGTGCCCAGATTTTGGTGCGGGTGAGGGATGAATCTTGAAGGCTTCACCCCCGTCGGGTAAATTACCAGGACGCTTGAAGCTATTTAATGGCCTAGGGTCCGCGTACCCCGTCGTGCCCTGGCCCCTGCCCGGAGATGGCTCAAGGCCGCTGGCTGCCCTCCTCGGCAATCCATGCCCCTTGACACGATCCCCTGCCACTGAAGTTCCAGCTCCTACCAGGCCCAGATCAACGTCTGCCTCCTAGTAGACTCAAGGAGCCCTACTCCTGACCTGTGACATCTCCCTTTGAGAGTCACCATTCCACCTCCTACTCCTTCCATTCCTTTTTAGTTCTCCTTTCACTTTTTCACTTTCCCCTACCAACGCCCCCTTCAGGCCCCCAATGGTGTGTCTGGTGGGTGTGGTATAAAGTGTTCCTAGGGTTTTGACTGCCTAAGCTCTTAGCAACACCAAAGGACAAGGATCCCTAACCAAGGAGGATTGGATACTGTGCAGAAGGGCAGATTGCACAATACCCTGTGACGACCTGATAGGCCAGGGTGTCACATTCCCCCTTGGTTAAACGTAGCTCATCCCCGAGCTACAGGACACCAGAGGTTTATTTTTGTTTTCAACTGTGGAAGGAAAAGGAACGTTTTAAACATTACACACTTTTATTAATGGGTTCCATTCCACACAGGGGAGGCACATTACTTAAACCTTGCTAACTTTTTAAGAGTTCACCGTCCAACAGTGGGACGCAACCGGTTTCAAGAGTAACGGAGTCTCAACCTACTCCGTTGTAGCCCCTTCCTGCGACAGTCCAGTCCCAATGTCCCGAAGCCAATAATCTTCGTTAAAAAACCTGACCCCCTGGAAACCTATCCGTGGGTCCATGAACAGGTTAAGGTCCCAGGTGCTGTCTTTAGATGACTCTGGTTGGCACAGGAGGTGCAACTATGTACAATACACAAGGTTGTGCCGATCACGCCAGTCCTGTTACCATAGTCCATTTTTACTAAATATAAAAACTTTAACGGAGTCCATGTACCGGTTTACACATTTTAACAATCTTCTTGCAAATCTGGTAATTTTCACTCTTTTCTTTAAAACTGGTTAATTAGCAGTTATTTACTAACATTTTCTATTTGAAAAATAAACTATGAAAAATAACAAACGAAAGCACTGATACCTAACAGTACTATGGCATCGCAAAACTACTGGCTTTATAACATTTTTCAACACTCTTCAACTGACCCAACTCCACTGCTATCACTGTAATAGGCAGTCAGGGTCAACCTGCGCCAGCTGCCCCTCCATGGTACAGCACTCCATCGGGCCGCAATTATATTGGTCCCGGACCCATGCGGCACTTTCACTCACAAGCTCCTGAGCGGCAATTTTTCTCCGTCGTCGCTCTCTGGCTATCGCTTTTGTATGGAATCGCCCGTGCACCCCCCCATTGCAGGGGTCGGCGATAGGTTGCGCTTCGGATTCTTGCATTGGCAATTAGTAATCTTCTGCAGCCCCAAAAACAGTCGGGATGTTGCGTGGTAGCGGAACAGGTGGATTTCTTGGCTCCGCTTCCATGGCTGGAAACTGGAAAACTGACTGCTCCTCAGCCGGGGTTGCAGGGTCCGGGTGCTCTGCCTCTGAGGACGGGCGCGGTGAGGCAGCCGGGTCTGGTCTTGCCGGTGTCTGGATTACTGCTGCCGTGACTGGAAGGTGTATCGTGGTCGGGATCTCCACAGCTGGGACTTTCTTTAAATGTACCGAAGGTTCCGCTGCCGGGGTTGGTGTGGGTAGCTCGGCATCCGCCGAGGACGGGGTAGGTGATGATGGAGTGCTCACCGCAAGCGGGGGCGGTCCGGATCCCTCAATAACTGTGGCCAGATTTGTGCAATCTATAGGGACTTGGAAACCGCTTACCCTCTCTTCACGTGTGACTTCAATCTCATGGGCTCAAACCACCACCACCAGGCTCTTCATCTCTTCCCTCCAGTGGTTCAACATAAACAGGAACTGCGTCCGCATTCTCCTGCACAGCTGCTCCATTTCCTCCTCTATCCATGTCGCGGTCCCAGGGACAACACATTCCGGTGATCAGTCTCGTTGCACCATCTTGCCACTGTGTCTTCCAGGAAGGTTGTAGCAGAGTCCTGGCATCCCTGCTCCACTTACGCTCTCTTTACATTCTGGCACGCCCCCTCTGTCTTTTTGCAGCACTCTTTTGCGCGCTGTGGCCCTCTGGGAACTTCCAGTTCCGGAACGCACGCAAGATGAAGGGTGGGGCTTAGGCTTTGCGCGTTTTTTTGGGGAAGACAGCGTTTTGGCGCAAAAAGATAGCGGACAATGGTGGAATTGGCAGGAAAAGGACTCTTGACTCGCGGTTTTCAATTTTCAAGCCGCACGTTACCCAGGTAAGTGGGTCCTGCTCGTATCCTGTTCGTGACGCCAGGTTTTTCGAGGTGTACCACCCCCGTGCCAGCAGCCGAGCCGCTCAGATCCAGAACCGTGGTGGCCCGAGGGGTCTCTGGACCTGGGGGTTCGTGCAGACTCTCGAGTTTGAGAATGGAAGTATGTACAGGGGAGTTAGAAGTTCGTGATACCACCTGCGGTGCGTGGTAATGTGGAGTACCACCGCTGCTGTTGGGGGAAGGGGGAGCATGGTGGCGATGGTACGGCAGCAAGGTGTTTAACCCCTCCGTGGGTAGGGGGTTTGTGCCCCGGGGCCCTGTGTTGGTGGTGCAGGAGTGGGGTGCCGTTGGGAAAAGGAAGGGTTTCTGCGTAATCACTCAGTCGAAGAATACTGACACCGACAGCTTGTAAACCAGAATTCTGAGCACCAATGCATCCAGGAGGGAGCACGCTTGTATCTGTGCCCTTGGTGTTGGTTGTTAGCCTGTGGCCTTTTCTGTGACATCTTGTTCACTGTTTTGACCTTATAGTGTGGAAGTAATCAGGTCTCACTCACCCGTATGGCTAACGGAGTGAGCTTGCTCTCCGGGTTCATGCTTGGGATTTGGTGGCCTGTGTTTTGTAGGGAAAGTCCTATGCCATCGATGCGTTAGTACCCCGATCTTGGAGCTGGTGAGGGATGAATCTTGAAGGCTTCACCCCCATTGGGTAAATTACCAGGACGCTTGAAGCTA
Organism: Anomaloglossus baeobatrachus; assembly: GCF_048569485.1. NCBI lineage: Eukaryota > Metazoa > Chordata > Amphibia > Anura > Aromobatidae > Anomaloglossus > Anomaloglossus baeobatrachus. The sequence goes on from NC_134353.1 coordinate 558,129,041, forward strand.
CTTCCTGACCTAGGCTCTGCATACCCCGTTGTGTCCTGGCCCCTGCCCGGAGATGGCTCAAGGCCGCCGGCTGCCCTATTCGGCAATTTGTGCCACTGCGACCGGGGTTCCAGCTCCTTCCAGGCCCAGACCAACGTCTGCTACCTAGTAGACTCAAGGAGCCCTGCTCCTGACCTGTGACCTCTCTCTTCGAGAGTCACCACTCACCGCCTACTCCTTCCACTCCTTTCCAGTTCTCCTTTCACTTTTTCACTTTCCCCTACCAATCCTCCAAGTGAGCGGCCCTATTCCCTTCAGGTCCCCAATGGTGTGTCTGGTGGGTGTGGTGCAAAGTGTTCCTAGGGTTTTGACTGGCTAATCTCTTAGCAACACCAAAGGATAAGGATCCGAAACCAAGGAGGATTGGATACTGTGCAGAAGGGCAGATTGCACAATACCCTGTTATGGCCTGATAGGCCAGGGTGTCACATATGCACCCCTTGTAGGTACACGAGGGTCAGTGGGTGCTTTTGTCTACTGGCCTGGCTGTTTTCAGAAATACCGCGTGGACCAGGGCTCATCCCACTGAACCCTTGCACTCCTTCCCTGTATGCAAAACTCTACTCAGACAACACAAGATGAGGGTACGACACATTGGTAAGACTTTATTGGTCCACCGACAGGCAAAAACATATTATACATTCAGAGCAAGAACACAATATGGTACAAACAACAAAGGCTCATCCTTCTGCTGGCCCGCCAGGGATTAGAATCTTCTTGACTTGGAGGCTTCCAGGGCCAACCTTTGCAGTCTACCAGCACCCTACTTTTGGCAGGAACACACTAAACAGAGATAGTGGCAAGCTTAGGAAGCTGACCGAGCATAGCAAGATATCCAACAGGCAACCGAGTAGTCCCAACCTGGCTTCTCCAAGCAAATCTTTAGGCTCAGTGTTCAGCAGTGAAGCAGTTCTGTGAACCTTCAGCTGGAACCTAAGGTGAAATCTTGTACAATATCCGAAGTGATGTAGTTCTGTGTGTCCTCAGCTGGAACTGGAGCTCCTTGGCTGAGATGATGTAGAATCCTTCTTTAAGTAATACAGTTCAATGGTTCCCCCAGCTGGAACTGAAACTCTTCAGCTGGGGTAATGTAGAGTTTAACCCTTGTGACAGAAGTAAGGCCCTTTTACACCACTCAGTTCTCTTACAGGATTGGTGGCGATGGCTGCTCTCTCATTGGTCACAAGTTCAATTCAACTGTATAATTTTTCTCTAAGCTATGCAGTCAGAGGAGCTCAGGCAATGCATATTTAGAGACAATAAGGCTCTGATCAGTCTGGGAAGAGACAATGGTTAACTTCTTTATTTAACAAACAATAGGACCCATACATCTGGCCTAATTAAGGACAGTTTGCCCTAACACATGTGGCCAAATACTGAGACATGATTCCCAACATAGTTATCAACTTTAGCATTTGTTATACTTTGAAAAACTGGATCAACTAAAATAAGTTTTAATAGGGTACTTGAACCTGCAATCAATTGATTGTGTAATACAGAACAGTGCATAAGAACTGCTATGTACAGCTAAAATCACATGTATCTCAAATATTGTGAAGGGGTTTAATAACAATTGCATAATTACATTGTTATTACAATGACATAACAATTGTTGAAAAATGACTGTCCTTTGGACATATATTTTCAAAGAAAAATTCCTAAAGTTGCAACTTAGGCGCACACCGCACAGATGATGTCTGCCAGCCCAGCTAATCATATCTCTAGCCTGAAATCCCAAAGGGTAAGGCAATTCATGCAGCACTTGTTCATAGCCATAGAGTAGTGACCTGGTCCATTGACCACAGTCGCACAAAGTGATTGGCTAATCCATATTATATATCATTCCTTGTATATGGTGAATGATGAAAAGAAATTAACTCTATAAGGAACACAGGGTTTGGACCTAGAGGTTTGGGCTAAAGTTATTTTCTCTGATGAATCCACTTCAGATCGTTTTGGAAGTATAATTGTGCTGAGAAAAAATTGTAAGAACAACCATGTGTCCTGGGGTGTGTTAATTCATGAAATGCCTTTTTTTGCCTCTTTTTCTGGCAGTAAGTAAAACAGTTATGGTTGAAATGTTCCAAACTAGAATTATTGCTTCTTGTAGACAAAATGTATATACATACTGTTTTACATCCAATGTAGAAAGTCTAGTATTCCTCTAGAATCAAAGATATCCAGACATACACCTAAGTTCCATATATCTCTATTGATCCCCTATTATTGCTTTTTACACAATAAAATTTTCATATATTTACGTAATGCACATGAGTCAATAATTTGTGGTTGAAAGTTTATCTTAAACACATAAAAAATAGTAACATTAAGTAAAATGTGGTTAAAATATTTGAACACAACAGTAGAAAAGGTGTTTTGCAAAGACTCCTAAAATGACTCACTGTATCTTACAATTCTGCCTGCCTTCCTCAGTCAGTTAAGCATGGTATTAACCTTCTCAGATCTATCCTAGTACTCATGGGATTTTTCTGGACCTACAGATAAGGCTATGTTAATAAATGTTCTTTTATTTCTCTCTGGCACACATATCTATCCACAGCTGCAGAAGCAATCCTTTATCAAAATTCATAACCCAAGCTTCTCTGGTTTGTAGTGTGGAATATAATGGATAAAGGTTTCTCAGTCTGTTTTCTCAAGTGGGTCATGTTGTTCTAACAACCATTTGAGCAGTTAGAGATTTATAACAATGATTTCAATATATTTTTTGCAGCACTTTTGAAGATTTTCTCCATACTAAAATTTTAAGAAACTGCAAGATTTTGGCACCTAGAAGTAAATTCCATTATTTATTTTATATTATTTTTAAGGATGTTAATACTAGCAAAAACGTTGCTAGTGGTGAAATTTCTAATGAAATACTGATCAATGGATGTGCTCAATTTGCATACATTTTGTGGGTGTGATTGTGCATATAAAGCTTTTTGTTATGCAATTAGCAGTTGTAGGAGTAAATGCATCAATTCCAAGCTGCAAATTAATGCAGGAAAAATTACAGTAATAGAAATGCTATGTGTAGACAGATTTTAGCATGTTGCCACCAAATAAACCTAAATCACAATAAAATCTAAAGTTAAATTGCATTTAAGGATCACAGGACTCGACAAGTATTTTACTTTCTTCAGTATGACTGATAAATTTGTTTTAAAGCCAAATTGGTTCAGAGACAAACGCAATTGAACCTTACTAAAGCTGGGTTCACACATAGCGACAGCGACAACGACGTCGTTGTTACGTCACCATTTTCTGTGACGCAACAGCGACCTTGTAAGTCACTGTTATGATCGCTGCTTAGCTGTCAAACACAGCAGATGCAGCAGCGATCATAACGACACGCGTCGCTGTGCTACATGTGCAGAGAGCAGAGAGCCGCGCACACTGCTTAGCGCTGGCTCCCTGCACTCCTAGCTACAGTACACATTGGGTTAATTACCCGATGTGTACTGCAGCTACATGTGCAGAGAGCAGGGAGCCGCGCACACTGCTTAGCGCTGGCTCCCTGCACTCCTAGCTACAGTACACATCGGGTTAATTACCCGATGTGTACTGCAGCTACATGTGCAGAAAGCAGGGAGCCGGCACTGGCATTGTGAGAGCGGCGGACGCTGGTAACGAAGGTAAGTATCGGGTAACCAGGGAAAGGTCTTCCCTTGGTTACCCGATGTTTACCCTGGTTACAGCTTACCGCAGCTGCCAGATGCCGGCTCCTGCTCCCTGCTCGCTTCATTTCGTCACTCTCTCGCTGTCATACACAGCGATGTGTGCGTCACAGCGGGAGAGCGACGACCAAAAAATTGAAGCTGGACATTCAGCAACGACCAGCGACCTCACAGCAGGGGCCAGGTCATTGCTGGATGTCACACACAGCGACAGCGACGGGACGTCGCTGCAATGTCACAGAAAATGGTGACGTATCAGCGACGTCGTTGTCGTTGTCGCTGTGTGTGACACCACCCTAATTTTGTGGTGCTGAAGACAATGATGATGCTTAAATTTGCTTATTGTTCTCATTTTCAAGATGAAGAGGAGGTTGTAATTACTTATAACATCTTTCATGCAAACTTATAGAAAAATTGTGTCTTTATTATTTCACCATCATTGTTGCATTGTTAGTAGCTATTCTATTGCATCTTCTATTTAGTATATTGAGAGAGCGAGCATTGTCAGCTCTGATACATCGCTCTGTACAGAGCGAGAAGCAGGCTGACAGTGAGTGTATGATTCAACTTGCGTCTCGCATCGCTATCAGCCAGTACAGCCTGACACTCTCCAGACAGGAGCACTTCAGTTGCATAGAAATACATGCAGCTGACCGCTCCTGTCAGGAGAGTATGTAGCCGTACCGGGTGATGCCGATGCGACACGCGCACAGTGACAGTCAAAGTTCAGTTAACAGGACCGTCCGTGACAGCATAGCCATGTGACCAGTCTGTAACCAACGAGAAAATGCAACATTCACAACTGACTGGTCAGATGGCTATGATGTACCTGAAGGTCCTCTACGTCAGTGCTGGTTACTGGGAGAGCACAGCAATGATCGGACGCGGAAGCAGAAGCGGCCGGGAGACAGAGTCTGTAGGACACATCACGGAACATGTAAGTATAATGACAATGTTTATTATTAACTATATTCTGTATTTTAAAGCCCGCCCGCCCCATCCCATAACTGTAAAGCCTGAGTTCAGTGTTTGGATACAAGTTCATGTTATCTCAGAACCCGAACTCAATCTTTACAAAACGTTCAGGCTAGGCTTCTGAACGCGAACATCGGGGCATTCGCCCATCACTAGAAACGTCAACTCAGCTCCGATGATGTAATCTTAATTACAGTTGCATCACTTACTTTTCAAAATGCTCCCTTTGTAAGATATACAGTTTTAGGAATTCTTAGCTTAGTTTTAGCATATTGACATTTTGTATGTGTTTTCTCAGATATGCCATGTTCTTGCATTATCAAAGCAGATATAATCTTCAGTATCATCTCTTCGCTGATGATACGCAAATCTACCACTCTGGACCTGACATCACCTCCTTACTAACCAGAATCCGACAATGTCTGTCCGCTAATTCATCCTCTTTCTCTGCTCAATTTCTAAAACTTAACATGAACAAAACAGAATTCATTTTCTTTCCTCCTCTTCACTCAACCATCCGAATATACCTATCCATCTATGTCAATGGCTGCTCACTATCCCCAGTCTCACATGCTTGCTGCCTGGGGTGACCCTCGACTCTGCTCTCTCTTTCAAGCCACACATCCAAACCCTCTTCTCTTCCATACACCTTCAACTCAATAATAATTCCCAGATTCGTACATTCCTTTCTCATGAAGTTGCAAAAACACTAGTGCATGCCCTTTTTATCTCCTGCCTTGAATAACGCAACCTCCTGCTTTGTGGACTCCGTGCAAACAGTCTCGCACCTCTTCAATCCAGTCTAAACTATTCTACCTGCCTAATCCACCTGTCAACTCCTACTCCCCGGCTTCCTCTCACCGCTAATCTCTTCACTGGCTTCCCATTGCCCAACAACTCCAGCTCAAAGCCATAACCAATGCATACAAAGTAATCCACAACCTGTCTCCTCCATACATCTGTGACCTACTCTCCCAGTACTTATCTGTATCTTCACCCTTTCTTTTGTAGACTGTGAGCCCTTGCGGGCAGAGTCCTCTCTCCTCCTGTACCAGTCTGTAAAAATAACGGTTTGCAGTAAAGTAACATGCATCTCCCATCAATTTCAATATATTATATATATATATATATATATATATATATATATTACAGACCAAAAGTTTGGACAAACCTTCTCATTCAAAGAGTTTTCTTTATTTTCAGGACTCTGAAAATTGTAGATTCACATTGAAGGCATCAAAACTATGAATTAACACATGTGGAATGAAATACTTAACAAAAAAGGTTGAAAAAACTGAAAATATGTATTATATTCTAGGTTCTTCAAAATAGCCACCTTTTGCTTTGATTACTGCTTTGCACACTCTTGGCATTCTCTTGATGAGCTTCAAGAGGTAGTAACCGGAAATTGTCTTACAACAGTCTTGAAGGAGTTCCCAGAGATGCTTAGTACTTGTTGGCCCTTTTGCCTTCACTCTGCAGTCCAGCTCACCAAAACTATCTCAATTGGGCTCAGGTCTGGTGACTGTGGAAGCCAGGTCATCTGCCGTAGCATCCCAGCACTCTCCTTCTTAGTCAAATAGCCCTTACACAGCCTGGAGGTGTGTTTGGGGTCATTGTCCTGTTGAAAAATAAATGATGGTCCAACTAAATGCAAACCGGATGGAATAGCATGCATCTGCAAGATGCTGTGGTAGCCATGCTGGTTCAGTATGCGTTCAATTTTGAATAAATCCCCAACAGTGTCACCAAAAAAGCACCCTCACACCATCACACCTCCTCCTCCATGCTTCACGGTGGGAACCAGCCATGTAGAACCCATCCGTTCACCTTTTCTACAAAGACATGGTGGTTGGATCCAAAGATCTCAAATTTGGACTCAGCTGTGTCCAAACTTTTGGTCTGTACTGTATATATATATATAAAAAATTATTGTATACCAATATTATCAATAGGACTTCATGTAGGACTATTCATAGGGCAAATTGTGCAAATGTTAACTGAACAGACAAAAAAGGGAAACACGATCAAACACCCATATTATTCTATATCAAAAAGATTTTATTAAATTACTCATTACAATTAAAATATTTTTCAAGTTCATTGGTGGGGCAAAATACATGTGCATCAATTGGACATTTTAAAAAGACTGAGATCACATTTAATATTAACTAAAGTAAAGTTCTGCTGTGCTGTACTAAGATAATGTCCCACTAGGGGTCATACTAGATCTAGTTCAATACAGGTCTTTGATTATAAAGTGCCAAAGGAGTGTACATAATATAACACACCACTTGGGGTCGCTAGGAATCTTATACTTGCATATTCACCTCAGTGAAGTAAAGTGCAGGTAATTGCAGCAAACAAGCGATCACACAGTCCAGCACCTGGCACCCTACACATGTTTCGGCTTTCCAAAATCATTCATCAGGGGGCGTGTCCAAAAGCCAAAGAAGGAAATTTAAATACTATCAGTGTCCAATTGCTGCACAGCACCATCTATGACGCGCGTTGCCATGGCAACGCCCCACCGCCGACCCCATCGCCGCGTCACTGATCAGATGCTGCTGGGCATCACATGACCCAGACAATCAGACCCGTAAAGACACAGCAAGCTGGCTGGACACCGGGAAACAATGGCAACCATGCATGCAGGTACACAGCGGTAGTATGATATATGGACACATTCGTATGTAATTAAAATCTCACACCGTCATTTAATCAAAGAATGAAAATAGAAAAATATGTATATATAACTAACTCTAACAACCCCTACACCATTTAAAAGGGAAGAGAGAGTAAGCATATCTAGTGGGTACATATCTACTTACATAATCACCGGTTTTGTCTGTTCCCCTATTCCGTGATGCACCGCTGCATTGTCTGTTGCGCAGCCACAGTTCACACCACATCATAACCATGGTAACCAGGGACAACAAGGGAGGCGGCACGCAAATTGTGGGCTGAGTAAGCTGAATCCGGTTTCCAGCATAACACTCACCACATCCAAGCACAACGCAGTGTTTTAGTCACACATTGCCGAGGTTACGGAGCAGTAAGGAGGCGTGCCCGGGTAGGCCTGCTAGTGCCTGACATCACCATGTGTTGAGCGGTGTCTTGCAGAGCCGTGACATATCTGGCTGCCATGAGGAGCACTGCGTATTGAGTTTGTCGGTGGAGCTAGCTTTTTGGAGGTGGGCTCTCCTCACAAGCATTTTTAGATGGACGAGATGAGAAGATCACTCACACACACACATGCACACACACACACACACGCAAACACACACACAAACACACACACACACACACATTTTGGCTCTATTTGAATGGACAATCGGTACAGGGGAGCCTTTTTTTAATTATTTTAATAAATAATAATAAAAAAAATGACATAGGATCCCCCTTATTTTTGATTGCCAGCTAGGTAAGCCCAGACATCTGGGGGCTGGGATTCTCAGCGGGGTGAGGCTCATGCTATATGTGCCCCCCACATTGTGAATCGCAGTCCGAAGGTGCCCAGATCTGGCATATACAGGATATGTGATATACCAGATCTGTAGCTTACCCAGCTCTTCCAGTCTGCCATGGTGCTTTTCGCAGACTGGGTAATAAGATGTTAATATCAGCTGTTTTTTTGCCAGCTGATATTAAGATGACTATGGGGAGATAAGGTATGCACACCAGTGACTATGTAAGGGGAATACATGAAATAGCAGAAACTGCTGTGTGAATACTGACTTGAAAAATCCAATAGCTATATGCAAGAGTGAAAATGTGAAAAATGGAATCTGCATTACTGCCATGAACATATGAATCAAGAGAAATTTAGCTACTGAATTGATCAATGCAATAGAGCCCCAACACTACGCCAAAGTATTTCTCTACGTTGGGGTCCCTAGCTTGTGTGTGTCCTCTCATGCAGTTTAAAAACTTACCGTGTATGGGAAGCTGAGACCCAGGCTATTTATGCGTATGATATGGATTGGCTGATATTAAGCCCTGAATTAATAAAGTTTGGCTTCAGCTTGAAACCAGACTTTATCAAGTCATCTGTAGTAAAGTAAAATAACACACACACTAAACACCTTTATTAAAATAAAACACAGAAAATACTTTTATTTTAAATAAAGACAATCAAACCCTCATTTACCATTTTAGTAAATCCCCAAATCCCTCCAAAGTAGTCCACTAATCAATGTCCCACGCAGCTCTCATACTTACCTGGCTCTGTGCTGTGTGCTGTCCGCTGTGCTAACCCCAAACATAGCCAGCTCCGACGTAAATCCACAACCGAGGTCCCGTGCCGGCGCTGCTATATCCACTTCTCCTACTGAGCGGTGATATGAAGTGACCACTCAGCTCAAGGTCCGGCATACAATGACAGCCCGCGGTTTTGGGAGCGGTGATCTCAGAGCTGTCATTGTATGCTGGACCTCGCACTGAACGGTGATATGAAGCGACCGCTAAGTGCCAGGGCCGGTACAGAATGACTGCTCTGAGATCACCACAAGAGCTTCAGAGCGGTCATCTGTGCCGGTGAGCGGGGGATAGTGGAAGACAGGCAGCAGGGGAGAGTGGAAGACAGGGGAGAGAAAGAGAGAGAGAAAGAAAGAGGAAGAAGAGAAAGAAAGAGAGAGGGAGGAGAGAGAAAGAGGGAGGAGAGAGAGGGAGGAGAGAGAGGGAGGAGAGAGAGAAAGAGACAGGGAGGAGAGAGAAAGAGGGAGGAGAGAGAGGGAGGAGAGAGAGAAAGAGAGAGGGAGATAGAGGGAGAGAGAGTGGATAGAGAAGGAGGAGAGAGAGGGACGGAGGAGAGAGAGGGAGGAGAGAGAAGAGGGAGAGAGAGGGATGGAGGAGAGAGTGAGGAGAGAGGGGGAGAGAGAAGATGAGAGAGAGAGAGGAGAGAGAGAGGCGAGAGAGAGGGAGAGGCAGGGACAGGGAGGAGAGACACAGAGGGAGGAAATAGAGAGAGGCAGGATAGAGAGAGGAGAGAGAGAGAGAAAGGGACGGAGGAGAGAGAGGGACAGAGGAGAGAGAGATGGACAGAGGAAAAATAGAAAGGGAGGGGAGAGACAGAGGGAGGAGACAGTGGGAGGAAAGAGAGAGAGAGGGAGGAGAGAGAGGCAGGATAGAAAGAGAGAGGGAGCGTATTATATTTTTAGAAGGAAAGTGCACAGCACTACTTACCAGTACAGGAGGTGATTCACTAATCCCGTTCCATGATATTCAGTGTAGCTCTTGCCATGTGGATTTTCTTGGCATGCCGGGTGTGATCATGAAATAATACACTCACGTTAGTTCTCCTGATTTGATGGAAAAACGAAGTCACCAACCGTGGTGCCAATGCCCAGCAATAGTATTCAATTTGAAGAAAAACAGAGATTGGCAGCACTCTGCGGTATTCCAAGACTTCTTTATTTTTAGATGCTGACAGGTGAAACGGACATGAGGGAATGGAGGGAGGGGAGCACGAGGACGACGGTACCGTTTCGCACCTCTAGGGGTGCTTTCACGGGTCCATTATTTCTTTAAAAAGAGAGAGGGAGGATAGAGAGGGATGGAGGAGAGAGAGAGAGGGAGAGAGGAGGATAGAGAAGGAGGAGAGAGGGACGGAGGAGAGAGAGAGGGAGGATAGAGAAGAAGGAGAGAGAGAGGGAGGAGAGAGTGAGCAAAGAGGGAAAGAGAGGGACAGAGGAGAGAGGGACAGAGGGAGGATAGAGAGAGACAGAGGGAGGAAAGAGAGGGAGGAGAGAAAGGCAGGATAGAGAGCGAGAGAAAGCAAGATGAAGGAGAGATAGAGAGAGGGAGGGAGGAAGGTTAGAGAAGGAGGAGAAAGAGAGGGAGGAGAGAGGGAGGTAGGATAGAGAGACATAGGGAGGAGACAGAAGGAAGAGAAAGAGAGAGGGAGAGAGAGGGACGGAGGAGAGAGAGAGAGAGAGGGAGGGTAGAGAAGGAGGAGAGAGGGAGGAGAGAGAGAGGGGGGATAGAGAGGGAGGACAGAGAGGATGTTTAGAGAGGGAGGGGAGAGAGGCAGAATAGAGAGAGAGAGAGGGAGGAGTGGGAGAGAGAGGGATGGAGGAGAGAGACATTAAACCCTAAGTTAATAAAGTTTGGCAACAGCTTGAAACCAGACTTCATCAATTCACCTGTAGTAAAGTAAAATAACACACACTAACACCTTTATCTACATACATATTCACCACTTTTTTCTTTTTTCCTATTCCATCATGCACCGTGCCACTGTCAGTTGTGCAGGCGCAGTTCAAACTGCCCCTGTGCAACTGACATAAATGTCACCCGCAGCTCAACCCGCGGCTCCGCCACCCCCGCACCTTAGATTACACCGGCGGCTCCGCCACCCCCCGCACATTACACTACACCCATGGCTCTGCCACCCCCGCACATTACATTAAACCCTCGGCTCCGCCCCTGCACATTACATTACACCCGCAGGTCTGCCACCCCCGCACATTACATTACACCATCGGTTCCGCCCCCGCACATTACATTACACCCGCGGCTCCACTTAATACTCCCGCACATTACATTACACCCATTGCTCCACTTCATACTCCCGCACAGCAGAGTCCTGCAGACACAGAGCAGAGTCCCCTGGAGCAGCAGCTGTGACTGATCACATGACAGTGACATCACACAGGTCCTGTAAGCACATAGTTGCATCTATATTGGAGTGGATATTTGAGGATCTCCCTGCAGCCTCCATTCTAGACAGTTCAGTGCTGTCTGTGTGTGTGTGCTGAGTGTATAGCAGAGCTGTCCGTGCCTGTCTTTGTCTGTGGGCGCCTGTGTCTGCGCGTGCCTGTGTCTGTGTTTGGCGTGCCTGTGTCTGTGCGCACCTGTGCCTGTGTCTGTGTGTTAGAGCTGAGTGTAAAGCAGAGCTGTATGTGTTAGAGAAAGAGAAATAAATAAAAAAAAAAATATATACACACACACACATTATGTTTATTTACAATAAAAATACACACAGCCTTTAATACATTTAATATGCCCCCAAAAAAATCAGCTTACAAGGGACCGCATAGTTTAAACACACACTGCACACAGGGGAGACACCACATAGTGAACACAGCTCAAGAAACACAACACCAGATACCAATATACAGCACAAAACAAGGGAGAGACACTGCACAGGGGTGAAAGAGGTCAAATGATGCAACACACACAATACACAAATGCGGAGGAATGACATATACATAATAGATATATTGGAAAGCGCAATTAGTGTGACACATGTCCACTGCTCCTGTCAGCACCACTAAGCATAGACAGATCTTCATTTCACCTCACTGCCGATGCGATAGCATCGGGCCTATTTCTAGTAGCTAATAATAGTAACATACAACATTATCGCAATTATATTGTCACAAAGATTTTGTGATCAAGAAAATTTTGAAAAATGGCAATCTACCAACCATTCCATAGTACAAAATTAATCTACCAAAAAGCAGATCATTATACACATATATACAGTACAGGCCACAAGTTTGAACGCATCTCATTCCAAGAGTTTTCTTTATTTTCATGCCTCTGAAAATTGTAGATTCACATTGAAGGCATCAAAACTATGAATTAACACATGTTGAATTAAATACTTAACAGAAAAGTGTGAAACAACTGAAAATATGTATTATATTCTAGGTTCTTCAAAGTAGCCACCTTTTGCTTTGATTACTGCTTTGCACACTCTTGGGATTCTCTTGATGAGCTTCAAGAGGTAGTCGCCAGAAAAGGTTTTCACTTCACAGGTGTGCCCTGTCAGGTTTAATAAGTGGGATTTCTTGCCTTATAAATGGGACTGGGACCATCAGTTGTGTTGTGCAGAGTCTGGTGGATTCACAGCTGATAGTCCTACTGAATAGACTGTTACAATTTGTATTATGTCAAGAAAAAAGCAGTTAAGTAAAAAAAAACGAGTGGCCATCATTACTTTAAGAAATGAAGGTCAGTCAGTCGAAAAATTGGGAAAACTATGAAAGTGTCCCTAAGTGCAGTGGCAAAAACCATCAAACACTACAAAGAAACTGGCTCACATGAGGACCACCCCAGGAAAGGAAGACAGAGTCACTTCTGCTGCGGAGGATAAGTTTATCCGAATCACCAGTCTCAGAAATCGCAGGTTAAAAACAGCTCAGATTAGAGACCAGGTCAATGCCACACAGAGTTCTAGCAGCAGACACATCTCTAGAACAACTGTTAAGAGGAGACAGGCCTTCATGGTAAAATAGCTGCTAGGTAACCACTGCTAAGGACTGGCAAAACGCAGAAGAGACTTGTTTGGACTAAACAACACAAGGAATAGACGTTAGACCAGTGGAAATCTGTGCTTTGGTCTGATGAGTCCAAATTTGAGATCTTTGGATTCAAGCACCGTGTCTTTGTGCGACGCAGAAAAAGTGAACGGATGGACTCTACATGCCTGGTTCCCACAGTGAAGCTTGGAGGATGAGGTGTGATGGTGTGGGGGTGCTTTTCTGGTTACACTGTTGGGGATTTATTCAAAATTGAAGGTATACTGAACCAGCATGGCTACCACAGCATCTTGCAGCGGCATGCTATTCCATCCGGTTTGCGTTTAGTTGGACCATCATTTATTTTCAACAGGACAATGACCCCAAACACACCTCCAGGCTGTATAAGGGCTATTTGACTAAGAAGGAGAGTGATGGGGTACTACGCCAGATGACCTGGCTTCCACAGTCACCAGACGTGAACCCAATCGAGATGGTTTGGGGTGAGCTGGACTGCAGAATGAAGGCAAAAGGGCCAACAAGTGCTAAGCATCTCTGGGAACTCCTTCAAGACCGTTGGAAGACCATTTCCGGTTACTACCTCTTGAAGCTCATCAAGAGAATGTCAAGAGTGTGAAAAGCAGTAATCAAAGCAAATGGCTATTTTGAAGAACCTAGAACATATTTTCAGTTTTTTTACACTTTTTTGTTAAGTATTTCATTCCACATTTGTTAATTCATAGCTTTGATGCCTTCAATGTGAATGTACAATTTTCAGAGTCAAGAAAATAAAGAAAACTCTTTGAATGAGAAGGTGTGTCCAAACTTCTGGCCTGTTATATATATATATATATATATATATATATATATACACACACAGCATAAGCTCTAGTTGCACCATTATATCTCAAATAGGGCTTTATATAAATACCAACTGATTAATCAGTACATCTACAGCGCTATGGAATAGCTTATGCTATAATCATAATTAATAATACATAATACATGTCAATACACTACACTGTTATGTCACAAAGTCGAAACATGACTAGGAAAGCCTACAACCTGTATTTTGGCTGCAGAATAGGAGATCAGGGCAAGGGTTGAGCTCCACACATATGCTGCAATAGATGACATCACATATTACCCAGGGGTTGCATGGGAAGAGGCAATATATGTCTTTTGCAGTCCCAATGATCTGAAGAGAGCCAACAGATCCCACTATCAATTGCTTTTGTGCATGGTGAACACCATTATGAAAGGAGTTTTAAGGAAAAAGTGGACTTTACATGATCCAAACATTCCATCTGCAATACATACAGTACCACAACACAAAAGATCTGCCAGGTCTAAAAGCACTAGAAACATTTTCAGTCAAGTCACGTAAAGAAGGTTGTCACAAAGCATCTTCCTCTCATGATCCAGGCTTTCTGTCAGCAATCTCAACCACACTTTATAACACAAAATGAACTGAATGATCTGTCCAAGACTAAAGGGTGCTTAACATGCTGCGACATCGCTAACGATATATCGTCGGGGTCACGGTGTTTGTGACGCACATCCGGCGTCGTTATCGACATCGAAGCATGTGACACCTATGAGCGACCTTAAACGATCGCAAAAGAGTTAAAAATCGTTGGTCTCTGACACGTCTATCAGTTACCAAAAATCATTGTCTGGTCAGTAGCGAGGTTGTTCGTCGCTCCTGCGGCGTCACTTATCGTTATGTGTGACACCGCAGGAACGACGAACATCTCCTTACCTGCATCCACCGGCAATGAGGAAGGAAGGAGGTGGGCGGCATGTTCCGGCTGCTCATCTCTGCCCCTCCTCGGCTATTGGGCGGCCACTTAATGACGCCGCAGTGACGTCGCTATGACGCCGAACACACCTCCTCCTTGAAGGAAGGATTGTTTGGCAGTCACAGCGACGTTGCTGAAAAGGTATGTGCGTTTGAGGCTGCTGTAGCGATAATGTTCGCTACTGCAGCGATTGACAAATGTCGCACGAATGACGGGGGCGGGTGCTATCGCTAGCAATGTTGCAGCATGTAAAGCACCCTGAAGGCTGAGCTTTTAGGTTCCAGGCTACACCACTGCAAGCTGGCGATGTCTGGATTTCTTTGTTCTGCAACCATGATAAAGGTATTCCCCAAAACTTCTTCATGGAGGGTGATCTTGTGGCATGCATGAACATCAACAGTTTAATGGAAGCTTTGAAGATAAGTCATATTCCAGGGAAATTTAGATTTGCCCAAAACAAGCTATTAGCTATTTTGCTTCATAATGGCAATGTGCTACTCTCAATTCCAGTTGGTTACGCAGTCCACATGAAAGAAATGTATGACAATACGAAACAGCTCTTGAGGTGCCTAAAGTATGAGCAACCTTTGTGGCCCTCTGGGGTGACATAAAGGTAGTTTCTTTCTTACTTGGTCTCCAGGGTGCATACAAAATACTGCTGCTTTCTGTGTGAGAGGGATAGTCGTGTAAGAGAATATCCCTGTAATAAAAGAGATTTTCCGCTCCTACACTTACTTCAGCTAGGGAGTAAAAGTGTCCTGCATCCAGCACTTATTGACCCACATAAAATTTTGCTACCACCATTGCATATCAAGTTGGGCCTAATGAAGGATATCATAAAGGCAATGGTTAAAAATGCAAAAGCATTCAAGTATCTCATTCATAAATTTCTAAGTTTGAGTGACTCAAAGTTAAAAGAAAAATTGGACCTCAGATTCATAAGCTTCTTCAATATGAGAATTTTCTTTTTTAGTTGTAGGGCAAGATAAAGGCTGCATTGGTAGCATTCACATTAGTGATAACTAATTTCTTGTGAAACCCAAAAGTAGATAACTATGAAGAGTTGGTGGAAAACTCTTCCAAACATGTAAGTATCTTGGCTGTAACACATCTTTAAAGATTTATTTCTTACATTTGCATCTAGACTTTTTCCTACAAACTGCAGAGCAGTGAGCAACAAGCACAGTGAGAGATTTCACTAAGATATTGCGGCTATAGAGAAAAGATGTCAAGGAAAATGGAATCCATCAATGCTTGCAGATTACTGTTGGACAACTGTAAGAGATGATCCGATACAGGAGTACAAGAGACAAGCAATAAATAGTTGTCACTGAATGAGGAACAAAGTTTGTAAGGAAATTTCTATAAAAGGGGCTTTACACGCTACGACATCGCTAATGCGAACTCGTTGGGGTCAAGGAATTGGTGACGCACATCCGGCCACATTAGCGATGCCGTTGCGTGTGACACCTATGAGCGATTTTGCATCGTTGCAAAAACGTGCAAAATCGCTCATCGGTGACATGGGGGTCCATTCTCAAAAATCGTTACTCCAGCAGTAACAAGGTTGTTCCTCGTTCCTTCGGCAGCACACATCGCTCCGTGTGACACCGCAGGAACGAGGAACCTCTCCTTACCTGCCTCCTGGCCGCTATGCAGAAGGAAGGAGGTGGGCGGGATGTTACGTCCCGCTCATCTCCGCCCCTCCACTTCTATTGGGCGGCGGTTCAGTGACGCAGCTGTGACGTCGCTGTGACGCTGAACAAACCGCGCTCCTTAGAAAGGAGGCGGTTCGCCGGTCACAGCGACGTCGCCGGGCAGGTAAGTAGTGTGACGGGTCTGCGCGATGTTGTGTGGCACGGGCAGCGATTTGCCCGTGTCATGCAACAGATGGGGACGGGTACCCACGCTAGCAATATCGGTACCGATATCGTAGCGTGTAAAGCGGCCTTAACTGTTTATAATTCACAATACTATTTAGACATGTGTTACTTATTAGAATTGTTGCTACATTTCTTCTAAATAAATATTAGAATATTGGCAGAACAAAATATTACACTTCTATATATTTGCAAAAATAATGTTTCAAAGTACTCAAACTTTTATACATTAATGTAGCATTAAAAGGAAAACTCTTCGATATATAGATCAAAAGCCAATTCATAATTTTCCTTGTGAGATTTGAATTCAGGATCTGAACCTGACAACTTTTGAAAGTATGCAGAACAGTTGATTTTGGAAACATTTTGCATAGCCATAGTTGATATTAATATTATGATTATTATTTAATCAAAGACAATCATCAGACAGTGAACATGAAAGAGGAAAACAAACCCTGTAAACATGTGGAAAGTGCCATAGAGTGTATCGATGAGGCCAATACCCTTATTTTTTAATTCAATCACCTTTTTGGCACCCCATTCTGGTTCCTAGGTCTTGTCCACCAGAAAATCATCATCGTTATTAGTGATGAGGGAGCATGTTTGGTACTGCTTGACATTAGATTGAGCATAAGGGTGCTCGGGTACGTTTGCTACTCGATTGAGTATCCCTGGTGCTCGAAAGCCATGCTTGAGTCCTGACCCAGCATGTTTCCCGGCTGTTAGACAGTGAATTAACATGTGAAGATTGAATGCCATACACAGTAATGCTATTGCCATGTTGGTCACTGGCATTACTGTGATTTGCTGGTCCATCGCATCATCGGGTCTAAGGGGTGCTTCACACACAGCGAGCTCGCTGCCGAGATCGCTGCTGAGTCACGCTTTTTGTGACGCAGCAGTGACCTCATTAGCGATCTCGCTGTGTGTGACACTGAGCAGCGATCTGGCCCCTGCTGCGAGATCGCTGCTCGTTACACACAGCCCTGGTTCGTTTTCTTCAAAGGCGCTCTCCCACTGTGACACACAGATCGCTGTGTGTGACAGCGAGAGAGCGACAAATGAAGCGAGCAGGGAGCAGGAGCCGGCATCTGGCAGCTGCGGTAAGCTGTAACTAAGATAAACATCGGGTAACCAAGGTGGTTACCCGATATTTACCTTAGTTACCAGCCTCTGCCGCTCTCACGCTGCCTGTGCTGCCGGCTCCGGCTCTCTGCACATGTAGCTGCTGTACACATTGGGTTAATTAACCCGATGTGTACTGTAGCTAGGAGAGCAAGGAGCCAGCGCTCAGTGTGCGCGGCTCCCTGCTCTCTGCACATGTAGCTGCATTACACATCGGGTTAATTAACCCGATGTGTACTGTAGCTAGGAGATCAAGGAGCCAGCGCTCAGTGTGCGCGGCTCCCTGCTCCCTGCACACACAGCTAAGCGGTGTGCGCTGGTAACTAATGTAAACATCGGGTAACCATACCCGATGTTTACCTTAGTTACCAGTGTCTGCAGCTTCCAGAAGCCGGCTCCGTGCAAGCGCAGCGTCGCTTGCACGTCGCTGCTGGCTGGGGGCTGGTCACTGGTCGCTGGTGAGATCTGCCTGTTTGACAGCTCACCAGCGACCATGTAGCGATGCAGCAGCAATCCTGACCAGGTCAGATCGCTGGTCGGATCGCTGCTGCATCGCTAAAGTGTGAAGGTACCCTAATGTAAGACTCATCGCGATGCTTGACACACAGTCTACTGGAAGCAGTTCAAGGAGAGTTCACATGTCCATGTTTCCAGTACATGTGTTGTCCATTTATACACGTACTGAAAACATGTTCACACGCAAACCCATTAAAATACGTATTGATTTTCACACTTATGTGTTTTTGTGTGGATCTCAAGAACACACATGTGACTCACATAGAGACTTGTCTATGTTTTTACCATCAGCAAAGATGAAAATGGTCAATAGAAGTATGTGGGCCAGTGAAAAATATGTACAACACACAGATGAAATCCGTGTGACATTTATGTCCTGTCCATGTGACAAGGACCCAAATTAAATGCATTCAAATAATTACTTTTAAATGCTAAAGATGTGCAAAGGTAAGAGATAGAGATAGCTAGATTGATTATTGAAATATAGATAGATAGAGTTTGCAGCAACTAACAAAATAAATAAATAATGTTTTTTAAAAAATGATGTGGAGTCCCACCCATTTTTGATAACCAGAAACAGTAAAGCAATCAGCTGCGGGCTCATATTATTAGGCTGAGAAAGTGTATATTTATTGTGCTCATTCCAGCCTAAAAATAACTGCCCGCAGCCACCCCAGAAGTGGCACATCACATTAGATTTGCCAAATTCGAGCCCTTTGCCTCATCTACTAATGATTGCACTGGTTTGGTGATAATCAGGGTAACGGTTTATAGGGTTGATGTCAGCTGTGTAGTATAAAATTGAACCGGGCACTCCCAAGGAAAAATATTTTTAAAATTTTTATTGATAACAGCAAAGTTCAAATCTATGGAGTTAAACCCTACCAGAGCATCTTAGTATACCAGAAGTGCCTTACCCTTTGACATTAGCTGTGTAGTATAAGCTGGCATCAAACCCTGGTGTTATTATTAAAATGGTGTCTATCAGACACCCCAAATACTAACCCAGTTTTCCAAAAAAAATACACACACATGAAAAAATATTTTTTTTCCATAAACACTTCCTGAAACTTTCTTTTGTTTACCATTTTATTAAAAAAGAAAAAAACATATTACTCAGCAATAGTCCAATGAATACACTGAAGTCCAAAGAAGGATATCTGAAAAAACAAAAACACAAAGAGAAAGAAACTACTTACCCTTCTTCACCACTTTATTCAAAGAAAAAAAAAATTCCCAGCTGATCCAATGTAGTTCAGAGTGAATTCAGCAAGCAAAGTCTATGGAGCATCATTCTGACACTCCATAGACTTTGATTACAAGCAATTCCACGTCACTCTGTGTGGCATTTCTGAAGAGTGGTGACATCAGCGACATTACCGTTGTCCAGTGTCGTCAAGTCACCAGGTCCCTCCAGGTGTACACTGCACTGCAGGGGACCTGGCACCTCTGACCAGTGGTGACATTAGTAACTCTACCACTTATCAGAGGTGCTGGGTATTGTGCAGTGCAGTATAACCCACAGTTACCTGGTGACTTGACGACCCTGAATAGCTGTAATGTTACGGGTGTCACCACTCTTCAGAGACACTTGGTCTCACGAAGCGTGGCCTGATAAATTACCTGTACGAAAAGTCTATGGAGTGTCAAAATGATGCTCCATAGACTTTGTTCGGTGGATTTACTTTCGACTATGTCTGATCATCTGGGAATTTTTTTTTTCTTTTTAAAATGGTGAATGAGGGTAGATGTGTTATAGCTCTCTTTTTTTTGTATAATTGTATTTTTTCTGATATCCTTTTTTGGACTATGGCACATTCCCTGGAATATGTTGGAGCTGGACAGGTTTTTTTTTACTGCAATGGTAAACAAGGGAAAGTTGCATGGAGTTTTTATTGAAATAAATTATTTTTTTGTGTGTATCTTTATTTTGGATTACTGGGTTAGTAATGGGGGTGTCTTATATACACCTCTCTGTTATTAACATCGAGAGATGATGCCAGCTGACATTACACAACCGACATCAACCCCAACTACCATGACAACGATTGGCACTGCAACTTGGCAATCGAGAAGAGCTGAGGTGAACCGCCAGAACTGGTGCATCTAATGTAGTGTGCCACTTCTGGGGCTGTTGTGGGCTACTATTTTTAGGTTGAAAAAGGCCCTCTAATCCATTTAGGTTATTTTCGTGCCTCCCCAGCCCTCCTATGAAGGTCTTCTGGAAAAATTCTTGAGTTTCTCATTGACTCAAATTTTATTCGATACTTAAGTAGAGATTGCCTGCGCATCCGACCTGCTCAATTATGGTACTGAGCAATTGAGCAATTAGTGCTGGCTCATCACTAATCATTATGCCTGTCTCAACTGAAAGTTACATCTGTGTGTAAAATGTCTTGAACTCCATTCTCCCACACCTGATTCCTACTTCAAGATTTGCCTGACTCAGAATGGCAATACTACTGAAAGTGTCCCTAACACCACCTCTCACTGAGCCAATCAACACATCAAAGTGATTTAATAATTTTCACTATCTTTTCTGATTCCAAGTCACCAAAGGCTGACTCTCCATCTCTTCCAATAAATCAGCTCGAAGAATATGTAATGGAGAAATATGTCACCTAGCACCTGAGGTCCTGTGGTTAAATGAATGTTCGCAACTAGTAATGGAGAAACCCGAACTGTAAAGTTTGGGGTTCATTCCAGAAACTTAGTGTAAATGCAGAGACCCCAATCACTAACTTGTCAGGGAATTCCATGTTACTGTTCAGGTTCGGCCACCAGGATAAGAAAAATACAAATGACAAATGGGCATTAAAACATGACAAATATACTTACCAAAACTCCTGCAAAGTTGTCACACTGCCCCGAGTCCTCTCAGTAAAGGTCATGCATCTTCACTGCTTGGTGGGAACCGCCAGTTTTGAGTTTAGGTAAACTCACTGATGTCACCACTCACAGCTGCGGCTTCCTCAGTGTGCCCCAGACACCGCAGTAATCGATCAAGTTTTTTAATTTGACCAAGCACTGTGATTTCAGAATGATGCAGAGCTGAGATTCTTCTGGGACATCATGTCTGGGAATTAGGACGGACCTGTCGGGGAGTTTAGAGGTTTAATAAACTGGAGAAAGAGGGTGTTTTTTTTAAATAAAGGATTTTCTCTATGTATTGTGTTTATTTATTTTTACTTACACAATTCGTAATGGAAGAATTCATAGACTGCACAGCATCTTTTCTAATTGTTTATTAAAATAATTTGCATGGGTCCCATGTAATTTGCAAGATAACGTATACAACTGGGGGCTGCAGCCTCGAGCTGTCTGCTTTAGCTGCGCTGGGTATCAAAATACAAAAATCTTGCACAATTTTTTTTCTGACTGCAACCAATCACAGATGCTGTCACAGGTCATATGCATGAGGTTTAATGACGGACCTGGAAGCAGTGTGGCAGCCGTGCGGAGACTTGGTAAGTGTAGTGGTCCTCCTTTAATGCCCATTTTGCTTCTTTTTCTAGCCCCCTAGCCCTTACTAATACTATTTTAAAAGACTTAAGTTTGGGTACCTTAGAATTCTATGGGGTTTGATGTCTAAGGTCAAGTTCGAGTTCAAGTCTAGTTCCGAATTGGACTTGTTTTTTAAGTGTGGCCGGACCCCCGAACCCATACATATACAGGTTCGCCCAGCTCTATCCACAATTTAAAATATTTCATGCTTTGGCAGCAGAGAATGTAGACTGATTAAAACACTGACTCAAACTAGCAGTGTAGCTATCAGGAACAATACCACCCTTCTCTGACTGAGATGAGTGATGTATCATACTGGATATTCAATTATGCCCTCTCGTTTCTCTCCACTAATATACTTAACAAATGCAAAGCAAGCAAATTATAATATGTGTTTGGTACTACTATTGATTTTTCAGCTGGTGCCAGAAGTGCAAGTCGCGCTGCTGCCTCCTTAGTTATATGTTTTTTTCTTTTGTCACGTTACTACATCTTTTGCTTGTGCCACTATTTTGTTTACCATACATTGTGGACACATGTTTTGAGTTTACAAAAATATATATGCACAATTATCCAACCAGTGAAAATTTTAGAATCAACAGAAACTTCTAAGTAGAGAAAACATGAGAGCAAAAAAGGATATTACAGCAACAGCCAAACTAGTGGTGTGGTGTCTCCATTTTGCAAACTTAAACAAAACATAGATTTCCATAGTTAAATGTATCAACTGTCATTTTTTTAGAGCTTTTGTTAGGCAAATTAAATCTTCATTACTAGTAACTGAAAACCCAAACAATAAAGTTCGGGGTCCACACCAGAAATCTAGTGTTCGTGCACGAACCCTGAATAAGGACTTCTCAGGGAAGTCCATGTTACTGTTTGGGTTCGGCCACCCAGATAGAAATACAAAAAAAAGCTAAAAGGAAGCAAAATAGAGATTAAAACAGGAAAATTATACTTACTGAGTCTCCGTGCGGCGGTCACACTACTTCCGGGGTCCTCTCTTTAGCTCTCATGAATATTCACTGCTTCACCTGCACACCCTCTTTGACAGCACTTGTGATTGGTTGCAGTGTAGTATTAGTTGTGACATGTAAAAATATATAAAGAATTGGAAAAAATGGCATAGGGTACCCCATATTTTTATACCCGGCGTAGATAAAGCAGACAACTACAGGCTGCAGCCCCCCAGATGTGTGGTTTATTTTGTCTGTGTATCAAATTACGAGGGACTCAATGCGACTTTTTAAAATTATTTAAATAAATAGTTTAAAAAAACAGCATGCGGTCCCCAAAATTTTGATACCCAGCAAAGATAAGGCACACAGCTGGGGGCTGGTACTCTCAACCTGTAGAAGCCCAAAATTTTTGCCTCCCAGCATAAAAATAACAGCCCTCAGATGCCTTGGTATTGTCACATTGATTAGATGTACCAACTCTAATGCCTTACCCGGCTCATCCCAATTGCTCTAATGAGGTGGCAATTGAGGTAATATATGGAGTTAATGACAGCTGTGATTTGTCATAAAAATCCCAGCTTCCATCAAGCCCAAGGTTAGTAATTGGCAGAGGTCTATGAGACCCCCATTACTAACCCTGTAAGTAAAATAAAATAAACACAAAACACACTGAAAAATCCTTTAAAAAAACCCCTCTATCTCCAATTTATTAATCCCCAAAGTACCCTTGCAGGTCCGACATAATCCATATGATGTCCCACAACAATCCTGGCTCTGCTACATCTGAGTTTGCAGTGTGCCGTCACATTAGAGATTGTGATTGATCACTGCAAGCTATCGAACATACTGTCCTGAGGGATCTGTCAGATCCCATGGTATCCCAGCTGTGACCTCAGGTAAACTCCATGTACTCAGTGAATTCATTGCCTGCTTACCAGCTCAGGCTATGTGCGCACATTGAGTATTTGGTTGCAGAAAATCTGCGTCTCCTGGCAGAAAAAAGACATGATGCCATTTTAATGCATTTTTCTACCAGGAGATGCAGATTTCTGCAGCAAATTTCTAAATCTTCTGGCAGAAAAATGCATCAATATGCGCTGCGGTTTTGATGTGGTTATCTGCCAGGAGATGCAATGAGCTCACCAGAGATCAATTCATCTGAGGTCAATGCTGAGATATTGTGGGAACCCCAACTGGGACATCAGGTGAACTCAGTGACGTCACTGTTAACAGCTGCGGGTCCGTCAGTGAGTTTGGCAGCTCGCAGTGATCGGTCATGTTTTCTAATGTGACTGCGCACTGTGACCTCAGATGTACTGACATAGGACCTCATATAAAATATCCATTACTATGGGTGTTTTGGGGGTTAAATTGGAGAAAGAGAGTGTAAAGGTTTTTTCTGAGCTGAAAATGCTTTAATGATTAAAGTGACATAAGCACTGAAATAGATAGCTAACTACTGCAAGAATTGGGATGAAATAGTGGAGCTCTATTTGAATATATGAATACTAGATGGAGGGCCACACGTAAATATCTTAGTAATGTATGCAGAAACATGGGCCTAATTTAATGGGCCATATTGGTCAATCCCTCTTTTTGTGGCTAGGATTTTCTAAGCATAAGACACTTTAGGGGGAAACTAATGCAATAGTAAATGTATCCACTCCTTTAGGAGGGCTGTGCTGTCACAGTCAAATAATAATTCAACCCCCCTTGAAAACTAAATAAGATTGGGTGAATATAGTGTAATACTTATCTTACCAAATTCAGAAAATGAACTAGACATTTTAGTGGGAAACTAGTGCGATAAGAATTATAATATATACTCTTGCATAGAAAATGGGAGGTGGTATGTGGGTAGTATAATAATCACCAAATCTGCCTCCTAATATATACTTTTGGAAAATGGGGGTTTTGTGCTGTTACAGAGTAATTACAACTCAACCTACACTGAAAGATAAATGGGAGTGAATATATATAGTTTAATATGTATCCTACCGACCTCCAAAAATAGCAGGAGTTTGAATATTAGGTAATAAAAGAGGATATATAAAATTAGAGGGGATAGACCAAAAGGTTGTATATCCTTGTATAAATTAGTATCCGAGATAGAAATAAGACATAGTGCTTCGGATAGGTTAATAATGTAATGGTGGTCAACCTAGCACAAATTTTATAGGACTCTAACATATAAAGCTGAGTGTATGTATGTGTATGTATGTATGTATGTGTGGTGCCCCTGCGGCTTCAGGCACCACAGGGTACCACAGGGTACTGCACCTCACCCAAAATGCAGTATTCATCTTGGATACGGAGGAGGTCATTGCCGGT
The DNA here is from genome assembly GCF_048569485.1 of Anomaloglossus baeobatrachus. NCBI lineage: Eukaryota > Metazoa > Chordata > Amphibia > Anura > Aromobatidae > Anomaloglossus > Anomaloglossus baeobatrachus. Next base: position 558,154,095 of record NC_134353.1, read on the forward strand.
AACAACCACAAACACACTCATCCAACACTTAAACAGCTCTTCCACTGGGACTGGACTAGGGTAGGTGCTGGGGTGCTTGCCCATTAGTTCAGAAATCCGGGAGGTGGGGCATCAACAGGGGAAGTTAGGAGCCACCTGGCACACAATTTTGTTAGGAGTTAGTTCCCAGCAGGGGCTGAAAGCTCCAGCTGGTGCAGGAATCACCAGCAACAGCCAAGCAAATAAGGACATGGACAGTTCGGGGCCTGTGGTCTGGAGCAGGAGGCTCGACCCGGGTTCTTAAGAAAGAAGGGGGATTCCAGGGTTTGCAGGGAGTGCAGAAGTCACCCATGATCCGTTACACAGCCCAGGAGCTGAGGTGGAGGGAAACCGTCGAAAGGTGATGCACAGAAGGAAACACCGGCCTCAACCTCCGAAGTGTCCGGGATTGGCTGAAGCCCATCACAGCATAGCCTGGTACTCCAACAGCAGTGTGATTCCCGTGAGTAAAAGAACTTGAACTGCACCATCATTGTGCCCCTGTGCCATAGGCGACTACCACCACCATCATCCTCCCTGGGACATAACTCTACCTGTGGAGAGCTGAACCATCCGAGCTGTGTCGTGATCCGCCCTAGCAGAGAGAAGTCCCACAGCGGCAGTTAATATTGGCCGCACACCACAGGTGGTGTCACGAACAACAACTCCTATCATCCTCGTCCCCATCTTTTATTGACACCGCCGGGGTCACAGAACCAGGCAAAGTCACCGCGGCGACCCAGCAGAAGCACCACGGCTCAATAACGAGTAGCCACCGACCCCATGGGCGTGTCATATGTACAGTATGTCTGCTAAAGGAATCCACACCATCACACTTACAATCACGAAATTTTGCACAGTCACCTCATTTGACTCAGGGAACATCAGATTATGTTTTGAGGGGATAATTTAGCCCCGTGCATAACAGTTATTCACCAAAAAACCTGCTTACATTAAAGTCAATAGAGCTGGGAACAGATCTATTACTATAGACTACTATTATGTACAGAGAAAGAGACAGAGAGACCCACACATACAGAAAGAGACACACACACAGAAAAAGACACATTCACACAGAAAGAGACACACATAGAAAGATACATACAGAAACACATACACACACACACACACACACACCGAAAGAGACACAGACTGAAAGAGACACACACAAAAGAGACACACAACAAAAGAGACATACACACCGAAAAAGACACCCACCGAAGGAGACACACAGAAATAGTCACACAAAAAGAGACACACAAAAAAAGATACACACAGGAAAAGACACACACACACAGAAAGAGAAGCACACAGAAAGAGACACACACCAAAAGAGACACACACAAAAAACCACACACACCAAAAGAAACACACACTAAAAGAGACACACACCGAAAGAGACACACATGGAAAGAGGCAAACACACAGACACACACACAGAGACACACAGACAGAAACTCATACACAAAAAGAGACACACACAGAAAGAGACACACAGAAAGACGCACACACAGAAAGAGACATGCAGAAAAAGACAAACACACCAAAAGATGCACACATAGAGAAAGAGACACAGAAAGACGCATTCAGAGACATACACAGAAAGAGATACACACAGAAAGAGACACACAGAAAAAGACACACATAGAAAGAGAAAAACACACAGAAACAGACACACACATAAAAAGAGACACACAGAAAGACACACACAAAGAGACACACAGAAAGAGACACAGACAGAAAGAGACACATACACAGAAAAAGACGCATACACAGAAAGAGACACCCAGAAAGAAAAGCACACACATAAAGAGACACAAACACAGAAAGAGACACACAGAAAGAAAAGCACACACATAAAGAAACACACACACTGAAAGATACATACCCACAGAAAGAGAAACACAGACAAAGAGACACATACACAGAAACTGTTTGGATGTATTGAGTAATATATTGGCTGTTTTGACAGTTACCCTGATATCTATCGGGTGGCCTATAGCAACCAATCACAGGAATGTTTGTCTTTTGTTACAGGTCAAAGACCTCTGATTGGTTGCTAAAGACAATGATGGACATTCTTAATATAAGACAGCTTATGTGTGACTTAATATGATTTCAGTGGTGAGAGGGTGAGTGAGTGGGAGACAGGGAAAATGGGTGAGAGTTAGAGAGAGATTGGGAGAGAGGGCGATTTGGAGAGTGGGAGAAAGAGAGTGGGAGGGAGAGACTTAATTACTATCCTAGGCAATGCCGAGTTTTACAGCTAGTCTAGTATATAAAGCTGAGTGTATGTGTGTGTGTGTGTGTGTGTGTATGTGTGTGTGTGTAAGCATGTGTGTGTATGTCTGCTAAAGGAATCCGCACTGTCACATTTACAATCACAAAATTTTGCACAGTCACCTCATTTGACTTGAGGGAATGTCGTAGACTATATTTTGAGGAGAAAGTTTAACCCCGCGCTTTACAGGTATTTGCAAAAAAAACTGCTTACTTTAAAGACAATGGAGCTGGGAACAAATCTGTTATTATAGACTCCTATTATGTACTGAGAAAGAGACAGAGAGACTCACACATACAGAAAGAGACACACAGAAAGAAACACAAAAAGAAAGAGACACACACAAAAAGACACTCAAAGAGACACACTCCCAAAGAATAAGACACACGGACAGAAAGAGACACACACACACACACAGACACAGAAACACACACACACACGCCAAAAGACACTCTTACAGGGTAAGACACACACAGAACTTAGGATCGTTAATATGCTGATTGACTCACCCATTATTGATAGTAATCATAAATTGAACATCTATGAGGTTTATGTGTCTATTAAATTCAGCATTGTCTTTAATACTATAAAATAATAATTGATGTGAGGGATTCTTTTATTTTATTAGATCTACTCTCTGGTGCATATTTTGTTATACATATGTGATTTTTTTTTGATGGAACGCTCCTAAGTTTAATTTCTCTTAATCATTCTTGATTATTATAACAGAATAATTGTTCCTTGTGCAAGCATTATTTTTTCCTGTTTGTATATATAATGATAAACGGTTCATCGTATTTTACTGGAGGGTTATGTAAATATAAAGTTAACATGGGTGTTGCATGTTTGTATTTGCCCCACCCCCCTACTTCCCTTTTTAACAATTGGCAAGAAGTTCAGTGTTTATAGACCATGTAGAAGGCGCACATACGCCGAAACGTGTAGTCCAGGGGGAATACTACCCTTAACTGTATTACTAGTTTTGCCCCACGTGTGGATCTATTCTTAATAGAATGTACAATAAAGATTTAATTTGAAACAATTTTAACCTTTGCTTTGGAATCTGTCCACTGTAGTTTCTTTGGAAATATATTTTTTTATATTGATTTTCGTGGCTGGCTCCTGCCCTGTTTCCCTTGTGGACTTCATTCCTGGACTCCATAAGGATTCCACACATCAGAGAGTTCCGGTAAGCTGGCTGAAGAATTTTTATATATAATACACAGAAAGACACAGACACACACACACACACATACAGACAGAGACACAGACAGAAAGAGACAAATAAACAGAAAGACGCACACACACAAAAGAAACAAACACAGAAAGACACGCACAGAGAGACACACAGAAAGAGACACACATACAGAGACACAGAGAGACAAACACACAAAATGACACACACAGAAAGACACACAGACAGAAAGAGACACATACATAGAAAGAGATACATACATAGAACGAGATACACACACTGAAAGAGATGCATACAGAGAAAGAGATGCACACACAGACAGAGACATACACACACACATACACACACACACACACACACACACACACACAGAAAGAGACGCACACACAGAAACTACTTGGATGTTTGAGGTAATAAATTGGCTTTTTTGACAGTTACCCTGGATATTTATCAGGTGATCTATAGCAACCAATCACAGGTATGTTTCTATTTTGTTACAGGTCAAGGAGCTCTGATTGGTTGCTATAAGCAATGAAGGACATTCTTAGTAAAAGACAGTTTGAGTGTAAAGTAATTTGATTTTGGTGGTGACGCTTAGTCAACTCTGTTGTAGACCTTACCTGTATTCTAATTTGAGGGGTTTGATGAGGCAATATATTGGCTGTTTTGACAGCCTGGATATTAATCAGCTGGCCTATAGCAACCAATTATAGGTGTGCTTCCATTTTTTTACAGGTCAAGCACCACTGATTAGTTGCTATAGGCAATGAAGGACATTTTTAGTATAAGACAGCTTATATGTGAGTTAATTTGATTTCACAGGTGAAAGGGAAAGTGGGAGAGAGGGAGAGTGAGCGAAAGACAGAGGGAGATTGGAAGAAAGTGAGACAGGAAGAGAGGGAGATTGGGAGAGTGGGAAAGTGGGAGTGAGGAAGAGTGAGAGAGACTTATTTACTAACCTTGGCAATGCCAGGTTCTACAGCAAGTACAGAATAAAAGTTACATTTTCATTTTAATTTATGTCCAGTGAGCCAGTGATTTTGTTTTAAATTGGTGGACTTGTTAAGTTTTAAGTTTTATAGGTCTTTTACAGGGAATTCACTTTTTAGGAGTAGTATGTACAGGTGTAAAATTGGACTATTAAAACAAGTGTGACAATTGGGTACGCTTGACCATGGCATGTGATATCTGCCTTGAATTATGGAGAAGCATGAGTATCCACACCCGACATCATGTCAGCCCACTCTTCGACTAATATATACTTCAACAACATGTGAAATGATGCAAAGTCTTTGTTTTGGAGACTGGCATAAATTGAAATTTTTCAAATTCACTGGGACATAAGAATATCATGAAATTTTACTCATAGTAGATTTGCAATGGAGCAATTTATCTCTAATAGTTAGATAAACTTTCCTATATATTATTCTATGTAGCTTTTAACTAAGGTTAATGTTGACAATTATATATTTTTCACCTGCTGCCATAGTCAATATTACAATAAACTGTAAAATATTTTCTCACTACTCTGAAATTTATCAACAATGTCATTTGCCTAACATGTTTCCAAAAACATTTCAAGATAAAACATGTTCATGGTTTCTGAGCCATCTCAAATGCCTGCACAGTTGGTGCATTCTGAAAATCCACGAACTAAACAAACATCAATCAAAATTGTAAGATGTATGATCCCTTCCTAATATTTGATTTCAACGATCTATCAAAACTACATAATCCAAACTGAACAGCCTTGAATTTTTAGAAGAATGCAATTCATCATTTTTTTCCAGAGGCAACTTAAAAGTAAAGCTTTATATTTATACATTGCTTACAAAGTACATACAGCAATCATTAACTTCTCCAACATACATTTTAATGTTTAAACAGGTAAGTTTAATAAAGTATCAACAAAACTTGTAAGGTCACGAATATTTTAGTAAAATTTGCTTCAGTTGTTGAGATTTTTTTTAATAGAGTAATGCAATCTAATCTAATATATAAAGCCGAGTGTATGTATGTATGTATGTATGTATGTGTGTATGTATGTATGTATATATGTATGTATGTATGTGTGTGTGTGTGTGTGTGTGTGTGCGTGTATATGTGTGTGTGTGCGTGTGTATGTCCGCTAAAGGAATCCGCACTGTCGCATTTACAATCAGGACATTTTGCACAGACACCCCATGTGACTCACAAGGAATGTCATAGATTATGTTTATATGGGAAAATTTAACCCCGCGCTTTACAGTTACTCTCCAAACACCTGCCTCCATTAAAGTCAATAGAGCTGAGAGCTATTAGGTTATTATTAATAGGAGCTGTAATTGGTTGCTATAGGAACAAAATAAATTGTTAGTATAAAAAGCATATGTGTGAGGTAATAAGATGTCGGTGGGGAGATGGATAGAGAAAGACAGAAAGTCAAAAAGACAGAGAGAGGCAGACAGACACAGACAGAGAAAGAGACAGACAGAGAGACAGACAGAGACAGACAGGGAAAGAGACAGACAGACAAGGAAATAGACAGACAGAGAGAAAGACAAGGAAAAAGACAGCCAATCAGGGAAAGAGACAGAGACAAGTATAGAGACAGGGAAAGAAACAGAGACAAATGGGGAAAGAGACAGACTAGGAAAGAGACAGACGGGGAAAGAGACAGACAGGGAAAAAGACAGAGACAAAGAGACAAGGAAAGAGACAGAGACAAGTTACTAGACAGGGAAAGAGACAGAGACAAGTAAAGAGAAGCACAAGTAAAGAGATAGCGACAAGTAAAGAGACAGAGAAAGAGGCAGAGACAAGGAAAGAGACAAGGAAAGAGACAGAGGCAAGTAAAGAGACAGGGAAAGAGACAGAGACAGATGTGAAAAGAGACAGACATGGAATGAGACAGACCTAGAATTAGACAGACGTGGAAAGAGACAGACGTGGAAAGAGACAGATGTGGAAAGAGACAGATAGGGAGAGAGACACACAAGGAAAGAAACAGACCTGGAAAGAGACAGATGTGGAAAGAGACAGACCTGGAATGAGACAGACCTGGAATGAGACAGACCGGGAAAGAGATGGACGGGGAAAGAGACAGACCTGGAATGAGACAGACCTAGAATGAGACAGACCTGGAACTAGACAGATCTGGAATGAGACAGACCCGGAATGAGACAGACAGGGAACGAAACAGACTGGAAAAGAGACAGATGGAGAAAGAGACAGATAGGGAAAGAGACAGATGGGGAACAAGACAGACTCAGAGAGAGACAGAAACGGAATGAGATAGTTGGGGAACGAGACAGACGGGGAACACGACTGATGGGGAACGAGAAAGACGGGTAAAGAGACAGACAGGGGAAGAGACAGACCTGGAACGAGACAGACCTGGAATTAGACAGACGGGGAAAGAGAAAGACAGGGAAATATACAGAGGGGGAAACAGACAGACAGGGAAAGAGACAGACCTGGAACTAGACAGACCTGGAATAAGACAGATCTGGAATGAGAAAGACCCGGAACGAGACAGACTGGGAATGAGACAGACTGGGAACGAGACAGACGGGGGAATGAGACAGACAGGGAATGAGACAGACAGGGAATGAGACAGATAGGAAAAGAGACAGATGGGGAAAGAGACAGATGGGGAAAGAGACAGACGGGGAACGAGACAGACCCAGAGCGAGACAGAAATGGAACGAGACAGACCGGCAATGAGATAGATGGGGAATGAGACAGATGGGGAACAAGACAGACGGGGAACAAAACAGATAGAGAACAAGACAGATGGGGAAAGAGACAGATAGGGAAAGAGACAGATCGGGAAAGAGACAGACCTGAAACGAGACAGACCTGGAATGAGACAGACCTGGAATGAGACAGACGGGGAACAAGTCAGATGGGGAACGATACAGACGGGGAACGAGACAGATGGGGAAGGAGACTGACGGACAGATAGAGAGACACAGACAGATACAGACAGACACAGAGAAAGAGAGAGACAGACAGACACAGAGATAGAGAGAGAGACACAGAGATAGAGAGAGACAGTCATAGAGACTGATACAGAGACAGACAGAGAAAGACAGACAGAAACTCGGAGAGAGACAGAAGGACAGTTAATATTTCGGGCAACGTCCGGGTACTACAGCTAGTAGATTATAAAATCCATTTAAATATATTGATTTTGGACAGCAAAGTATGGTACAAAGAGCACAAAGCAAAATTCAAAAATTGGTAAGTTCCCCAAATATGTGATATCCATGGCCATCACATCAACCAAAGATCTACCTTTGAGAAGTCTTGCAATATGTTATGTAAGCCAATCTCACCACCCCTGTGGTAAGATTCCCAATTCTGATGTTTACACTTGAGCTTCTTTCCCTCTCATAAGATACCAAAGGCGTTAGCTATTTGGATGAAAATTATTTACATGTAGATACAATACTCATATGTAGACATATTTACTAGGGATGATCGAATACCAAAATATCCAACTTCGTGAATATCCCATGAATAGGTTGCCACTATTGGACTATTCGCAAAGATTCGATGCACAATGTAAGGGGTACTTTACATGCTGCGACATCGCTAGCCGATTGTAGCGATGCCGAGCGCGATAGTCCCCACCCCCGTCGCACATGCGATCTCTTGTGATAGCTGTGGTAGCAAACATAATCGCTACGGCAGCTTCACATGCACTTACCTGCCCTGCGACATCACTCTGGCCGGCGACCCGCCTCTTTCCTAAGGGGGCGGGTCATGCGGTGTCACAGCGACGTCACACGGTAGGCAGCCAATAGAAGCAAAGGGGTGGAGATGAGCGGGACGTAAACATCCCGCCCACCTCCTTCCTTCCTTATTGCAGGCGGGACGCAGGTAAGGAGATGTTCCTCGCTCCTGCGGCTTCATACACAGCGATGTGTGCTGCCCCAGGAACGAGGAACAACATCGTACCTGTCGCAGTAGCGAAATTATGGAAATGACCGACACTTCACAGATCATCGATTTACGATGCTTTTGCGATCATGTATCGGTGCATCTAGGCTTTACACGTTGCGACATCGTTACTGGCGCCGGATGTGTGTCACTTTCGATTTGTCCCCGACGACAATCGCAGTAGCGATGTTGCAACGTGCAAAGTACCCCTTAGTCTATAGCAAACACAAATAATTTCACGTTGGACCCAATGGCGAGTTATGGTGACTGAGGAAAAGGCTTAAATGGATGGGAAAAGGCAGAAACAGTATGGGCACAGCCTGTAGAAGGTGCGTGACTGCATTTCTGGAGTCTTGTAATAACGTGCTCAGAGCAGCATGCCGTGTTTACGTAGTTGCCAGAACAGTTCTCAAACCAAAGTGAGAGGGGAAATTGATAAGAAACAGTTTGTAGTGCCTAATCACGTTAAGGGTACTTGCGCACGTTGCGTTCTGGCGTGACAAATAAAAAGCAGCTTTTTGTCACTGCATGTGCGTTTCAAAAAGCATTCAAAATTCTGCGCTTCAGATGCATTTTGAATGCAATTTGGATGTATTTTTGATAGTGCGGTCCCAATCGGCTCTGCTACATCCCCATAGAGTATGGCTGGCTGCAAAACAAAGCCGCGCAATCAGAATGAACTCGGATGACCTTCACCCGACTTCATTGTCATCGCTCGGCTCTGTCTGTGTGCCACGGCCTGATATGCGATCACAGGTGAAGGACTCATCGGTGATTGCATATCCCCTGAGTGACAGAAGTGAGCCGCACGACCAGCGGTGCCGTCACTCAGGTTACCCGCGGCCAGCTGGAGTCCTCCACTATAGAGCAGTGGCCACGGGTAACCTGAGTGACATTATCTCTGATAGTGCGACTCACTTCAGTTGCTGCGTGGAGCTCACAGCAAGCGGCGGTGTTCTACAGCCGCTCCTGTCAGCTTCATGTAGCAGAGCTGGATGCGTCATGGGACCTTGTGTGGATTACACCGGACCTGGAAGGGTATTTGATGATTTTAATTAAGTGGTGAAATAAGGTGGGTTTTTTTGTCTTTTATTCCAAATAAAGGATTTTTTCGGGGGTATGTGTTTATTTACTTTCACTTGCAGGTTAAGCATGGGGGGTGTCTCATAGACACCTGCCATGATTAATCTAGGATTTAGTGGCACCTATGGGCTGCCATTAACTCCTTATTACCCCGACTGCCACCGCACCAGGGCATGGTTCGGGATGAGCCGGGTAGAGTCCTGGGACTGTCGCATCTAATGGATGGGGCAATTCTGGGTGGCTGCTGGCTGATATTTTTAGGCTGGGGGGCTCCCCATAACGTGGGGCTCCCCATCCTGAGAACACCAGTCTTCAGCCATATGGCTTTACCTTGGGCTGGTATCAAAATTGGGGGGGACCGCACGGTGTTTTTTTAAAATTATTTATTTATTTTACTGCACTACATAGACCCGTCCACCGGTGGTTGTGATTGATTGCAGTGAGACTGCTGTTACTCAGTGTGGGGGCTCGTCTTAATGCAATCAATTGCCGGTGAGCGGGGGAAGCAGTGAATATGAGGTGATCGGTAAGTGATCGGTGAGTATGAGAGAGGGGTGGAGAGAGAGAGACCGACAGACAGAGAGAGAGACCGAAAGATCTGCGTTCTGTTTGTAAAGCAGTACTCAAGGTTCCAAAGAGCACAGTGACTTCCATAATCCTTGAATGGAAGAAGTTTGGGACTACCAAAACTCTTCCTAGACCTGGGCGTCCAGACAAACTGAGAAGATCGTGGGAGAAGAGCCTCGGTGACAGAGGTAAAAAAGTACCCCAAGATCACTGTGGTTGAGCTCCAGAGATGCAGTAGGGAGATGGGAGAAAGTGCCACAAAGTCAACTATCACTGTAGCCCTCCACCAGTTGGGCCTTTATGACAGAGGGGCCCAATGGAAGCCTCTCCTCAGTGCAAGACAAATAAAAGCCCACCTAGAGTTTGCAAAAAAACACATGAAGGACTCCCAGACTATGAGAAATAAGATTTTCTGGTCTGATGAGACAAGGATACACAGAAGCCACTCGGCTTCAAGGCTGCTGGAGAAGTTGGATACAACGCCAGATGATGGTGCTTCTATGAAAGCGCCATTTTCTGGGGTGGCTGCGGACTGAAATTCGCAGCAGAGGAGCCCAGAATGCTCGGGCCAACCTGTGCTGCGAATTCCATTCCACAGCTGCCTGGTTGTACCTGGCTGGACACAAAAATTGGGGCGAAGCCTACGTCGATTTTTTTTTTAATTATTTCATGAAACTCATGAAATAAATAAAAAAAGGGCTTCCCTTTTTTCTTTAGTTCCCAGCCGGGTACAAATAGGCAGCTGGGGGCAGCCATACCTGCCTGCTGTACCTGGCTAGCATACAAAAATATGGCAAAGCCCAGATCATTTTTTTGGGGGGCAAAAAACTCCTGCATACAGTCCTGGATGGAGTATGCTGAGTCTTGTAGTTCTGCAGCTGCTGTCTGCTCTCCTGCATACACTAGTGAATGGAGCATGCTGAGCCTTTTAGTTCTGCAGTTGCTGTCTGCTCTCCTCCATACAGACAGACAGCAGCTGCAGAACTACAAAGCTCACCATACTCCATCCAGGACTGTATGCAGGAGTTTTTTGCCCCCCCAAAAAATTACGTGGGCTTCGCCATGTTTTTGTATGCTAGCCAGGTACAGCAGGCAGCTACGGGCTTCCCCCAACCCCCAGCTGCCTATTTGAATCCGGCTGGGAACCAAAAAAATAGGGAAGCCCAATTTTTTTTAATTTTTCTTATGAAATTCATGAAATAATTAAAAAAAAAATGACGTGGGCTTCGCCCAATTTTTGTGTCCAGCCAGGTACAACTAGATAGCTGGGGATTGGAATCCGCAGCTCTGGGTGCCCAAGCTTTCTGGGCACCCCTGCTGCGAATTGCAGTCTGCAGCCGCCCCAGAAAAGGGCGCTTTCATAGAAGCGCCATCTTCTGGCGCTGTATCCAATTCTTCCAGCTACCCTGGTGACGGGTGGCTCGCTGGGTAATAATGGGATTAGGGCTAGCTGTATATTATCAACTGGCCCTAAGCCCGAAATTCATGGTGTCACGCCAATATTAGACATGGACACCATGAATTTCTAGTACAGATAAAAAAAAACATAACACACAGAAAAATATTTTTATTAGAAATAAAACACAACACAATTAGTGACTCCATCTTTATTGAAATAAATCCTGTGTCAAGGGTCCCGCACCGTCCATTATAGATCTAATATCATCTGATCGGTTTGCTGGAAGGCAAAGCGATCAAATGATGTGTCAGGTTCAAAGGCCTGAATCACATGACACATCAGCTGATTGTATAGACGGCTTTTATACAATCAGATGATCATCGATGCAAAAAAAACCCAAAAAAACTACACACTTTTGTGCAGACTCCTATCCGACAGCATCAGCTAATAGTTTAGCCGGCCGGGCCGTAAAAAGCTGGCCTCACCGGTCGACTTATAGTGTTAGCTGATTCCGTCAGGTGACTGCATCAGCTGATCATCGCCAGGTCTGAGAGAGAGAGAAAGAAAAGAGAAGAGAGAGAGGAGAGAGAGAGAGAGAAGAGATAGAAGAGAGAGAGAGAAAAGAGAGAGAGTAGAGAAAAAGAGAGAGAGAAAAGAGAGAGAGAGAGGAGAGAGGAGAGAGAGACAGAGAGAGGGAAAAAGAGAAAAATAGAGACTGAGAAAAAGAGAGAGAGAAAAAGAGAGAGAGAGAAAAAGAGAGAGAGAGAGAGACTGAGACTGAGAGAGACAAAGAGAGAGATCAAGAGAGAGAGACTGAGAGAGAGAGACTGAGAGAGAGAGACTGAGAGACTGAGAGAGACAGAGACTAAGAGAAACTGAGAGAGACAGAGACAGAGAGAGAGAAGAGAGAAAGAGAGAGGTGGAAGGAGAGAGAGCAAAAGAGAGGGAGAAAAAGAGAAAATGAGAGACTGAGAAAAAGAGAGAGAGAAAAAGAGAGGGAAAAAGAGAGAGAGAGATTGAGAGAGACTGAGACTGAGAGACTAAGAGAGACAAGGAGAGAGAGAGAGAGAGAGCAATTCAGCCTCATTCCGTGAACTACTCCGATTTTAGAAGTGTGGCTCACAGCTGATGTCCGGCTCTTCCCCTCAGTGCGGGATTAAAGTAAATTAAATTATAATTATAAATAAATAATTCTAATTTAAAATTAAATTAAATTTTTTACCGGGACTAGAGCTCGTGAACTAATGCTTCTGAGTCGAGCGCTCTAACCATTGAGCTACTGGCTCTAATGAAAAACATAGGCAGATTTGGTAATCTTGACTTCTGCATTGCAGACTGAAGTCTTAGATTACAGCACGGTTCAGTTCAGGTGCTACGTGGAGAGGACACAGTGATCGTGTTCTATGGGGCTCCCTTTCATCTTCCTGTAGCAGAGCTGACAGTGTCATGTGGATTACTTCGGACCTGGATTGTTGTTTTGGGATTAATAAAGAGGTAAATGATGTGTTTTTTGTCTTTTATTCCAAATAAAGGATTTTTCGTTGTGTGTGTTTATTTACTTTCACTTACAGTTTATTCATGGAAGGTATCTCGGGGAGTGGAAGTGGTGTGGAGCAGAATGAAGCAGGCTAGTGAACAAAGAATAACTGACATCCGGCATAGCCTGCTATCAGACCAGGATTTAAGTAAGCAGAGAGTTAGCAATGGAAACGCCCATTGCTCAACACACTTGATCTCTGTCCAAACCATTCCTGGCCACAAGAGGGAGCCTCCCAGCAGCCAAAGCATAACTGACATTCACAACAGTACCCCCCCTTGAGGAGGGGTCACCGAACCCTCACCAACGCTACCGGGTCGCTCGAGATGAGCATGATGGAAGGCGCGAACCAACCTGTCTGCATGAATGTCAGAAGCCACAACCCAAGAGTTATCCTCCTGCCCATAACCCTTCCATTTCACAAGGTACTGAAGCTGTCGCCTACTGCGATGGGAATCTAGAATTTTTTCAACCTCATACTCTAGATCACCTTGTACCAAAACAGGGTCAGGAGGCGCTGCTGTGTTGGCTCCACATATTTCTTCAACAAGGACTTATAGAAGACATTGTGAATCTTAAATGACACAGGCAGAGTCAAACGGAAAGATACAGGGTTGATAATCTCTGAAATCTTATAAGGTCCAATAAATCTGCGCTTAAATTTAGGAGATGGAACTCTCATAGGAATATTTTTAGAGGACAACCACACCATGTCCCCCACTTTAAACCGGGGACCAACAGTCCGACGCCGGTTGGCAAACTTTTGGGCAGTTTCTTGAGACTGAAACAATTTATCCACTACCTGTCCCCAAATCTGCTGCATTCTGTTTACCACCGAATCCACCCCTGGACAGTCAGACGCCTCAAGCTGCCCCGAGAGGAACCTGGGGTGATACCCAAAATTGCAGAAAAAGGGGGACACCAATGTGGTAGAGCTAGCTCTATTGTTAAGGGCAAATTCAGCCAAAGGCAAAAACGAAACCCAGTCATCCTTATCTGCAGAAACAAAACACCGTAAATAGGTCTCCAGGGTCTGGTTAGCCCTTTCAGTCTGACCGTTGGTCTGAGGATGACACACAGAGGAGAAAGACAGCTGAACACCCAATTTAAAGCAAAAAATACTCGAAAACCTGGATACAAACTGCATCCCTCTGTCAGAAACAATGTTTTCGGGAATACCATGCAAACGAACAACATGTTGGAAAAACAAAGGCACCAACTCTGATGAAGACGGCAAATTAGATAGGGGAACCAAGTGGACCATCTTGGAGAATCTATCACAGATCACCCAAATCACAGTCATTTTCTGAGAGACGGGAAGCTCTGAAATAAAATCCATAGAGATGTGCGTCCAAGGTTTATTAGGTACCGGCAAAGGCAATAATAGCCCACTAGAACGTGAACAACAGGGCTTGGACCTAGAACAAACTCCACACGACTGCACAAAACGACGGACATCCCGGGACAGGGAAGGCCACCAAAAAGAGCGTCTCACAAGATCCCGAGTACCAAAAACGCCAGGATGACCCGCCAAAACAGAACAATGAACCTCAGAGACAACTCGGTCTCTCCATTGGTCCGGGACAAACAGTTTCCCTGTAGGACATCTCTCAGGTTTATCCCCCTGAAATTCCGCCAGTGCCAATCGCAGATCAGGCGAAATGGCCGAGAAAACTACACCATCATTCAGGATAGAAGACGGCTCGACAACCTCCAAAGAGTCAGCACAGAAACTCCTGGAAAGGGCATCGGCCTTAACATTCTTGGTGCCAGGAAAAAAAGAGACCACAAAATTAAACCGGGTAAAAAACAAAGCTCACCTGGCCTGCCGAGGATTCAACCTCTTGGCAGATTTCAGATAGGTAAGATTCTTGTGGTCCGTAAGCACCACAACTTGATGTCTAGCCCCCTCCAACCAATGTCTCCACTCTTCAAATGCCCACTTCATAGCCAATAATTCCCGGTTCCCCACATCATAATTCCGTTCAGAAGGAGCAAACGTCCGAGAGAAAAAGGCACAGGGCTTAAGTTTACCCGAAGTAGCATCTCGTTGAGACAGAACAGCTCCAGCTCCGATCTCGGAGGCATCGATCTCAACTTGAAATGGGCGAGACACATCAGGTTGCTGCAGGACTGGGGCAGAAGTGAATCGCCTTTTAAGCTTCTGGAAGGCCACAATCGCCTCTGGGGTCCAATGCTCAGCATCAGCTCCCTTCTTGGCCAAATCTGTCAGAGGTTTGACAATGGCAGAAAAATTGGCTATAAATTTACAGTAAAAATTAGCAAACCCCAAAAACCGCTGCAGGGATATTAGAGAAGTCGGTTGCACCCAGTCGTAAATAGCCTGAACCTTAACCGGGTCCATTTCGATAGCGGAGGGAGACAAGATGAAGCCCAAAAAGGAAATCCCTTGCACACCAAAGTGGCACTTTGACCCCTTAACGTACAGTGCATGATCCTTAAGTATCTGAAAAACAGCCCGTACTTGCCCAACATGAGAGTCCCAATCATCAGAAAAAATCAAGATGTTATTCAAATACACAATCAAAAATTTACCAATAAGGTCCAGAAAAATATCATTCATGAAGGCCTGGAAGACGGAGGGTGCATTAGTGAGCCCAAATGGCATCACTAGGTACTCAAAATGCCCCTCAGGAGTATTAAAAGCCGTCTTCCATTCATCATCCTCCTTAATACGGATGAGATTATACGCACCCTTGAGATCCAGTTTTGTAAACCATTTGGCGCTCTTCACTCTAGAGAAAAGATCAGACATCAGAGGCAAAGGGTACTGATATTTGACCGTAATTTTATTAAGAAGACGGTAATCAATACAAGGCCTCAACGACCCATCTTTCTTAGCAACAAAGAAAAAGCCAGCACCCAAAGGAGAAGATGAGGGCCGAATGTGCCCCTTCTCCAATGATTCCCTGATGTATGACCGCATGGCATCATGTTCAGGCACAGACAAGTTGAAAATCCGCCCCTTGGGAAATTTACAACCCAGCACCAGCTCAATGGCACAGTCACAGTCCCGGTATGCGGGCAGAGAATCAGATTCCTGGTCATTAAATACATCACAGAAATCAGACAAGAAGGCCGGAACATCCACTGCCTGAGCAGACGTGGATGACACGGAAAGGTCCTGATGCAAATCTTGACAACCCCAACTAGCTGCCAACAAGGATCTCCAGTCAAGAACTGGATTATGGGTCTGAAACCACGGAAATCACAGTACCAAGGTATCTTGTAGATTATGCAATACTAAAAATGTACAAGTTTCCTGATGTGCTGGTGCAACTCTCATAGGCACCTGGGTCCAAAATTGGGGTTTATTTTCTGCCAAAGGGGTAGCATCAATGCCCCTTAAAGGAATAGGAGTTTGGAAAGGAACCATGGGGAGACCACAATCCCTAGCAAACCCAAAATCCATCAAATTGAGCGCTGCCCGTGAGTCCACAAAGGCAAATGCAGAAAAGGAAGACAATGAGCAAATCAATGTGACAGACAAAAGAAACTTTGGTTGCAAAGAACCCACAGTAACAGAAGTAGCCAATCTCCTTTCACATTTAGGGCAGAGAGAGATGTTATGAGAAGCGTCTCCACAATAGAAGCACAGTCTATTCTTCCGTCTGTACCCCTGCCGACCAGCATTAGAAAGGACCCTATCACACTCCATAGGCTCCAAAGGCTGTTCCACAGGCACAAAACCAGCAGGTATCTTCCTGCACTCATGTAACCGCCTATCAATCTGAATGGCTAAGGTCATAGAGGCATCAATACCAGAAGGGACGGGAAATCCCACCATTACATCCTTCACAGTATCAGCAATACCCTTCCGAAAAAGAGCCGCAAGCGCATCATCATTCCATTTGGTAAGGACCGCCCTTAGGCGAAATTTCTGACAAAATGTTTCTGCAGAATCCAAACCCTGAGTTAAGGACAACAAGACCTTTTCTGCTTGGTCAACAATATTGGGTTTGTCATATAATAAACCCAAGGCCTGAAAAAAGGAGTCCACATCACTGAGAATCAGATCATCAGACGCTAAAAAG
Organism: Anomaloglossus baeobatrachus; assembly: GCF_048569485.1. Classification (NCBI taxonomy): domain Eukaryota; kingdom Metazoa; phylum Chordata; class Amphibia; order Anura; family Aromobatidae; genus Anomaloglossus; species Anomaloglossus baeobatrachus. Next base: position 558,171,156 of record NC_134353.1, read on the forward strand.
AAGGCCCAGTCCTGAGGGTCACCACGCAGAAGGGAGATGACAATTTTAACCTGCTGTACGGGATTCCCTGAGGACTTAGGGTGCAGGTCAAAAAATAATTTACAATTATTTTTGAAGCTCAAAAATCTCGACCTATCTCCCGAAAAAAATTCAGGAACGGGAATCTTAGGCTCTGCAAGGGGAGTCTGTGAAAGAGAAGACTCTATACGACGAACCTTAGCATCAAGATGAGCAACACGCTCACCCAATTCATCCATGCTATAAAAAAGAAATCTTCCACGGAACCCAAAGAAGAGGAAAAACACCAAAAAGAAAAAAAAATTTCAGCAGACCTCTTTTTTTTTTCTTCTTAAGAGTACCCTTTAAATTTGTTGGCCGGATGTACAGTTATGATCCGGAACCATGGAAGACCACCATAAATCATTGTTAAAAGGTGACAAGAGCATTGGAAACTAATCTGGCCGCCATCCCCTTACTAACCATCACAACTAGAAGTAGCCGAGGGGTGAACTAACATCCTGTGCACCGCGAACCCAGCCGGAGAACTAGCTATCCTAAAGGAAGGAAAGTTGAATAACTCTCTGCCTCAGAAAATAGATAAAGAATAGCAAGCCCCCCACATTCAAAGACTGCAGTGATATAGGAAAACACAATACACAGATAGATGATAGGATTAGCAAAGGTGAGGCCCCCACTGACTAAAATAGGAAAGGACAGGAAAGGGGCTGATGGTGGCCAGAGAAAAACCTTACAAAACTCCAAATTGCTGATAGTACAAAAAGCCCTCAGATCGCACAATCTGCACTCCGTCCTATACCAGGTGCTCTTGTCATACCAATGAACAGAAAACAGGAATCGTTACAAATTTAAAAAGCCACAAACACATGGACTTATAGGAGCAATACTCCAAACATAACTGCAGGGAGTTTCCCAGCTAAGCAACTGAGAGGGAAGATCCCTGCATGCAAATAAACTGAAAACAACCACAGCAAATGACAAACTCAGATAAGAGAAAAGAACCAAACAACAAATAAAGAGCAAAGCACTTATCTGGGGTAGAAGTGGTGTGGAGCAGAATGAAGCAGGCTGGTGAACAAAGAACAACTGACATCTGGCATAGCCTGCTATCAGACCAGGATTTAAATAAGCAGAGAGTTAACAATGGAAACGCCCATTGCTCAACACACCTGGTCTCTGTCCAATCCATTCCTGGCCATAAGAGGGAGCCTCCCAGCAGCCAAAGCATAATTGACATTCACAACAGGAGAGTAACAGAGGGTAGTAGTGGAATGTAAAGGAGCATTGGTCGGACATGGGAAAACCAATTCCTCCACCATGCTTGTTACTATGGCGGGGGGTGTGAGAGAGTTGGAGACCGCCATAAGAAAGAGCAGCAGGAGAGGCTGTGTCAGAGGGTGTGAGGCAGGTTTCTGTGATGGCGAGGAAGGTAAGTTTATTAGTGATGAAAAGATCATGAATGTAGGAAAGTTTGTTGCAGACGGAGCGAGCGTTCCATAGAGCTCCTGTTAGTGGGACTGGCGTAGCGGGGGCTGGGTGAATGGGTATGAGGTTAGAGATGTTGCGGAAATTTCTGATAGGTTGTGGATGAGGGTTTGAAGTGACAATGTGGTGAGGAGGTCAAGGATTAGGAGAGATATCTCCAGCAGTGAAGGGAAGCAGTGAGAATGTTAGTAGGTGGGAGCAGGAGAGGCCATGAGATGGTCGTGTGTGTCTGGAGACACTGGGTGAAATGTGGAGGAAAATATCTGAGGGGAAGGTGAGATGGGTGGGGAGGATGGAGGGAGAGATGAAAAGTTCATTACTCGGTGTAGGGATCAGAGGGGGCAGTAGAACGTGAAGTAGTATAGGGGTGAAAGTGAAGAAAAAACACAAACATTGTGTTACGGGGGGCTGTCTGATAATAACCGAAAGGAGTATCAGACAGTCAGGGTCCACCGTGCAAAGACTTTGCTGCAGACTATGGTAGAGTGCAATACCTCTGTTAACTCACAGAAGGATATAATAAGAAAGTAAAGCAATTCCTCCCTTACTTGGAGGTTGTGTGGAATGATCTCTGTTAATAATCACAGAGACAAAGGCAATGTGTGCGAAATGGCACCTACCTAGGTCCGCTCTTCTAGTGGTGCAAAAGAGACGAACAGCAGCGTAAGCCGCACAAAGCTCCTACCTGCGTTCGCTCCACTAGTGTGCGAGGACACGAACCACTAGATATGGCACCTGCCTAGGTCCGCTCTTCTAGTGGTGCAAAAGAGACGAACAGCAGCGTAAGCCGCACAAAGCTCCTACCTCTGTTCGCTCCCCTAGTGTGCGAGGATACGAACAACTGCCAGACGCAGTATAAGGAACGTTACCCTAGCGGCAACGTCCACCTACGAGTACAATCACAAGGCCCAGCCAGACCATGTGCCTCAGGCACCTGCCTATGTCCGCTCCCCTAAGAGGTAAGGATACGGACAGCAGCCGAAGCTGTAAGGTATAAGAACGCTACCCTGCCGGTAGCGCTCACCTAGCATAGACAGAGGAATGCCTAGAGGAACGCGCACAGAGCGTCTACTCATATGCATGAACCAAGAGGACTGAGCACCATGCGGCGTGTGTCAGGGTGTTATATAGACTCTGTGCCTCATCCAAGATGGAGGACACCAGAGCCAATCCGCTTCCAGAACAACAGGAGTGACGTCATGCTGGCCTATCACCGAGCAAGACGTCACAAGCACATGACCAGTGACCAATCGGCATAGAAGGTGTCAGAGACATGTGACCTCGTGTCAGCGATGATGTCACCCGCACATGTGCAATGGCTCCAAGATTGGACTTAGTCTCCGGCGCTCGCACATGTGCAGTAGCAAGAAATCTGGACTTAGTCTCCAGCGCTCGCACATGTGCAGTAGCAAGAAATCTGGACTTAGTCTCCAGCGCTCGCACATGTGCAGTAGCAAGAAATCTGGACTTAGTCTCCAGCGCTCGCACATGTGCAGTAGCAAGAAATCTGGACATAGTCTCCAGTGCTCGCAGCAACCGTAACACATTGTTTACATAGTCTATGTATTCAGTTACCTTCTAGTCACTTCCAGCCCTAATTTCTGGCCTAATTCAATACATCATTGTCTTGGTGCAGACGAATTGTCTTATATGGTGCATACTTGTCTTGGTGCAGACGAAAAGTCTTGTGCAGACTTTTAGTTGCCCCAATATATACATATACAAGTGCAATCAACTGTGAAGGGGTGGGGTGCAACAACAATCTCTTGATCACTCAATCAAAGAAACCAGATGCAGCATCACATAGGCAGAGTAAACAAAGGTCATAAAAGGAAGGTGGGGAACAGGGGGAGAGGTCACAGTGAGATGCTGGAGCATGCCAGGAAGATATTGAAGCAAAGAGAAAACAGGTTAGATATATTGGGAAAGTAGGGTAGATGATTTAACATACCAGATATTAGTACAAGTAGCAGAGAAAAGGGGAGATTAGTTCAGTTCATGGGAAAGTAGGGTGGATGATTTAACATACCAGATATTAGCACAAGTAGTAGAGAAAAGGGGAGATCAGTTCAGTCCATAGGAAAGTAGGGTGGATGATTTAACATACCAGATATTAGCACAAGTAGCAGAGAACAGGGGAGATCAGTTCAGTTCATGGGAAAGAAGGGTGGATGATTTAACATACCAGATATTAGCACAAGTAGCAGAGAAAAGGGAAGATCAGTTGTATCCTTCTCAGGTTCGTGTGGTACTGCCCACACATTGCATTTTGCAGGTAATGCATGAAATTACATATATTACATTATTTGTTTCACAATTGATGAGAGTTGATATTATATTGGTTTTTAGACACAGATTGTTATTTGGGTGTTAACCATGTATTGACACAAGCCGCAGGTTTTGTGTCCACAATTGCAAGATCAAGTTGATGGTAAACCACCTTGTTGTGAGAATTACATGCAGTAAACAGGACAGAAGTGGTACTGTACAATATATATAAATATGTATATATACAGTACAGACCAAAAGTTTGGACACACCTTCTAATTCAAAGAGTTTTCTTTATTTTCATTTCTAAAAATTGTAGATTCAGATTGAAGGCATCAAAACTATGAATTAAAACATGTGGAATGAAATACTTAAAAAAGTGTGAAACAACTGAATATATGTCTTATACTCTAGGTTCTTCAAAGTAGCCACCTTTTGCTTTGATTAATGCTTTGCACACTCTTGGCATTCTCTTGATGAGCTTCAAGAGGTAGTCACCGAAATGGTCTTCTAAGAGTCTTGAAGGAGTTCCCAGAGATGTTTAGCACTTGTTGGCCCTTTTGCCTTCATTCTGCGGTCCAGCTCACCTCAAGCCATCTCGATTGGGTTCAGGTCTGGTGACTGTGGAGACCAAGTCATCTGGTGTATCACCCCATCACTCTCATTCTTAGTCAAATAGCCCTTACACAGCCTGGAGGTGTGTTTGGGGTCATTGTCCTGTTGAAAAATAAATGATGGTCCAACTAAACGCAAACCGGATGGAATAGCATGGCGCTGCTAGATGCTGTGGTAGCCATGCTGGTTCTGTATGCCTTCAATTTTGAATAAATCCCCAACAGTGTCACAAGCAAAGCACCCCCACCTTATCACACCTCCTCCTCCATGCTTTACGGTGGGAACCAGCCATGTGAGTCCATCCGTTCAACTTTTCTACAAAGACATGGTGGTTGGATCCAAAGATCTCAAATTTGGACTCATCAGACCAAAGCACAGATTTCCACTGGTCTAATGTCCATTCCTTGTGTTCTTTAGCCCAAACAAGTCTCTTCTGCTTGTTGCCTGTCCTTAGCAGTGGTTTCCTAACAGCTATTTTACCATGAAGGCCTGCTGCACAAAGTCTCCTCTTTATAGTTGTTCTATATGTTTATGTAGTCTTCTACTAGGCATTGCTCCCACTAGCCAGATTCCTACTCCACACTGATGAGGGGCAAATACCCCGAAACAGCTGTCTGTGGATGGATAACATGTTTTGGCATAGGCAGTTTCCTTGACTGGAGACTGCCCTTCCCGTGGTTGTTCCTTCCCGGTGAAAGACCTGGCTAGTTTCCTGGCAGAGATGAGAAACATGTGATGGTGTCTCCATGTGTATCCATCCACAGACAGCTGTTTCGGGGTATTTGCCCCTCATCAGTGTGGAGTAGGAATCTGGCTAGTGGGAGCAATGCCTAGTAGAAGACTACATAAGCAAGAATGTTTGACCTTAGGGAGATCAACATCCACACCGCGGAGACACCATCACGTGTTTCTCAACGCAGTGATTCTAGAGCAATGCCCCCTGAGAAATATGCAAACAAGAAAGCCGCGGAGACACCATCACATGTTTCTCAACTCTGCCAGGAAACTAGCCAGGTCTTTCACTGGGAAGGAACAACCACGGGAAGGGCAGTCTCCAGTCAAGGAAACTGCCTATGCCAAAACATGGTATCCATCCACAGACAGCTGTTTCGGGTTATTTGCCCCTCCTCAGTGTGGAGTAGAAATCTGGCTAGTGGGAGCAATGCCTAGTAGAAGACTACATAAGCAAAGATGGTTGACCTTAGGGAGATCAACTTCCACACCGCGGATATATACACCTACACACACACATTCATAATACTGAGAATTATACCATTTATACAGGACAGGATACGTTTACACAGTATACGTAGCTCCATAATATGTACTACAATCAATCATATAATCAGCTCTACATTATATACTGTGCTAGAGAATATAGTGTGGAGCTGCCTATATACTATATGTTAGGGCCAGGTGGACGGGCAGACCCAGGAGGTGGATCCACTGGGCCGAACACCTTAATGAAGGCAAGGGGTCCGGTAGCCGGAGCACTACGGGTAGCAGGACAGTCCGTGCAGAAGAGTGGAATGGAGAAGTCCCTGGGACCACGGAGTCACAGATGGTAGTCCGGGTGACGGAGCTCAGGTTCGGAGGCCGGGATGTGGTCAGGCAGAGTCCAGAACCGATGGAGCGAGAGGACGGGTCACCACAGGGATCAGAGATGGTACAGACTGACGAGATGGCAGATAGTCAGCGTTCGGGGTTCGGGAATCAGCAGAACCGGATGGCGAGGCAGGAGCGGCTCTAGAAGAGAGAGAGGTGAGTATATCACAGGGACACAAGGAGACCTGACTCCTAGCTTAGGAAACACGAAGAACAGGCCCCGCCCACTTGGACATTACACCCCTTTATACCCTGTACCTGTGTGATCAATATCCTGTCTGTGGACGCTGGCCCTTTAAGAAAGGGTCAATGACCGCGCGCGCGCCCTAACGCGCATGCGCGAGGCCCGGGTGCCAGAAGCCAGTGCAGGGAGCGGCGAACAGGAGGCAGGGGAGCCGGGCTGGAGCGAAGCTGCCGGCGGACGCTGAGAGCGGGGACCGGGACGCCTGGGGATCCTAGGTGAGGAGGCCTGGAGGCTGTGGAGCGGGGAACGCCGGACAGAAGAGCCGGGGAGCGAGCCAGGGAAGCCGGGGAGCGTGGCAGGGGAGTCGGGGAGCTGGACAGGGGACCCGGGGAGCGTGACACTATATAGTGTTTAGATACGTCTATAAAATAGGTCTACATTATATACTATATACTCAGCACCATACTATATAAACATCTCTACACCATACAGTATATACCATATTTTATGGACTATCAGATGTGGCTCTGAAGAATAATTTACCTATGTTAAAGGGAATCTGTCAGGTGATATTTTTAGTACCATACAGCCCTTTCAGGATATGTAACTTTTATTGCTCTACCTTCTCCATTTTTTTCTTTTTTTTTGCTATAAGCTCATGTAAATTCATTGCACTCAGTCTAGTCAAGCAGATGTGATCTAAAATGAATATTCACTGCTCCCAATGCCCATAATCCCACCCACCTCTCAGCGCTGGAGTCAGTGATAGTAAAAATCTTCACAGTCATATACTATCACTGACTTCGGGGCATAAGTCGAGGAGGCTGAGACTGTGGTATATACATCATAGAGGAGGCCGAGACTGCAGTATAGAAATCATATAAGAGGTTGTGACTCCAGTATATAAATATAGGAGGCTGGGACTGTGGAATATACAATATAGGAGCCTGTGAACATTCACTCACTCAGTCCCAGATTAAGTGCAGCAATCTCCACTCCAGAATTAACAAATTCAGCTGGTGTTAGATTATCAGGAGAGCATTGCACGCCCTCTTCACCCACAACGAACGTCCTGATGTGCCAATATCAGTGTTCAGGCCTCTGTGCATCGTGTTGGCTCAGGTAATGAATGCTAAGGGCATGCACCCTGGATCCTGATGTGCCTATGCATTTAAAGGGACCATTGGCTGGAAAAACATGCTGGTGGCCAGATGAGTGGGTCGTGGTCGCATGAGTGGGCGCCCCGGCCCACTATGCAGATAGAGACCACATCATAGAGGGAAATTGCCCAGTGGGGCAAATTACCATTCCAGGCCTGAATATATAAATTTATGCAAACAGTGTGATACAATCTTTATGGCTAATATTCTAAAAGCATGGTAATGTTTCCTAGACACATTACAGTAAAATAAAACTTTGCAAATAAGAGAAAATTGTAGACAAGGCAAGTATAACCAGATGGCATCTGCATGAATAAGACACCTTTACCTGCTTCAAAAGACATTCTTTTATTGCTAAAACTTAACTACTAGCAAATACAGGTCAAGGGAGAAAGCTTATGATTAATTTACTGCATAAAAAGATGAATTTCTAGAGATGACGTTATGAAATGTACTTTTTATCTCCCTGGTATGCAAGAAAAACATCTGATGTTTCCTTTTAATGTAAGGCACAATTTAAAGAGAAGTTGTGCCTCAAAATAGGCTCAGCATTGCAGTGAAATGAAAATGTTTAGTTTAGAGATTCCTGTTATTTCAGTAAAAGTAAAATCATTATACGAGGTAAGCATTAGGGATAGAGTTCTAGATATGTTAAATTATTAACCATATAATGCTAAAATGTCATTCTGTCTAAAGCCTGGATGGCAAGAGGACACGTCCCAAGCCACTGATTGGCTTCAGCAGTGCACGAGAGACTAGCCACAGGCTATGCCTCTTTACTATCTCCCTCTCTCTTATATATATATATATATATATATATATATATATATATATATATATATATATATATATATATATATATATATATATATATATATATAATATATATCCGTTCCCACACTATACCACTCATTATATACTGTATATCTGCCAACTCAGTATAAAGCACATTATATAAGTCCCATCAGTATACAGCACATTATATATTTATCAATCCCATCAGTATACAGCACATTTTTTTTATATATATATGTATATATATATATATGTATATATATATATATATATATATATATATATATATATATATATAATATATAAAGCTGAATGTGTGTGTGTATGTGTGTGTGTATGTCCGGGGTTGGCATACGCACCGTCGCAGCTACAGCCACAAAATTTTGCACACTCACACTTCTGGACCCGGAGAGCGTCATAGGCTATGTTTTGAGGGGAAATTTTAACCCTGCTCTTTACAGTTATTCGCCAAAAAACCTGCCTCCATTAAAGCAAATGGAGCTGGGAGCCACAGTGCAGCCAGAACTTCAGAAGAATGCGCAGCCATGCCCTTATATGGAATGTTGGCATGTCAAAATGCAGCCAGGTAAAGAGACAGACACAGACAGGGAAAGAGACAGACAGGGTAAGAAACAGACATAGACAGGGTAAGAGACAGACACAAAGAGACAGACAAAGAGACAGACTGACAGGGAAAGAGACAGACAGGGAAAGAGAAGGAAAGAGAGAGACAGGTTAAGAGACAGACAGGTAAAAAGACAGACACAAACAAAGAGACAGACAGACACAGGGAAAGAGGCAGACAGGGAAAGAGACAGACAGGGAAAGTGACAGAGATAGATAGACAGACAAGGAAAGAGATAGACAGACAGGGAAAGAGTTTGAGACAGACGGAGAAAGAGACAGAGACAGTCAGAGACAGACAGGGAAAGAGACAGACAGACAACATTCTATCCCGGGAATGTTAATACATTCTATTTTGTCAACAGCAGTTATTAACCCGGGCGAAGCCGGGTAGTACAGCTAGTGTATATATATATATATATATATATATATATATATGTATATATATATATATACAGAATTGCCAGTTGCGGATGTAACCATATCCCACAATGCACTGCGGCACTGTCAGTTGTGCAGCTGCAGTTAGCACCCACATTATAGCCATGATAACCATGGACAACAGTGCAGGCAGAACAAAAAATTGTGGGCTGAGTAAGCACATTTCTGTTCCCTGTCTAACATTGTGCTACCCATACCACATCCAGGTATAATTAGGTGTTAGTGTTTGCGATGTCATGGAGCAGTAAGGAGGAGTAGCCGGGTATGTCCGCCCTTGCCTGACATCGCCATGCCTTGAGCGATGCTGCAGCGAGTGATGGGACATGCCAGCACTGACGAGAGAGAGAAGGAAAAAAAAATACATACACATTATGTTTATTTACAATAAAAATACACACAGCCTGTAACACATTTAATTACCCAAAACAAAATCTGTGGGTAATCCAGAGCAGGCCATGATTTGCTACAACCTCTTGAAGAGAGGGAGAAGCGCAAGAGTTCCTGAATCAGCCTGCTGCCATGACTAAGGTTAACTAAGGTCACTCCAGGGGCCTCCCGACCCGCTGTCACACGGCCGAGAGAAAGTAAAGTCCTGGAGTCTGACCTCAGATACCCTAACTGCTGGCACCGCTCTCACTTATGAAGTCTCGCAGGAGATCGCGAGTACCGATAGAGTTCCTGAGTCAGCCCGAAAACATCACTAAAGTTACCTAAGGTCACTCAGGAATCTAACAGCACTGACACTAACTGAAGTGCAGGTTTTACACACAAGAAAGCTTCATCACTTCTCCAAAAGGGCCCACATACCCGCATTTACATTTCAGCGCATATCACTGCTCCTGGACTCCCGCAGCAGTACTGACATGACTCCAAAATACAAAAAACAACATGAAAACAATAAGGCTCAGACATTACGCCAACAACAACGCCGTGCTAATGAGACTCCTGAACAATAATGCCATCGTCTGGAGAAAATCAATGCATATAAATGTAGACATCTCCCCCAGGAGTCACCTCACTCTAAAGCTATTAGATTGGCTATTCGCCAAAAAAATGCTGCCACAATAAACATTTCGTCTCCACATTTCTACCACAATCCCAAGGTGACGCATCACAATCTGAACACCAAACCACAGATTCTACCACTACAAGGTGTATGACCTCTCGGCAACTATCTCCACTAGCCACATCAATGCCACTGTTACACAATACTGAACCATACTCTCTGCAGCCATCAGCTGAAACAATAATGCTTACACTATTGCAACTTGAAAATAAATGACTAATCATCATTTGGTCACAAACAACACCCATTGACTCTTTCACTACTCCACTACTACTACAACAACAACAACAATATTTTATCCAACATGAAAATACTACAGAACACAGCTGTAGTGACATGACCCATGTATGTGAAAATTGCCAAGCTTTGCATTTTGCAAATGAGATGCCTCTGGATAAAAAGTTTACCCAGTGCTGTCAGAAGGATAAAGTACATCTACCCATAATACAGTATCCTCATGTGTTGACTGACAATGTCGATGACAGGAGAACATGAATACAGATAAAAATTCATTGACAATATTCGCTCTATTAACAGTTCTTTCGCTTTTGCTTCCATGGGAGCAAGTGTTTCACTACCTCCTGGATATGGCCCATACTGTTTTCTAATTCATGGACAGATCTATCATTGAACAGACACACTACATCCAGCTGACGAAGAACCACCTAAATTTGTACTACATTACACATTTTCATCCTACTTTAATGACCATTATTGCTGAGCTAATGCAAACAAAAAATCCTTTTACTGCTGCCTATGTGATGTTGAAGAACAAGAGACGATCAAAGCTTTACAAAATGGAACTGTCATGCCAAACATCACAATGGCTATTAAACAAAATAGGACTCAAGATCGCGACGATGCAATAAACCAGCTGTGAGTGAAGTGGCCGTCGTCTTTCAGAATGATGATGGTGAGCCTCCCTTTCATAGAGACATTTTAATTCATTTAAAATCTGATCCACAAAACCCTCTGGCTCTAAAAAAAACAAAGATCAGTATTTTGCACAGCAATTTAGATGCCCTAATGTATCCTATCTTTTTTCCTTATGGAGAACAAGGCTGGCATGATGCTCTAAAACAACAAGGAAATAGTTCACAAAGGATCACTCAACTACATATTACAGCTATGTTTTATAAGTAAGAAACAATTTCAATCCACAACTAAATGGAGACAAACTAATACAAAAATATTTTGTTGATGCATATGTCAAAATCGAAGCTAATCGACTACATTACATTAGAATGTATCAAAAAGATCTAAAAGTAGGAGACTATTACTTGCTTCAGGAATATTTACTCACAAATCTATTCAAAAGGGCATCTCAATTGGAAAAACTATAATTTTACCATCAACTTTTGAAGGAAGTGCACGAAGTATGCAACAGCGCTATCAGGATGCTATGGCTATCATTACCAAATATGGTCGCCTGAGTGCTCTGATTGGGGTGGCATGGTGGCTCATTGGTTAGCACTGCAGTCTTGTAGCGCTAGGGTCCTGGGTTCAAATCCCACCAAGGACACCATCTGCAAGGAGTTTGTATGTTCTCCCCGTGTTTGCGTGGGTTTCCTCCAGGTTCTCAGGATTCCTCCCACACTTCAAAAACATACTGATAGGGAACTTAGATTGGGAGCCAGAATGGGGACAGTGTTGCCAATGTATGTAAAGCGCTGTGGAATTAATAGTGCTATATAAATGAATAAATATTATTAAATTATTATCTCTTTGTCTCCATGATGTGTAATCCAAAGTGGAGGGAAATTACTAACAATTTACAACACTGGCAACGTGTTGAACATCGCCCAAACTTGGTTTCACATGTATTTAAAATTAAACTTGAAGCCTTGTTATCTGATATTAACAATGGAATTATTTGAACACGTCTGTGGTAGCATGCATGTCATCGAGTTTCAAAAGCGTGGGCTGTGACATGCACATATTTTAATCATACTTGACAACAATTCAAAAATCAGAACTGAAGAAGAGATAGACATATTGTATGGACTGAAATTCCTGACAAGACAACATACCCTCAGCTCCACAACATTGTTCTGACAAACATGATTCACGGTCCCTGTGGTGAAGCCAATCCTAACTCTCCCTGTATGGATCATGGAACCTGTAGCAAAGGATATCCAAAAAAAGTACAACAAAATACCACTAAAGAAATGGATGGCTATCCAATTTACCGCAGAAACATTGGGACGACATACCAAGATAATTGTAAAACAATCGACAATACATGGGTTGTCCCATAAAACCCATATTTGCTAAAAAATACAACTGCCATATTAATGTCGAAATTTGTGCTAGCATCCAAAGCGTCAAGTATTTGTTTAAATCTGTATATAAAGGACATGACAAGGCTAATATTGAAATAGCTCAAAAACAACTCCAACATGATGAAACAAACCAATTTGTTGATTCACAATACGTCAGTGCACCCGAAGCTGCATGGAGAATCTTTGCTTTTCCTATGCATAAACAATCTCACGCCATTATTTGCCTTGCAGTACATCTACCTAACTCCCAGGCACTATATTTTCATCAAGATGGTCTCATTGACAACATACAACAAAAACTACTTCAAAATTCAACACTCATGGCGTACTTTAATCTTACAAGATAGACCCTAATGCACATCAATATTATTACAGAGACATTCTGGAACACTCTATTTGGAAATATGGCATATGGGAACCCAGAAAGCAAGGAGGCCACACTGTAATAGGAAGAATGTATACAGTTAGTCTGAAAGACCAAGAACGCTATTATTTACATTTTTTGTTATTCCATGTAAAAGGAGCAACAAGTTTTCAGGACCTTAAATCTGTCAATGGTATTACACATGACACCTTTGGAGATGCTGCCTTAGCACTCGGATTATTAATAGATGATAGTGTCTGGAGAAATACTATGCTAGATGCCATCATTATGAACATGCCTACACAACTTAGGGAGATGTTTGCTTACATCTGTATTTTTGGATCACCTACAAATCCACTGGAATTGTGGAAGAAATTAAACAACATTTCTTACAAGACTACTGTCACCGATACCACAACAACACTGAACTGTGTATCAATTGGGAAAGCTATGCTATGAAAGATGTCCAAGATGTGCTAATAATACATGGCAAGTCTTATTTGGATTTCAATGTACCACGCCCTGCAACAAATTTACACCAGCCTCAAGAAGACTATGATAAAGACTATGAATTAGCTACAGCTACTGAGATGAAAAAAACTCTTAATCCTGAGAAACTGTTGGCTTTCAATGCCATTTTGGATGCTCTACAAGACAACATGTTGACATCTAAGTGTTTCTTTATTGATGGTCCGGGTGGCAGTGGAAAAATCTACTTATACCATCTACTTATATATTATGTCAGCGCACAAGGACATGTGGTCTCACCTGCTGCCACTAGAGCTGCAAACTTGCTACCAGGAGGATGAACTATGCACACTGTATATGACATTCCAATCGAATCAATGAAACGTCAGTTTCCAGGATTAAAACTGACACTAAAGCTGCCAACAAGTTAAAAAATACTACACTTTTTATACTTCATGAGTGTACAATGGCACAAAACCATTCTTTGAATGTCATTGATAGACTTCTACGTGATGTTATGACACCACATGTTGATGACAAAAATAATGTTCCCTTTAGTGGTAAAGTGTTCATACTTGGAGGAGATTTATGACAAGGCCTTCCTGTACTTACACATGCCACCAGAACTGAAATTGTGGATTGCTGTCTTAAATATTGTCAACTCTTGAAACACTTCACAAGACTCCCGCTATTTAACAACATGAGATCCAGGGATCCAGAATACAGCACTTGGTTACTTGAACTAAGCAATGGTCAGCTCTCAAATGAATACAACATTGGAGAGGACATTATTGAAATTCCTCCAGACATGCTGTCCTCTGCCTGTTTAATCACGGACATATTTGGCACAAACATTCATATTAATGTTAATGACACTGAAAGTGTTATGTATGCTGCATCACATGCAATACTCTGTCCAAAAAAATGAAGATGTTGCACTTCTAAACTCTCAAATTATGGACCGATTGAGTGGCCAATATGTTTTAGGCCTCCTTCACATGTCCGTGAAAATCACGCACGTTTTTCACGGACGTGTCAAAGGTGCGTATTGACCTTCGTGTGCCATGTTTATGGCACACGTGTGTTCTTCCTGTGTTATCCGTGATAACACACAGAGAATGGGAACTTTCTAATCACCTGTCCCTGGCGTGGCTGTCCGTGGTGCTGATCTATGGTCTCCCGTCCTGATGACTCCCCGCTGCTGCTGCCCCAGTGGAGTGAATATGCAGAGACAGCAGTGCTGGAGAAGGTGAGTATAGGAATTATTTTTATTTCACAGACATGTGTGTTTTCTCCTGTGCGTGTAACACGGATCCCATCCGTGCGGTCCGTGTGCAGTCCATTTGACACCCGTGATGCCAGAGAAAAACGAACATGTCTACGTGTGGAGCACACGGGCACATGGATGCTCCACACAGACACACGGTCCATGGCAAAACACGCACGTGAGCGCAGATCCATTGATTTTAATGGGTCTACGTGTGCCCGTGTCTCCGGGATGTGAGGAAACGGACCAAACACGTACGGAGACACGGACGTGTGAAGGAGGCCTAATATATAAGTGATGATTCCGTGGATGCTGATGATGCTAATGAATGTGAACACTACCCAGTCGAATTTTAAAACTCTATGACACCATCTGGAATGCCACCGCTTTGCCTACAACGAAAAATAGGAACAATTGTCATGCTAGTGCAAAATCTGAACACAAAAAAAAGATTATGTAACGGAACTAGGCTCATTGTAACATGCTTAACTGCCCATATCATACAGGCAAATATCATTACAGGATCAGCTGAAGGAGACTTTGCTTTTATTCCACGCATTGATTTGTGTCCATCTGAAACAAGGTTACCATTCAAACTATGAAGACAACAGTTTCCTGTTAAGCCAGCTTTCACAATGACAATTTGCAAGGCACAAGGACAGACTCTACATCGAGTGGGTATTTATCTACCTAAACCAGCCTTTGGCCATGGGCAGCTATTTGTTGCTTTCTCCAGAGTCAAGCAATAGTCATCTCAATATGTACAAAGTATTATATCACATCAATAGTGATTTACTTTACACACATTGATATATATACATACATATCTATAAATACATATTAGATACATATCTATGTATGTATAAACATTCATAGATACATAGCAGAACATACACATTCCTATATGATATTTATAGATAACATATTTTGCACCATTAATTTTCTGCAAAATACATATATACTGTATATATGTATATATATATATATGTATATATATATATATATATATATATATATATATATACATATATACTGTATATACAGTATATATATATATATATATATATATATAGTACAGACCCAAAGTTTGGACACACCTTCTTAATCAAAGAGTTTTCTTTATTTTCATGACTGTGAAAATTGTAGATTCACATTGAAGGCATCAAAACTATAAATTAATACATGTGGAATGAAATACTTAACAAAAAAGTGTGAAACAACTAAAAATATGTCTTATATTCTAGGTTCTTCAAAGTAGCGACCTTTTGCTTTGATTACTGCTTTCAACACTCTTGAAATTCTCTTAGGCCTAAAACACACTTCCGCATAAAAACGTACGTCTCACGTTCTTTTTTTTGGGTCCGTGTTCCGTTTTTTTGGGCGTTTCTCCGGTACGTATGACATCCGTGTGATGGCGTATGCTAGCCGTGTGTGCGTGTGGAATGGCTGTGTATGCGTACGTGTAATGTCCATGTGAAATGAACCGTGTGTGATGCTCAATATCGTTGATACATGTCGGCTGACAGCAGACAGAGTTGCGCGATGAGAATGAACTCGGGTGAACTTCACCCGACTTCATTGTCATACCGCGGCTCTGTCTGGGTGTCGCGTACTGATTAGCGATCACCCGTGAAGGACTCACTGGTGACTGATAATCCCATGAGTGACTGAAGTGAGCAGCGCGATTTGCACTGCCGTCACTCAGGCTAACCGCGGCCAGCTGGAGTCCTCCCCCCGAGACCACAACTCACCTGTGACTTCATCGCTGTCACTTGGGCGACTTGCTTTCACAGTTGGAGGATCCAGCAGTGGCCGCGAGTTACCTGAGTGACATCATCGCTGATCGCGCTACTCACCTCAGTTGCTGCGTGGAGCTGACAGGAGCGGCGGTGTTCTTCTGCAGCTCCTATGGGGAGATAAGGTATGCACACCAGTGACTATGGAAGGGGAATACATGGAATAGCAGAAACTGCTGTGTGAATACTGACATGAAAAATTCAATAGCTACTTGTTAGAATGAAATGTGAAAAATGGAACCTGCATTACTGCCATGAATATATGAATAAAGAGAAATTTAGCTACTGAATTGATCAATGCAGAAGAGCCCCAACACTACGCCAAAGTATTTCTCTACGTTGGGGTCCCTAGCTTGTGTGTGTCCTCTCATGCAGTTAAAAAACTTACCGTGTATGGGACGCTGAGACCCAGGCTATATATGCGTATAATGTGGATTGGCAATAGGTGTGTATGGGGAGGGTTCACAAACGGAAAACTACTAACATTAAGGAATAACGTTTGGAACTCCATTCTATGTCTGAACTGGGTGCAAAAAACCTAAAAAACATCACTATGGGGAGATAAGGTATGCACACCAGTGACTATGGAAGGGGAATACATGGAATAGCAGAAACTGCTGTGTGAATACTGACATGAAAAATTCAATAGCTACTTGTTAGAATGAAATGTGAAAAATGGAACCTGCATTACTGCCATGAATATATGAATAAAGAGAAATTTAGCTACTGAATTGATCAATGCAGAAGAGCCCCAACACTACGCCAAAGTATTTCTCTACGTTGGGGTCCCTAGCTTGTGTGTGTCCTCTCATGCAGTTAAAAAACTTACCGTGTATGGGACGCTGAGACCCAGGCTATATATGCGTATAATGTGGATTGGCAATAGGTGTGTATGGGGAGGGTTCACAAACGAAAAACTACTAACATTAAGGAATAACGTTTGGAACTCCATTCTATGTCTGAACTGGGTGCAAAAAACCTAAAAAACATCACTATGGGGAGATAAGGTATGCACACCAGTGACTATGGAAGGGGAATACATGGAATAGCAGAAACTGCTGTGTGAATACTGACATGAAAAATTCAATAGCTACTTGTTAGAATGAAATGTGAAAAATGGAACCTGCATTACTGCCATGAATATATGAATAAAGAGAAATTTAGCTACTGAATTGATCAATGCAGAAGAGCCCCAACACTACGCCAAAGTATTTCTCTACGTTGGGGTCCCTAGCTTGTGTGTGTCCTCTCATGCAGTTAAAAAACTTACCGTGTATGGGACGCTGAGACCCAGGCTATATATGCGTATAATGTGGATTGGCAATAGGTGTGTATGGGGAGGGTTCACAAACGAAAAACTACTAACATTAAGGAATAACGTTTGGAACTCCATTCTATGTCTGAACTGGGTGCAAAAAACCTAAAAAACATCACTATGGGGAGATAAGGTATGCACACCAGTGACTATGGAAGGGGAATACATGGAATAGCAGAAACTGCTGTGTGAATACTGACATGAAAAATTCAATAGCTACTTGTTAGAATGAAATGTGAAAAATGGAACCTGCATTACTGCCATGAATATATGAATAAAGAGAAATTTAGCTACTGAATTGATCAATGCAGAAGAGCCCCAACACTACGCCAAAGTATTTCTCTACGTTGGGGTCCCTAGCTTGTGTGTGTCCTCTCATGCAGTTAAAAAACTTACCGTGTATGGGACGCTGAGACCCAGGCTATATATGCGTATAATGTGGATTGGCAATAGGTGTGTATGGGGAGGGTTCACAAACGAAAAACTACTAACATTAAGGAATAACGTTTGGAACTCCATTCTATGTCTGAACTGGGTGCAAAAAACCTAAAAAACATCACTATGGGGAGATAAGGTATGCACACCAGTGACTATGGAAGGGGAATACATGGAATAGCAGAAACTGCTGTGTGAATACTGACATGAAAAATTCAATAGCTACTTGTTAGAATGAAATGTGAAAAATGGAACCTGCATTACTGCCATGAATATATGAATAAAGAGAAATTTAGCTACTGAATTGATCAATGCAGAAGAGCCCCAACACTACGCCAAAGTATTTCTCTACGTTGGGGTCCCTAGCTTGTGTGTGTCCTCTCATGCAGTTAAAAAACTTACCGTGTATGGGACGCTGAGACCCAGGCTATATATGCGTATAATGTGGATTGGCAATAGGTGTGTATGGGGAGGGTTCACAAACGAAAAACTACTAACATTAAGGAATAACGTTTGGAACTCCATTCTATGTCTGAACTGGGTGCAAAAAACCTAAAAAACATCACTAAGGTTTTTTGCACCCAGTTCAGACATAGAATGGAGTTCCAAACGTTATTCCTTAATGTTAGTAGTTTTTCGTTTGTGAACCCTCCCCATACACACCTATTGCCAATCCACATTATACGCATATATAGCCTGGGTCTCAGCGTCCCATACACGGTAAGTTTTTTAACTGCATGAGAGGACACACACAAGCTAGGGACCCCAACGTAGAGAAATACTTTGGCGTAGTGTTGGGGCTCTTCTGCATTGATCAATTCAGTAGCTAAATTTCTCTTTATTCATATATTCATGGCAGTAATGCAGGTTCCATTTTTCACATTTCATTCTAACAAGTAGCTATTGAATTTTTCATGTCAGTATTCACACAGCAGTTTCTGCTATTCCATGTATTCCCCTTCCATAGTCACTGGTGTGCATACCTTATCTCCCCATAGTGATGTTTTTTAGGTTTTTTGCACCCAGTTCAGACATAGAATGGAGTTCCAAACGTTATTCCTTAATGTTAGTAGTTTTTCGTTTGTGAACCCTCCCCATACACACCTATTGCCAATCCACATTATACGCATATATAGCCTGGGTCTCAGCGTCCCATACACGGTAAGTTTTTTAACTGCATGAGAGGACACACACAAGCTAGGGACCCCAACGTAGAGAAATACTTTGGCGTAGTGTTGGGGCTCTTCTGCATTGATCAATTCAGTAGCTAAATTTCTCTTTATTCATATATTCATGGCAGTAATGCAGGTTCCATTTTTCACATTTCATTCTAACAAGTAGCTATTGAATTTTTCATGTCAGTATTCACACAGCAGTTTCTGCTATTCCATGTATTCCCCTTCCATAGTCACTGGTGTGCATACCTTATCTCCCCATAGTGATGTTTTTTAGGTTTTTTGCACCCAGTTCAGACATAGAATGGAGTTCCAAACGTTATTCCTTAATGTTAGTAGTTTTTCGTTTGTGAACCCTCCCCATACACACCTATTGCCAATCCACATTATACGCATATATAGCCTGGGTCTCAGCGTCCCATACACGGTAAGTTTTTTAACTGCATGAGAGGACACACACAAGCTAGGGACCCCAACGTAGAGAAATACTTTGGCGTAGTGTTGGGGCTCTTCTGCATTGATCAATTCAGTAGCTAAATTTCTCTTTATTCATATATTCATGGCAGTAATGCAGGTTCCATTTTTCACATTTCATTCTAACAAGTAGCTATTGAATTTTTCATGTCAGTATTCACACAGCAGTTTCTGCTATTCCATGTATTCCCCTTCCATAGTCACTGGTGTGCATACCTTATCTCCCCATAGTGATGTTTTTTAGGTTTTTTGCACCCAGTTCAGACATAGAATGGAGTTCCAAACGTTATTCCTTAATGTTAGTAGTTTTTCGTTTGTGAACCCTCCCCATACACACCTATTGCCAATCCACATTATACGCATATATAGCCTGGGTCTCAGCGTCCCATACACGGTAAGTTTTTTAACTGCATGAGAGGACACACACAAGCTAGGGACCCCAACGTAGAGAAATACTTTGGCGTAGTGTTGGGGCTCTTCTGCATTGATCAATTCAGTAGCTAAATTTCTCTTTATTCATATATTCATGGCAGTAATGCAGGTTCCATTTTTCACATTTCATTCTAACAAGTAGCTATTGAATTTTTCATGTCAGTATTCACACAGCAGTTTCTGCTATTCCATGTATTCCCCTTCCATAGTCACTGGTGTGCATACCTTATCTCCCCATAGTGATGTTTTTTAGGTTTTTTGCACCCAGTTCAGACATAGAATGGAGTTCCAAACGTTATTCCTTAATGTTAGTAGTTTTTCGTTTGTGAACCCTCCCCATACACACCTATTGCCAATCCACATTATACGCATATATAGCCTGGGTCTCAGCGTCCCATACACGGTAAGTTTTTTAACTGCATGAGAGGACACACACAAGCTAGGGACCCCAACGTAGAGAAATACTTTGGCGTAGTGTTGGGGCTCTTCTGCATTGATCAATTCAGTAGCTAAATTTCTCTTTATTCATATATTCATGGCAGTAATGCAGGTTCCATTTTTCACATTTCATTCTAACAAGTAGCTATTGAATTTTTCATGTCAGTATTCACACAGCAGTTTCTGCTATTCCATGTATTCCCCTTCCATAGTCACTGGTGTGCATACCTTATCTCCCAATAGTGATGTTTTTTAGGTTTTTTGCACCCAGTTCAGACATAGAATGGAGTTCCAAACTTCTGCAGCTCCTGTCACCTTCATGTAGCAGAGCTGGAAGCGACGCGGGACCTCCGTGGATTACGCCGGACATAGATGGGTTTTTGGGTCTTAATAAAGTGGTGAACGAGGGTATTTGTTGGTGTTTTTTATTGCAAATAAAGGATTTTTCGTTGTGTGTGTTTGTTAACTTTAAATTACAGGTTAATCATTGGGGGTGTCTCATAGACGCCTGCAATGATTAATCTAGGACTAAGTGGCAGCTATGGGTTGCTGCCATTAACTCCTTATTACCCCAATTGCCAACGCACCAGGGCAAATCGGGAAGAGTCGGGTAAAGTTCCAGAACTATCGCATCTAATGGATGTGGCAATTCTGGGCGGCTACTGGCTAATATTTGTAGGCTGCGGGGCTCCCCATAATGTGGAGCTCCCCATCCTGAGAATACCAACCTTCAGCCATATGGCTTTACCCTGGCTGGTATCAAAATTGGAGGGACCGCATGTCGTTTTTTTTAATTAATTAATTATTTATTTTACTGCACAGTATATACCCGCCCACCGGCGGCTGTGATTTGTTGCAGTGAGACAGCTGTCACTCAGCGTGTGTGCGTATCTAACTTCAACCAATCATAGTCACCTGTGGGCGGGGGAAGCAGGGAATAGTAGATTGATTAATGAGCGACCGGCATTTTCAAATTAATTGAAGCCGCGTATCTTTGAAACAGCTGTTCATCGCCGCGCTGATGATCGGGGATCGGTGACTATGCGACAGGGGAAGATACAGACCGAGCGCCAAAGGGATGATGACTGACAACAGCAGAAAAAAAGGTAAGTAGACTGACATTTAACAAAAAAAAACCCCGACATCGTTCGTTTAAAAACGCACACGGACGGTACGTGCCGAACACGGACATGGTACGTGTGCCGTCCGTGCAGGCACGGACCCATTGACTTTAGCGGGTCCGTGCCTGCGTGCTGACCACCAAAAACGGACATGTCAGCCGTGTAGGAAAACGCACACACGTACTAACCACACGGACACACGTTCCGTGTGATTTTACGTGTGTGTGCCATCTACCATAGGGTAACATTGGTCAACATGTCTTTGTGTCTCCTGTAAGTGCAAAAACATACCAAACACGTACCGGAGGCACAGAGTTGTGTTGCAGGCCTTAATGAGCTTCAAGACGTAGTCACCGGAAACGGTTTTCACTTCACAGGTGTGCCCTGTCAGGTTTAATAAGTGGGATTTCTTGCCTTATAAATGGGGTTGGGACCATCAGTTGTGTTGTGCAGAAGTCTGGTGGATACACAGCTGATAGTCCTACTGAATAGACTGTTAGAATTTGTATTATGGCAAGAAAAAAGCAGCTAAGTAAAGAAAAATGAGTGTCCATCATTACTTTAAGAAATGAAGGTCAGTTAGTCAAAAAATTTGTAAAACTTTGAAAGTGTCCCCAAGTGCAGTGGCAAAAATCATCAATCGCTATAAAGAAACTGGCTCACATGAGGGACACCCCAGGAAAGGAAGACCAAGAGTCACCTCTGCTGCAGAGGATACATTTATCCAAGCCACCTGCCCCAGAAATCGCAGGTTAACAGCAGCTCAGACTAGAGACCAGGTCAATGACACACAGAGTTTTAGCAGCAGACACATCTCTAGAAAACTGTTAAGAGGAGACTTTGTGCAACAGGCCTTCATGTTAAAATAGCTGCTAGGAAACCACTGCTAAGGACAGGCAACAAGCAGAAGAGACTTGTTTGGGCTAAAGAACACAAGGAATGGACATTAGACCAGTGAAAATCTGTGCTTTGGTCTGATGAGTCCAAATTTAAGATCTTTGGAACCAACCACCGTGGCATGCTATTCCAACCAGTTTGCGTTTAGTTGGACCATCATTTATTTTTCAACAGGACAATGACCCCAAACACACCTCCAGACTGTGTAAGGGCTATTTGACTAAGAAGAAGAGTAATGGGGTACTACGTCAGATGACCTGGCCTCCACAGTCACCGGACCTGAACCCAATCGAGATGGTTTGGGGTGAGCTGGACCGCAGAGTGAAGGCAAAAGGGCCAACAAGTGCTAAGCATCCCTGGGAACTTTTTCAAGACTGTTGGAAGACCATTTCTGGTGACTATATCTTGAAGCTCATCAAGAGAATGCCAAGAGTGTGCAAAGCAGTAATCAAAGCAAAAGGTGGCTTTGAATGAGAAGGTGTGTCCAAACATTTGGTCTGTACCGTATATATATATATATATATATATATATATATATATATATATAAAAGGAGTTTAAGGTTATCACAGGGGAGATATGTATGACAGACTTTGAAACAGATGGTGATTGAAAATCACATTTCTATCTACAGTGTCAAAGCTGCTGAGAGACTTATTTGTCTTTTCACTGGGCTTGGCTATTGTGAACAGTTGAAGAGATGGGTGGGATGGCTGTTCATCATATCTCCTCTTCCGGCTCTAATCCATATGGATAGAGACATCGCAACACAGATAAATATTCATACATACCTAGATTTATACCTTAAAAATTGCATATTTTATACATATATTATTTATAGATATGATACATATTACATACTTGAAATTATTATATATTATTAGCAGATATATACATCACAGCTAAATACATAGATATATAATTTCTTAATATGATAAACATATATGAAAGACATATAGACATATATAGATTGAGGAGACATTATAGATACAGATATACTGTACATAGTTTACCCGAGCATACATAAGTAAGATATTTACATCAATATACCTAATACATAGAAATAGAGTATTTTGATTTATTGTCTTTCTGTTACTGTTATGTAAAAGTAAGAAGCTTTGCCATTATTTTTGACATGTTAACAAATTGTATCCTCTCACTTCCTTTTGTGTTTTTTGGTCCACTTTTGGAATGGATAACACACACACATCAAACTGCACAAAGCAATGTACTACCTCCTATTATAGTCACAACAGCTTACAAGAGACCATATAGTGTAAACACACAACACACAGGGAAGACACCACATACTGAACACAGCTCAAGAAACACAACACCAAATACCAATATACAGCACACAACAAGGAAGAGACAGTGCACAGGGGTTAAAGAGGTCAAATGACGCAACACATACAATACACAAATGCGGAGGGATGACATACAACATAAATATTGGAAAGTGCAAACAATGTGACACATGTCCACTGCTCCTGTCAACACCACTAAGTATAGACATGTTCATTTCACCGCACTTCCGATGCGATAGTATTGGGCCTATTTCTAGTAAACTATAACTGTCACTATTCCCTCTTGTACAAACTATGTATTCTACACCATCCCCAGTTTCAGCTGTTCCTATATCCACATTGCCAACCAACACTGCCTCATTACATCACCTGCCCCATTTGCTTCCACCACTCCATACAATCTCCCTACATTGTACTCCTCTCATTCTTCCCCCTTCCATTTGGTGCTCTCTCTTCACCCTGTCCTGCCTCATATTCTCCCTATTCTCATTCTCTTCAAGTTCACACAAAGCCCCCTCACATTGCCCTCTCTAAATACTTTACTAACCTCTCTGCACTTCTTATGCTTTCCCCTTTACACACTGATCCTTTTCCATACTGTCTCATGCTGCCACCTTTCCATACTGTGACTCCTCTTGACACTGTAAACCTAATGCATTCCCTATCTTGACGCTGTCTCCCCCTTTCTGATTCTACCTCACACTGCTCCCTCTCCATACTGTGTCCCTCCTTACACTGTCTACTTTCCATAATATCCCTTCCATGCTGTATCTCACACTTCTCACACTAACATACCATTGCTCTTATGTCTTTGTCTCAAATAGATTGCTTAACTTCCCTCAGTATACTCTTTCTCTGTAGTGTATCAGTAATGCTGGAAGCATGATAAATTGACTTCCACATGCCCCTCTTTTGCACCTGAACATGGGTTCATGTCTAAAGGAAGCACATAGAATTGACTGTATTTTATAACTATTCCATTTGTTTCTTGACATGTAAAAAAACTATATATTCATTATTTAGTAACAAGCTACTAAAAAAGTTTACATGGCTCTTCCATGATATGGTCTAATCATGTCACAGTGACATCAATGCAACCTATTTTTAAATCTGCACTGATTTATAGCTATCTTGCAATTAATCATGACACCAAGAACTCTTTTTACTTTCAGTTGCCACTGGACCTAACCTTCAATAGTTTTAATACTTGTGTTCAAGCATGGTCAGATAAACTTAATGTCCCTTACTAATAAAACATCTAATAGCTGACATGTAGCTGGCATGTAACCCATACCATAGCTTCCACTGTTACTAGCTTTATTTGCCTAATGACATGGTCCAGTTCATGAAAACCATACAGTGGGTATGGAAAGTATTCAGACCCCTTTAAATTTTTCAATCTTTGTTTCGCTGCAGCCATTTGGTAAGTTCAAAAAGTTCATTTTTTTTCTCATTATGTTCATTCTGCAGCCCATCTTGACAGAAAAAAAATATAGAATTTTTTGCAAATTTATTAAACAAGAAAAACTGAAATATCACATGGTCATAAGTATTCAGACCCTTTGCTCAGACACTCATATTTAAGTCACATGCTGTCCATTTCCTTATGATCCTCCTTCAGATGGTTTTACTCATTTATTGGAGTCCAGCTGTGTTTAGGTAAACTGTTAGGACTGGATTGGGAAAGGCACACATCTGTCTATATAAGACCTCACAGCTTACAGTGCATGTCAGACGAAATGAGAATCATGAGGTCAAAGGAACTGCCCAAGGAGCTCAGAGACAGAATTGTGACAAAGCACAGATCTGGCTAAGGTTGCAAAAGAATTTCTGCAATACTCAAGGTTCCTAAGAGCCCTGTGGCCTCCATAATCCTTAAATGGATGAAGTTTGGGACCACCAGATCTCTTCCTAGACCTGGCCATCCAGCCAAACTAAGCAATCATGCAAGAAGAGCCTTGTTGAGAGAGGTAAAAAAGAACCCCAAGATCACTGGGGCTGAGCTCCAGAGATGCAGTGGAGAGATGGGAGAACAAGTCAACTATCGCTGCAGCGCACCACCAGTGGCACGATGGAAACCTTTCCTCAATGCAAGACATATGAAAGCCTGCATATACATTGCAAAAAACACATGAAAATCTCCCAAACTATGATAAATAAAATTCTCTAGTCTGATGAGATGAAGGCAGAACTTTTTGGTGATATTTCTAAGTGGTATGTTTGGAGAAAACCAAGCACTACTCATCACCTGCCCAATACAATCCCAACAGTGAAACATGGTGGTGACAGCATCATGCTATGGGGGTGTTTTTCAGCTGAAGGGACAGGACTACCGGTTGCAATTGAAGGGAAGAAGTGTGTGGCCAAGTACAGATATTGATTGGTCCAGCCAGAGCCCTGACTTAAACCCAATTGAGCATCTCTGGAGAGACATGAAAATGGCTGTCCACCAATGTTCACCATCTAACCTGACAGAACTGGAGAGGATCTGCAAGAAGAATGGCAGAGGATCCCCAAATCCAGGTGTGAAAAACTTGTTGCATCATTCCCAAGAAAACTCATGGCTGTACTAGCTCAAAAGGATTCTTCTACCCAATACTGAGCAAAGAGTCTGAAGATGTATGATCATGTGATATTTCAGTTTTTCTTGATTATTAAATTTGCAAAAATTTCTGCATTTCTGTTTTTTTCTGTCAAGACGGGGTGCAGAGTGTACATTAATGAGAAAAAAAATGAACTATTTTGAATTTACCAAATGACTGCAATGAAACAAAGAGTGAAAAATTGAAAGGGGTCTGAATACTTTCTGTACCCATTATTTATTTATGGCTCTGGCTAATAATCTTTCCCCCACAGCCTCTCACATTAACCTCTTGACCCTGACAGCTGTATTGTAGCACAGCTCTGCTATGCAATGTTCAGCTCTGCTATGCATGTAGCGGGTGCTTAAGTTCCCCATGAACCACCAATGAAATGTGGTGTTTGTAAATCTTAATGAATATAGGACAAATAATGGGTCACTATCAATACATGTTGATATATATGTATCTAGTACAGCACATCTGTCAGGAAGCATAAAACCAGAGGGAGGAGCTTGCAGCACTGAAAAAAAGCAGTGTCGTGCAGGGAAATGTAGTTACTATCAATAAAAATAGGCCCTCTGATTCAGCTTTGTGAAGTTGCATGCACAGTGGGGCAGAAAGAAATTTAAAAGAGACACAAAGCTACAAGAAAGAAACGTTACGCTGAGCTTTGTATATTAACAATAGTCATACAAAAATATATTCTCATTGTGAGAACAACCCTTTAATGTCAGTATCTCCTATCATTTAATATTGGCATGAATGCAATGAACAAATCATTGTTTTAAAGCCATAAAGCAACACAAACAACAGCAATCATGATTTGCATTGGTACTGCCAGGGAACTTATCCTTTTCAATCTTGTCTCAGTTTTGGCTGTGCTAGAAAATATTGCATTTTACGTTGCCAAGCTTTAACTAGCTTCCTACTGCCACCTAATGTTTCATTGATTACTTGTGACATTTATAAAAACAAGGCATTTTCTTTCTTTAATTCAAATGTATCAACACTGCCTGGTACTGCTATGTTTTAACTAATAGTTTTGTTTAACTGGATATATAAATAGAAATGCCATATTTCTGATAATCCGACAATTCATTCATTATTGAAGCCTTCAGGCTGTGCACACATCTATAGGTACTGTGATAAGGGTTTACATTTATAATAGAAACCTCAATACTGATGTGGACAGACCAATGTGTTTTTAAAATGTTCTAAATGAATGATACTGATACTAAGAGGTCAAATAAATTTATGGGTAGCACTGATCGTTTACTTGGTTTCCTAGAAAATTGAGCCTAGTGTGTTTACAGCTGACATGGGGAAATAGCCCCATGGGAGACAAGGACTAAAGTGAATGATGACAATCTCTGTACAAAACTGTGAAATGATTGGTGCTTTGGGGAAAATAGTGCGATTTACATTTAAATTGGACATATACCCATTGTCTTTCATTCAATTCTTAGTATGTGTCTACACGTATATTATGCCTGTCTCTAGTTACAATATTAATGAATTCTGGAATAACTTCACAAAATAACTTGTAACCAAAATAATATTGAAAACACAATAATTATTGGCTTTAAAGATGCAAATAAACAAAAAGAAATAATGTAATAACTAAAATATTACATTGACATATGTTTCTTTATTAAAAGATAGAAAAGTTGCAAAGAATTTTGTGGCCATGGCATAAAATGAGAAAATATTGGATTCTTGTAAATGTGTCAGCCTTCTTTCCTATAACTATACACAAGTGTCAATTTTACTGCTGTAGGAAACTTTGTGATGTTTTGCTACTGAAGATGCTATAGTGCTTCAGCACAAAATAACATTTTCAACAATTGTATACTATCCACTTTGTGCCAAATCTTGGGTAAAATCCTTTCTTGTTACAGGTTTACCTCTGTGTGCCGATCCTGGTTGATAAAGACCTGTTTTGATGAATTTCTTGTGGAAAATTAAAAGTAGTCTACGAGTCTTGACCTCACAATGTATTTTGGGGTAAACTGGAACATCTCTAGAGAGATAGAGCTTCTCATCCAATGTTTATGTCAGACATTCTGATGAGCATTGTCCTAAATTTAATAAATATATATATTTTGGGCATATGGGTTAAAGCGCATAGTCCATGATTTTTCTGTGATCTGATGGACAAATTGGTTTGAACTCAATATGTTTGAGATAAGCTTTTTGGACTGACAGCTTCTACCAAACTTAACAGTTTAACTGGCCAATATGGATTGCCTACAAGTTATGGTCTATCAACTGCAAGGCTTGGCATGATTTTTCAGGACCTTGAAAGGATTTAACATAATGAGGCCCAAGCCACTGTCACAGGTGCCCTGATTATTCCAAAACCAAGGTAAACCTCCCTGACCAAATGACAAGTGACTATAAAGACTTTTCACTTTTAGGAAAAGCTGTCATTTGTACTTCAAACTGTCACAATAGTTTGTTTCTGAGAGAAAACGTGGCACTCGTTTCTTCCCTGCTACATGGGAACTCCTGGCTTAACCCTAGCATGCATGACGTCACATATCTACCTTTTTACATAACGGGGGGACTCCCCGTGCAAAAACAATCGCAGAAACTCACATAAATAACTTTTACAAGTTTATTTCAAAATTGCAAAATAAGATATGAATAATGCACAACATTTTAATTATAATTTTTGCAGAAAACACCAAAAAACATTTTTTTTCCAAATTTTAAACAAAGAAATGAAAAACACACAAAGGTATATAAATCTAGAATAAACTAGCTGCAGCTACATTTCTTTTCCAACTTTTTCTTTTCAATTTTATTGGTCTTCCAAACAATTTTCATGTTATCCTTTCTGAAGAATGTTCTTTACAGACATTTTCCCCACAAGTGGTACAATATTGCTCAGTTTTCATCTCTAAGTTTCTTGGATAAATGATCAACACTTTCATTTTCTTTCTCCTGGCCCTGGAATATCCTGCAACTGTATGCCATACCGTTTCTTTGCTTCTTTAGTTTGCTTTGGCAAGCATTTCATGTTGCTTCGCTCCATCATGTAAAGCATTACAAGTTCTTGGCAAAGGTCCTTCAAGAATAGGTGTCTCCACCCCTTCCTCCTTGCATGGAATTCTGGATAAGTTTCTGGATAAATAATGAATTAATTCAGGGCTTCTACATCAAGCATACTTGAAAAAATTACTACAGGTCAATGTCTTATTTGCCGCTTGCATGAATATTCTCCCACCATTTCATCCATTTTGACTACACCTCCTTTAGTTTTATTGTAATGCAGGAAGATTTCTGGTTTCAATTTCCTGTCATTGCTGTCAATACTGCAATCATGATGCATGGTACAGAGTAATATAACGGATTTCTCCGTCTTCACTTTGTAAGATACCAGTGTTGCTTTGTTGGTGAAACCAAAGACACTCCCATAAAGTGCTCGTTGTGGATTGTGTTTCGTTGCTTGAGGAATTTCTTGTTAATTTGGCTTCATAGTACCAACAAGTGTATCAGCTTTTTCGAGCAGAATATTGTCCAGTGCAACATTGGTAAAATAATTGTCCATGGTAATATTTCTACCTGAATTGTATATTGGTACAGCAAGTGTTTTCAAAATATCAGACCCTAGATCTTTCTGTACTGCTGAATCAACTTCTTTACCACAGTAGATAAGCCCATTTATGCCATAATAATTTTTAAAATCACAGATCCAGAATTTTTTTTTTCAATACTTGGCTTGCTTACTGGGCATGTTGTATGAACTTGCAATGTCTTCTGAAGGGTACAAGTTGGTCATCTACTAGAACATTAGTACTAGGATTGTAAAGTTTGGTGCAATTTTTGATAAATATGTTCCAGATATAACTGATAGGGGCTAATTTGTCTGTTTGGAATCTCGTTGCACAAGTTTGCTAATCATCAAATCAAATGTTTCTTGTAATTTCCTCATATCTGTCCACTGCCATTGTCACTTTATAGAGTGGATCAGAAAGTGGGTACAGAAATAATTCTCTGATTGAAACATCATATCATTTTTGACTCCCTGCCAGCAGTAAAAGTTCCTCTTTTGAGATATTTTTCCAGGACTTATTTTTTGCAGAGGCAATACATCTTCCTTCTAGGTTTGAACATAAAAGGACTTCTTCTGCAATATTGTCAGAAAAATGTACAGAATACGTCTTTAAGGGAAAAGTATCTGGGACTTCCCACAGCTCCTT
This sequence comes from Anomaloglossus baeobatrachus, assembly GCF_048569485.1. Taxonomy (NCBI): domain Eukaryota; kingdom Metazoa; phylum Chordata; class Amphibia; order Anura; family Aromobatidae; genus Anomaloglossus; species Anomaloglossus baeobatrachus. The sequence goes on from NC_134353.1 coordinate 558,201,973, forward strand.
GAGCATGTCTCACAATCTATTGGAGTACGTCCGACTAATGAAGGATTACTGTCCCAAAAAACATTTGTTTTGGATGTTTTACTTATAACTTCTTCAGGATCCACTGTATCCACTTCTTCATAATCAGAAGAATCACTGGATGAGGATGGTTGATTAGCTGGTGGCAGATACTCTACATCAGACAAAGATAGTTCACTTTCATCATCACTGTCAAACATAATTGCTTCAATATCCTGGTCAGTCAGATGCTTGGAGGAAGACTGTGCCAAATTAACACAATCAGGGTTGTCCACTATTTGCTTGTGTGTGACACACTGCAAAGGCTGCTTTACACGCAGCAACATCGCTAGCGATATCGCTCATGAAAGTACCTACCCCCGTCGTTTGTGCGTCACGGGCAAATCGCTGCCCGTGGCGGAAAAAATCGCTAATACCCATCACACACACTTACCTTCCTAGCAACGTCGCTGTGGGTGGCAAACAACCTCTTTTTTAAGGGGGAGGTTCGTTCGCCCTCACAGCAACGTTACACAGCAGCCCGTCAATAGAAGTGGAGGGAGGAGACCAGCCACATTAACGACACACCCACCTCGTTACCGACAGGATGCAGGTACGTTGTTGTTCATCGTTCCCGGGGTGTTACACGTAGCGATCTGTGCTGCCTTGGGAATGACGAACAACCTGCTTCCTGCACCAGCAACGATATTTGGGAAATGAACGTGTCAACGATCAACGATTAGGTGAGTAATTTTGATCGCTAACACTCGCTCATAGGTGTCACACGCAACAACGTCGCTAACGATGCCGGATGTGCGTCATGAATTCCGTGACCCCGACGACATATCATTAGTAGAGTTGAGTGCGGTTTGTGGGTCGTGGTTCTCCAGTTCATGGCTCGAGTGATTTTGGGGGCTGTTCTAGATCGAACTACAACTCGAGCTTTTTGCTAAAGCTCGATAGTTCTTGTTACGTTCGAGAACGGTTCTAGCAGCAAAAAGCCAAGCTAATTACTAGCTGGCTTTCCGCTGTAATAGTGTAAGTCACTCTGTGACTCTCACTATTATGAAATTTCAGCGTGTAGTGTGCGTGAACAGCGGGTTCAGATCACTGCTGCTGGGATAATGGCAATCGCCATTTTTTTTTTCTGTTCTTCCTTCCCTCCCTAAGCGCGCATGTAGTGGGGCGGGCCAGAATGTCAGCAAATCCCAGACACACACACAGCTATATGGACTGACTTTTAGCCAGAGAAGCAATGGCATGTGTGATAGGATGTCCATGTCACATGTCCCTGCATTATAAGTACGGACATCTGCCCGTCTGGACGCCATTATCTGCCTTCTGTGTCTGGGTGTCAGTCACCGCAGGTGCAGCTCCTGTCTCCAATACTGCTGTGTACGCTCTACACACAGCGCTATACAGAATAGGGATAGAAGTTTCTTTCAGCCCTTGTAAGGGCTAATAACAGCAGGCTCAGAGCCATAGGTGACAGCCAGGTCCGTGGAAAGAGGTTTTAACAGCTACAGATAAGAGCGTCTGTGTAGCTAAAGTCAGGGAGTTCCTTGCTGCATTTCACCATTAGGAGGGATAGAAAGTGAAGCTTCCTTTCCTCTACACTGACCCACAACCCGGCCACTGTACCCCCCTGCCCTTTGCACACCCAAGCTCATTGTTACTAAGCCATTATACTAGCAAACAGTGAGGTAGCTTAGTGGCATCCTAAAAGTGGCTGTTGGACTTCCATTAGTGTCCCACTAGTGCAAATCTATTTGCAGCACCTCTGCATTGCACACTCAAGCTCATTGTTAATAAGCCATTATACTAGCAAACACTGAGGAAACTTAGTGGCATCCTAAAAGTGGCTGTTGGACTTCCATTAGTGTCCCACTAGTGCAAATCTATTTGCAGCACATCTGCATTGCACACTCAAGCTCATTGTTACTAAGCCATTATACTAGCAAACACTGAGGAAACTTAGTGGCATCCTAAAAGTGGCTGTTGGACTTCCATTAGTGACCCACTAGTGCAAATCTATTTGCAGCACCTCTGCATTGCACACTCAAACTCATTTTTACTAAGCTATTATACTAGCAAACTGCTGCCATTTTAAGGGCCATTGCTTCATTGTCCGGGATAGTTATTGTTGTTTATTCTGCTGTCAATAAAGGTAGACCGCTGCAATCTACACCACCTCTCAATTTTTACTACCACATTTTAAGTGGACATTCTTGTCGCTAGCAAAATGAGTGGCAAAATGACAGATGATGGTGGAAAAGGGAACAGGCTTGTTGGAAAAGGAAAAAAATGTTGTGTCCGTTGGGAAGGTGGCAAAGCTCCATTAACATCTGCTGAAGATAAGCCATCTTCCAGAAAAATTAAGATGTCTACTACTTACCGTGGACAATCGGATGTGCTCCCTTTTTTACGAACACGAACAATTGGAACAAAGGTAGATGTTGCCCAAAAAAAGAAAATGCTTGAATGGATCTCAAGTGGTCCAACAAGTGCCCTCTCCTCCACCTCAACTACAGCATCCAAAAAACACCAGTCCTCTGAGTTGTCATCCCAATCACACTTGCTTTCTCCCAGCTCTGAAGTCTCCATCCGCCCTGCACAGTATGGTGGAACAGAGATGGCTGAGTCTGCAGAGCTGTTCAGTCACACTATAGCCTGGGAATCAGAGGTCTGCTCCCAAGCTACAGTGAGTACAGACCAGGAAATGGTCTGCAGTGATGCCCAGAACCTTTGTGACTCAGATTCAGGCTGTGATGACCAAGTTCATGAGCATAATGTTGACCCTTATTCACAAACTGTAACACCTGTTGTAATAGACAATGAGGAACATACTGATGATGATGAGACACAGATACCAGATTGGGATGACAACTTAAATATTCGTTCAGGGCAGGAAGAGGCTCGGTCTGAGGGGGAGGGGAGTGCAAACACAACGCTTGATGTGGAACTTCTAGATCCCACCTACTGTCAACCCACAGTCAGGCACTCGAGGAGGTCAACAAAGGCGGTGGAGGAGGATGCAACTGACGACGAAGTTACCTTGCGCCCTCCTGGACAGAGGAGGAGTACTTGTAGCACATCTACAACTGCATCCCCAGCCACCACTCTGCCTCTGAGCACTAGTCGGGGTGGCTCAGCAGTAGAGTTGAGCACGGTTTGCGGTTCAAGGTTCTCCAGTTCGCGGCTCGAGTGATTTTGGGGGCTGTTCTAGATCGAACTAGAACTTGAGCTTTTTGCTAAAGCTCGATAGTTCTAGATACGTTCGAGAATGGTTCTAGCAGCAAAAAGACAAGCTAATTACTAGCTGGCTTTCCGCTTTAATAGTGTGAGTCACTTCGTGACTCACACTATTATGAAATTTAAGCGTATAGTGTGCGGGAACAGCGCATTCAGATCACTGCTGTTTGGATAATGGCGATCGCCATTTTTTTTTTTTTTCCTTGTCTTCCTTCCCTAAGCGCGCGCGTGTAATGGAGCGGGCCAACATGTCGTCCAATCCCAGACACACACACACAGCTAAGTGGACTTTTAGCCAGAGAAGCAACGGCATGTGTGATGGGATGTCCATGTCACATGTCCATGCATTATAAAAACGGACATTTTCCTCCAGCAAGACATTATCTGCCTTCTGCATCTTGGTGTCAGTCACCGCTGGCGTAGCTCCTGTCTCCGATACTGCTGTGTACGCTCTATACACAGCGCTATACAGAATAGGGATAGAAGTTTCTATTAGTCCTTTTAAGGGCTAATACCGGCAGGGTCAGAGCCATAGGTGACAGTCAGGTCCGTGAAAACAGATTTTAACAGCTACACAAGATGACAGCGCCTGTGTCGCTAAGGTCAGGGATTTCCTCGCTGCATTTCCCCATTAGGAGGGATAGAAAGGGAGGCTTCCTTTCCTCTACCCAGACCCACAAACCTGCCACTGTACCCTCCTGCCCTTTGCACACTCAAGCTCATTGTTACTAAGCCATTATACTAGCAAACACTGAGTAAACTTAGTGGCATCCTAAAAGTGGCTGTTGGACTTCCATTAGTGTCCCACTGGTGCAAATCTATGTGCAGCAGCTCTGCATTGCACACTCAAACTCATTGTTACTAAGCCATTATACTAGCAAACACTGAGTAAACTTAGTGGCATCCTAAAAGTGGCTGTTGGACTTCCATTAGTGTCCCACTGGTGCAAATCTATGTGCAGCACCTCTGCATTGCACACTTAAACTCATTGTTACAAAGCCATTATACTAGCAAACACTGAGTAAACTTAGTGGCATCCTAAAAGTGGCTGTTGGACTTCTATTAGTGTCCCACTGGTGCAAATCTATGTGCATCACCTCTGCATTGCACACTCAAACTCATTGTTACTATGCCATTGTACTAGCAAACACTGAGTAAACTTAGTGGCATCCTAAAAGTGGCTGTTGGACTTCCTTTAGTGTCCCACTGGTGCAAATCTATGTGCATCACCTCTGCATTGCACACTCAAACTCATTGTTACTAAGCCATTATACTAGCAAACACTGAGTAAACTTAGTGGCATCCTAAAAGTGGCTGTTGGACTTCCATTAGTTTCCCACTGGTGCAAATCTATGTGCATCACCTCTGTATTGCACACTCAAACTCATTGTTACTAAGCCATTATACTAGCAAACACTGAGTAAACTTAGTGGCATCCTAAAAGTGGCTGTTGGACTTCCATTAGCGTCCCACTGGTGCAAATCTATGTGCATCACCTCTGCATTGCACACTCAAACTCATTGTTACTAAGGCATTATACTAGCAAACACTGAGTAAACTTAGTGGCATCCTAAAAGTGGCTGTTGGACTTCCATTAGTGTCCCACTGGTGCAAACCTATTTGCATCACCTCTGCATTGCACACTCAAACTCATTGTTACTAAGCCATTACACTAGCAAACACTGAGTAAACTTAGTGGCATCCTAAAAGTAGCTGTTGGACTACCATTAGTGTCCCACTGGTGCAAATCTATGTGCATCACCTCTGCATTGCACACTCAAACTCATTGTTACTAAAGGCCCAGTCAAACTAAACAACTTACCAGCAATCCCAGCAACGATCCAACCTGATAGGGATGGCTGGTAAGTTGCTAGGAGGTTGCTGGCGAGATGTCACACTGCGACGCTCCAGTGATCCTACCAGCAACCTGACCTGGCAGGGATCGCTGGAGCATCGCTACACAGGTTGCTGGTGAGCTGTCACCAGCAACCAGTGACCAGCCCCCAGCCAGCAACGCCGCGTGGAAGATGCTGCGCTTGGTAACTAAGGTAAATATCGGGTAACCAACCCGATATTTACCTTGGTTACCACCGCACGCAGCTACAAGTGCAGAGAGCAGGGAGCAGCGCACAATGCTTAGCGCTGTCTCCTTGCTCTCCTAGTTACAGCACACATCGGGTTAATTACCCGATGTGTACTGCAGCTAAATGTGCACAGAGCAGGGAGCAGCGCACACTGCTTAGTGCTGGCTCCCTGCTCTCCTAGTTACAGCACACATTGGGTTAATTACCCGATGTGTACTGCAGCTAAATGTGCAGAGAGCAGGGAGCCGCGCACACTGCTTAGTGCTGTCTCCCTGCTCTCCTAGCTACAGTTCACATGGGGTTAATTACCCGATGTGTACTGCAGCTACACGTGCAAGGAGCAGGAGCCGGCACTGGGAGTGAGAGCGGAGGAGGCTGGTAACGAAGGTAAATATCGGGTAACCAAGGACAGGGCTTCTTGGTTACCCGATGTTTACCGTGGTTACCAGTGTCCGCAGAAGCCGTCTCTTGCTGCCTGCACATTTAGTTGTTGCAGTCTCGCTGTCACACACAGCGATCTGTGCTTCACAGCGGGACAGCAACAACTAAAAAATGGCCCAGGACATTCAGCAACAATCAACGACCTCACAGCAGGGGCCAGGTTGTTGCTGGATGTCACACTAAGCAACATCACTAGCAACATTGCTGCTACGTCACAAAAGTTGTTCGTTAGCAGCGATGTTGCTAGCGATGTTGCTTAGTGTGACGGGGCCTTAAGTCATTATACTAGCAAACACTGAGTAAACTTAGTGGCATCCTAAAAGTGGCTGTTGGACTTCCATTAGTGTCCCACTGGTGCAAATCTATGTGCATCACCTCTGCATTGCACACTCAAACTAATTGTTACTAAGCCATTATACTAGCAAACTATGCTGCCAGTTTAAGGGCCATAGTTGCATTGTCAGGGATAGTTATTGTTGTTTATTCTGCTGTTAATAAAGATAGACAACCGCTGCAATCTACACCACCTCTCAATTTTTACTACCACATTTTAAGTGCACAATCTTGTCGCAATCAAAATGAGTGGCAAAATGACAGATGCTGGTGGAAAGGGGAAGAGGCGTGTTGGAAAAGGAAAAAAAGGGTTTGTCCGTGGGGAAGGTGGCAAATCTCCATTAACATCTGCTGAAGATAAACCATCTTCCAGCAAAAGTAAGATGTCTACTACTTACCGTGGACAATCCGATGTGCTCCCTTTTTTACGGACACGAACAACTGGAACAAAGGTAGATGATGGCCAAAAAAGAAAATGCTTGAATGGATCTCAAGTGGTCCAACAAGTGCCCTCTCCGCCACCTCAACTACCGCATCCAAAAAACACCAGTCCTCTGAGTTGTCATCCCAACCAAACTTGCTTTTTCCCAGCTCTGAAGTCTCCATCCGCCCTGCACAGTATGGTGGAACTGAGATGGCTGAGTCTGCAGAGCTGTTCAGTCACACTATAGCCTGGGAATCAGAGGTCTGCTCCCAAGCTACAGTGAGTACAGACCAGGAAATGGTCTGCAGTGATGCCCAGAACCTTTGTGACTCTGATTCAGGCCGTGAGGACCAAGTTTCTGAGCATAATGCTGACCCATTTTCACAAACTGTAACACCTGTTCTTATAGACAATGAGGAACATACTGATGACGATGAGACACAGATACCAGATTGGGATGACAACTTAAATATTCGGTCAGGGCAAGAAGAGGCTCGGTCTGAGGGTGAGGGGAGTGCAAACACAACAATTGATGAGGAAGTTCTAGATCCCACCTACTGTCAACCCACAGTCAGGCCCTCGAGGAGGTCAACAGAGACGGTGGAGGAGGATGCAACTGACGACGAAGTTACCTTGCGTCTTCCTGGACAGAGTCGGAGTACTGGTAGCACGTCTACAACTGCATCCCCAGCCACCACTGTGCCGCTGAGCACTAGTCGGGGTGGATCAGCAGGTCGCATGCCCTCTAAGCCTTGCCTAGCCTGGTCCTTTTTTGACATAGCAAAAGATCGCCCAAATTATGTGATCTGTAAAATTTGTCGTGATTCTGTTAGTAGAGGGCAAAACCTCAGCAGTTTGACAACTTCTTCCATGAATCGTCACATGAATAAATATCATATGTCCCAGTGGGAAGCTCAAAGTGCTGCAATGCGGCCTAGCGGAGCAAACCATCCACTGCCTGCCCCTTCCAGTGCAACCGCGCGCTCTTCATCTTCTAGGACTGTGAGGACAGCTGTCACACCTGGTTTTCCATGCACAACTTCCACCACTGTAACCGCAACAGGCAGTTTGCTTGGTAGGTCGTCAGTTGGTTTGGAAGGGGAAACAAGTGCGTGTGTACAGCTCTCTCAGACATCGATAGCACCAACATTGGATGAAGGCAACATCATGTCTCCGCCTGCACTTTCCTCACAAACCTGCATTTTTCCAGGGACACCCTACTCAACACCGTCTACACACAGCAGCCAGATCTCTGTCCCTCAGATGTGGACAAATAAAAGGCCATTTCCTGCGACTCATGACAAAGCTAAGAGGTTGACTTTATCCCTCTGTAAGCTCTTGGCTACCGAAATGCTGCCTTTCCGCCTGGTGGACACACAGGATTTTAGAGACCTTATGTCTGTCGCTGTGCCCCAGTACCAGATGCCCAGTCGCCACTACTTCTCTAAGAAAGGTGGGCCCGCGCTACACCAGCATGTCGCACACAACATCACCACTTCCTTAAAAAACTCTGTGTGTGAACAGGTGCATTTCACCACCGATACTTGGACCAGTAAGCATGGACAGGGACGTGACATGTCGCTGACTGGGCACTGGGTAACTATGGTGATAGATGGTGAAGTGTCTGCTGCACAAGTCTTGCCATCCCCACGACTTGTGTGTCAATCCTCTGTCTGTCCAAGTTCCGCCACTGCTTCTGCCTCCTCCACCTCATCTGGGTCCTTCACATCCGCCCCAAGTCTGCCTGGTCAGGCCACCAGGATTCTCACTGCGCAGAAGGAATCATGCACCCCTCATTACTATGCTGGCAGCAGAGCGCAATGGCATCAGGCGATCTTTAGCTTGACATGTCTTGGAAATAGGAGTCAACAGCGGCTGAGTTGTGGGCAGCTCTAGAGACTGAGTTTAATAAATGGTTGTCTCCACTCAACCTGCAGCCTGGTAAGGCCGTGTGCGACAATGCTGCAAACCTGGGTGCGGCCCTTCGCCTGGGCAAGGTGACACACGTGCCTTGTATGGCTCATGTGTTGAACCTTGTTGTCCAGCAATTTTTAACACACTATCCCGACCTAGATGGCCTTCTGACCAGGGCACGAAAACTGTCTGCTCACTTCCGCCGTTCAACCGCCGCAGCTGAGCGACTTGCATCGCTCCAGAAGTCTTTCGGCCTGCCAGTTCATCGCCTGAAATGTGATGTGGCGACACGCTGGAATTCGACTCTCCACATGTTACAGCGACTGTGGCAGCACCGCCGAGCCCTGGTGCAATACGTCATGACGTATAGCCTGGGCCAACGAGATGCAGAGGTGGGGCAGATCACCCTGATGGAGTGGTCTCAGATCAAGGACCTATGCACCCTTCTGCACAGTTTCGACATGGCGACGAATATGTTTAGCGCTGACAATGCCATTATCAGCATGACAATTCCAGTCATTTACACGCTAGAGCACACGCTAAACACTATTCGGAGTCAGGGGGTGGGACAACAGGAAGGGGAGGAACTACAGGAAGATTCATATGCGCAAGACACAACAACATCACCAAGGTCCAGATGTTCATCATCACCAACGCGGCAGGCATGGGACCATGGGGGACAGGGATCAACAAGGGCTCATGGTAGCAAGCGAAATGTTGAGGAAGGTGCAGGAGAACATGAAGAAATGGAGGACGAACTGTCCATGGACATGGAAGACTAAGCGGATGAGGGAGACCTTGGTCAAATTTCAGTTGAAAGAGGTTGGGGGGAGATGTCAGAGGAAGAAAGAACGGTTAGCCCCTCTATGCCACAAACACAGCGTGGACTTGGTCCGCATGGCTGCGCAAGACACATGAGTGCCTTGTTGCTGCACTACCTCCAACATGACCCTCGTATTGTCAAAATTAGAAGTGATGATGACTACTGGCTTGCCACACTATTAGATCCCCAGTACAAGTCCAAATTTTGTGACATAATTCCAGCCATAGAAAGGGATGCACGTATGCAGGAGTATCAGCAGAAGCTGTTACTCGATCTTAGCTCAGCTTTTCCACCAAACAACCGTGTAGGTGCAGGGAGTAAATCTCCCAGTTGTAACTTGACAAACATGGGACAGTCTCGTCATCTTCAACAGTCTACCCGTACCAGTAGCACCGTATCTGGTGCTGGTAACAGCAATTTTATTGAATCTTTTCATAATTTTTTTAGACCCTCCTTTGCAAGGCCACCAGAGACAACAAGTCTGACACATAGTCAACGGCTGGAGAGGATGATACAGGAGTATCTCCAAATGAACATCGATGCCATGACTTTGCAAATGGAGACTTGTTCATTTTGGGCTTCAAATCTTGAAAAATGGCCAGAGCTCTCCACTTACGCCTTGGAGATTTTGTCGTGTCCAGCTGCCAGCGTTGTCTCTGAATGTGTCTTCAGTGCTGCTGGGTGTGTGCTGACAGATAAGCGCACGCGTCTGTCCAGTGACAATGTGGACAGACTAACGTTCATCAAAATGAACAAGTCATGGATACACAAGGAATTTACTACCCCTGTGTCATCCTGGGGAGAGTAAATGCTTGTGTATTTTGAATGTGCTTGATGCAAATCTAGCTGTGAAGTGTACAACTAGGGCACAAGTGCTGCCACTGATGGGGTGTCTGTGTGGCCCAATGTTTGGAAAAAAGGGAGACTCTTCTTGGAGTAATCCTTGCTGTGTTTTTATAAATGATCCAAGATGCACAGCGCTGGGATCAGGAAAGACTTTGCTACCTACCCCGGTGTCATCCTGGGGACAGTTAAGTATGGCGTATTTTTGAATGTGCTTGATGCAAATCTAGCTGTGAAGTGTACAACTGGGGCACAAGTGCTGACACTGAAGGGGTGGGTGTGTGTGTGACCCAATTTTTGGAAAAAAGGGAGACTCCGCTTGGAGTAACCCTTGCTTGCTGTGTTTTTTAAAAGGAGCCAAGATGAACAAGTCATGGTTCAGCAAAGACTTTGCTACCTACCCCGGTGTCATCCTGGGGACGGTTAAGTATGGCGTATTTTTGAATGTGCTTGATGCAAATCTAGCTGTGAAGTGGTCAACTGGGACACAAGTGCTGACACTGAAGGGGTGGGTATGTTTGGGTCCCAATTTTTGGAAAAAAAGGGAGACTCCGCTTGGAGTAACCCTTGCTTGCTGTGTTTTTTAAAAGGAGCCAAGATGAACAAGTCATGGTTCAGCAAAGACTTTGCTACCTAACCCGGTGTCATCCTGGGGACGGTTAATTATGGCGTATTTTTGAATGTTCTTGATGCAAATCTACCTGTGAAGTGTACAATTAGGGCACAAGTGCTGCCACTGAAGGGGTTAGTGTCTGTGTGGCCCAATTTTCGGAAAAAAGGGAGACTCCGCTTGGAGTAACCCTTGCTTACATTATTTTTAAAAATGATCCTAGATGAACAGAGCTGGGATCAGGAAAGACTTTGCTACCTACCCCGGTGTCATCCTGTGGACGGTTAATTATGGCGTATTTTTGAATGTGCTTGATGCAAATCTAGCTGTGAAGTGTACAACTGGGGCACAAGTGCTGCCACTGAAGGGGTGAGTGTCTGTGTGGCCCAATTTTTGGAAAAAAGGGAGACTCGGCTTGGAGTAACCCTTGCTTGCTGTGTTTTTTAAAAGGAGCCAAGATGAACAAGTCATGGTTCAGCAAAGACTTAGCTACCTACCCCGGTGTCATCCTGGGGACGGTTAAGTATGGCGTATTTTTGAATGTGCTTGATGCAAATCTAGCTGTGAAGTGTACAACTGGGGCACAAGTGCTGCCACTGATAGGGGTGGGTGTGTGTGTGGCCCAATTTTTGGAAAAAAGGGAGACTCCGCTTGGAGTCACCTTGCGGTGTTTTACATGATTTTAGAAGGGTGTGCCATGCCTATATCTGTGTCTCCTCCTCTTTTTCCTTGTCCAGATCTTTTGTTTTCGCATGAGTATATGTCCTTGTCACTTTCCCATGTGTTTGTGTTGTGTTGTGAGTTGTTTGTCACCTTTTGGACACCTTTGAGGGTGTTTTCTAGGTGTTTTTATGTGTTTGTGATTACCTCCCATTGTTTCCTATGCGGTTCGAGTTCGGTTCGTCGAACGTTCGACGAACCGAACTCGAGCCGAACCGCGACCGGTTCGCTCATCTCTACTCAGCAGGTCGCATGCCCTCTAAGTCTTGCCTAGCCTGGTCCTTTTATTACATAGCAAAAGATCGCCCAAATCATGTGATATGTAAAATTTGTCATGCTTCTGTTAGTAGAGGGCAAAACATCAGAAGTTTGACAACTTCTTCCATGAATCGTCACATGAATAAATGTCATATGTCCCAGTGGGAAGCTCACCGTGCTTCAATGCGGCCTAGCTGAGCGAACCATCCACCGCCTACCCCTTCCAGTGCATCCGCGCGCTCTTCATCTTCTAGGACTTTGGGGACAGCTGTCACACCTGGTTTTCCACGCACAACTTCCAACACTGTAACCGCAACAGGCAGTTTGCTTGGTAGGTCGTCAGTTGGTTTGGAAGGGGAAACAAGTGTGTGTGTACAGCTCTCTCAGACATCGATAGCATCAACGTTGGATGAAGGCAACATCAAGTCTACGCCTGCACTTTCCTCACAAACCTGCATTTTTTCAGTGACACCCTACTCACCACCGTCTACACACAGCAGCCAGATCTCTGTCCCTCAGATGTGGACAAATAAAAGGCCTTTTCCTGCGACCCATGACAAAGCTAAGAGGTTGACTTTATCCCTCTTTAAGCTCTTGGCTACCGAAATGCTGCCTTTCCGCCTGGTGGACACACAGGATTTTAGAGACCTTATGTCTGTCGCTGTGCCCCAGTACCAGATGCCCAGTCGCCACTACTTCTCTAAGAAAGTTGTGCCTACGCTACACCAGCATATCATACACAACATCACCGCTTCCTTGAGAAACTCTGTGTGTGAACGGGTGCATTTCACCACACATACTTGGACCAGTAAGCATAGACAGGGACGTTACATGTCGCTGACTGGGCACTGGGTAACTATGGTGGTAGATGGTGAAGGGTCTGCCCAAGTCTTGCTGTCCCCATGACTTGTGTGTCAATCCTCTGTCTGTCAAAGTTCCTCCACTGCTTCTGCCTCCTCAACCTCGTCTGGGTCCTCCACCTCCGCCCCAAGCCTGCTTGGTCAGGCCACCAGCATTGTAACTGCGCAGAAGGAATCACGCACACCTCATTATTATGCTGGCAGCAGATCGCAACAGCATCAGGCGGTCTTTGTCTTGAAATGTCTTGGAATTAAGAGTCACACAGCGGCTGAGTTGTGGGCAGCTCTGGAGACTGAGTTTGGTAAATGGTTGTCTCCACTCAACCTGCAGCCTTGTAAGGCCGTGTGCGACAATGCTGCAAACCTGGGTGCAGCCCTTCGCCTGGGCAAGGTGACACACGTGCCTTGTATGGCTCACGTGTTGAACCTTGTTGTCCAGGAATTTTTAACACACTATCCCGGCCTAGAAGGCCTTCTGAAAAGGGCATGAAAACTGTCTGGTCACTTCCGCCGTTCAACCGCCACAGCTGAGCGACTTGCATCGCTCCAGAAGTCTTTCGGCCTGCCGGTTCATCGCCTGAAATGCGATGTGCCGACACACTGGAATTCGACTCTCCACATGTTACAGCGACTGTGGCAGCACCGCCGAGCACTGGTGCAATACGTCATGATGTATAGTAAACAAGGAGAACAAAGAAGAAAAAATGGCACAAGGTTTTGCAAAAGAGATATAAATTTTATTAGAAAAATCATAAAAATATTAATCTCACCAAAGTCACAGAATTTGCAATATAGTATCAAAAAGGATGAAAACACAGAGTCATGGATAGATGAAAATTCACAAACATAATGTTGAACACAATTGTAATAATACGACCCTGACCGCCATGAAGAAAGGCCCTGAATTAAAAATGGTACTGTACTCCACAATGTTACAAATAGGATGAGTATGAAACGCAGAGTGACAATCAAGTAATAGAAAATTAGTCGTGTAGAAGTGATCACAGGAAACCCTCAATGGGTGCACCGCTGGTAGTCCACAAAAGTAAAAGGGGTGGGTGGGAGTACAAAAGGCCCAGATGCATAAACCTGTGTAAGCAGGGAATGCCAAAGGGAAAAAGAGAAAATAAGAAAAATCATGGATATTGCGGGCTAACAGTGGTGCATCCAGGAGGGAAAATAAAAATAGTCGTGTAGCAGAGAGGTAAGAGGTAGTGTCATGAGATTAATGAAGCAAAAAAACGAAAAAACAGGAGGAATGATGGCCCCAACATCTGCGCAAGAGGCAAACAGGAATGAGGGGCTTAGGGTCAGTTGTGTGTACGCCGATTTAACAGTAGTGGAATGAGGGGTAAGACAGGATTGGTGGAAGTAAGCCAAATTCCTGATCAGCCGCACACAACTGAAACTATTATAGTCATATAGCAGAGAGGTATGGAGTGTTATCATGAGATTATGTAGACAATATAAAACAGGAATGATGGCCCCATCACCTGCGCAGCAGGTTATAAAACAGTAAGTTCAGGATCAGCTGTGCGTGCGCCGGTTAAATAGTCATGGAATAAGAGGTAAGGCAAGAGTAGTAAAAGTTTGTTAAAACCATTTTCCTGGTCAGCCACACACAACTGAAGCCGAACACTGTTGGTGGTGTAAATTACAAAAACTATATATATATGTATATGTCAACAGGAGAGAAAAACACATAAATCAGGTCCACCGCTGACACCAGCAGCGGGAGGAAGTGATGCACCTGAGATATCTGCTGACAGAGATGGACACTAAGAGTATGCCTACCGTGGAGGCGGTGGGGCACACCAAAAAGTCCCTGTACTGAACTGAGTATAATGAAAATAATATGAATATAACAGGGTAGTGACAAAGTTGCCCACAAATAGGGCAAACAAAGAACCCCAACCAGCCAAGAGTCAAGGATCAGTTATGTATGCTAATAGAATGAAATGTTGGAAAGAGGGAGCAAAAGTGAGAGTAATGATAATACACAAGCATAATCAGCTATACACAACTGAAACCAGACACAGGAGGCAGTGAGAAGGAATACCAGACATGTCAGCAAAGAGAAGTGAAGTGCCGAAAATGCACCGCTGGCATGAAGGAGAGCTGACTTGAAGGTAGTACCTAGTATGAAGGCAGAGCGTGGCGGCAGTTGAGCGGTCCCAACGTCCGTTTCGCCAGAGCACTTTTTCGAGGGAGGTAGTGTTGTTGAATAGCGCTGACACCTATTAAAGGGTCAGCGCAGGTGAAAGTAATCACGATGGTGGCCGCGATTGCGCATGCGCCGGGGGCGGAGGCTGGGAGGCGGAGGAGGTGATCGTCACCAAGACCAGGGCGCATGCGCAGGAGGACGGATGTCTCCATAGCTCCCACGCATGTGTCCAAGGTAGACACCACCAAAGCAACGCTCCCCTGGCAGTCAGCTTACCAGCAGACGCGCGTGGACACAATCAATATGAAACAAAATAACAGAGGTATGTGGATAGTGGTGAAAAGTTTACAGAAATAGGAACAAGCAAATCTATATCATATGGCAATAAAAGAGCACAAAACATATATAACTTGTGCGATCTTCAGCATTTCACATGTTGTCCACCAATGGAGGGAGGTTGTAAGCCAGATGAAAGAGGAAAAAGGAAGAAGAGCGGGTTCCAATGATAAAGATGTAATACCTATATGGAAATTACACACAAAAAATAAAAATGAGAAAAATATAAACGTGATTAAAAGAATTAAAAGCAACAAACAATTGTGTTCATGAGATGGTTAAAGCCAATATACTCAAAAAGGTGTATTATATAAACCCAAATGGGTTAAATTAATAAAGTTACACCAATAGAGAAATATGGGTAATATGAAGGGCAAAACTGAACTAAAAGCCCTGATGCACAACAAAATGATTGGGATGATTGCGGACAACATTGGTAGGAAGAAAGGGGCCTATCACAGAAAAGGAGAGTAGCTAACTGTTTCATTAAGGCCATAGGGGACCAAGGTGTTAAGGGAGACAATCCACTTAGTCTCCCGCTGTGCGAGGGTCTTACGCAGATTACCTCCTCGGACACCACCGTGGACCACATCGATGCCACGTACTCTCAAGAACCTCGCATCACATCCGTGGAATTTACGGAAATGCCGAAGGAGAGTCTTTAGAAGAGAGACATCCTCCACGGACCCAACAGCACCAATGTCCCTGACGTGCTCCCTGACTCTCACGCGTAATTCGCGTGACGTAAGACCAACATAAATCAGGGAGCACGGACAGGTAGCATAATAAATTACATGTGTAGATGCACATGTGATGCGCTGATTAATGGAGAAAGTTCTCTTCCCCTCTGAACAGGCAAAAGATGTGGTACGTAAAATGTTGGGACAGGCAACACAATGCCCACATGGGAAACAGCCCCGAACCGGACCGGCAGATCCAAACAAATTAGGACGGGGAGGGATGTAATGACTATTGACGAGAAAGTCTCCGAGGTTCCTCGCCCTCCTGGCCGTCATGAGGGGCCACCCGGGCAAGACACCAGCCAAAAGAGGGTCCGTGAGTAGGACTGGTCAATGTCTGTCCAGGATGTCCCTCATCGTGTCCCACTGATGGTTGAAAGTACCAATGAATCTAATTTGACTGTCCCTGGTTGGCCGACGTGGTTTGTACTGGAGTAGCTGATCTCTGGGGGTATTTTTTGCACGAAGGTAACCCTTCTTTATGCACCTATTACTATACCCCCACTCTTTAAACCGGCATCGGAGATCGGACGACTGGGATTCAAAGTTGGAAACCGTGGAGCAGATCCGCTTCATCCTCAAAAACTGTCCGGTCGGGATGGCGCGTACGGTGGAGGAGGTGTGGCCCGAGGATGCGAGAAGGAGGGCATTGACGGGCGTGTCCTTGCGAAAAACGTCTGTCTGAATGCCCCCCTGCGCATCCACCGAAATCAGAATGTCCAAGAAGTCTAACTTAGAACGACTGAATCTGTATGTTAATTTAATATTGAGGGAATTTCGGATTAGGCCACATATGAAAGACTCAAGTTGCTCGGAAGAGCCCTGCCACAAAATAAAAATATCATCTATATAACGCAGCCAGCACTGCACATGGTCGCTGGCCTGTGGAGAACCGTCGCCAAACACCAACCTCTCCCAGTGACCCAGAAAAAGGTTGGCGTAGGCCGGCGCACAGGCCGCGCCCATTGCAGTGCCGCGCTGCTGTAGATAAAAAACGTCTTCAAAAACAAAAAAATTGTGGGTCAGGGCAAAAACGAGCAACTCGAGCAAAAAGTCCACCAAGGCGCCATCGAGACCGGAGGTTGTGAGGTAGAAGCGGACCGCCTCCAGACCGTCTTCATGTCCGATGCAGGTGTAAAGGGATTCCACGTCAGCACTAACCAAGAACATGTCATCGTCCACAAAGATGCCATCAAGACGCCGCAAGACGTCCGTAGTGTCTTTGACATAGGAGGGGAGGCACTCTACCAAAGGTTTTAAATAAAAATCAATAAATTTACAAATGGGTTCACACACCCCTCCTATGCCGGACACTATGTGACGCCCCGGGGGGTTGAGGGCATCTTTGTGGACTTTAGGTAACAAATAAAAAGTGGGAATGCGAGGGCAGCCAGTGAGCAGCCCCTCGAACATCCTCTCGTCAATAGTTCCCCGTTCATGAGCCCTCGTCAGGATTTTCCTGAGCTCCTGAGAGAAGGAGGTAAGCGGACTACATGGAAGACGTAAATAGGTGGACTTATCCCGAAGTTGCCGATAAGCCTCTTTCTCATACTTATCAGTAGGCCAGATCACGATGTTGCCCCCCTTGTCCGCCGCCTTGACAACGACATCATCACAAAGCTGCAACCATTTAATCGCCGACCTCTGTCGGTGAGTAAGATTATCATATTTCCGCCTGGTCGGGAGATGTTTAAAATCTTCGGTTACAAGCTTAGTGAAGACGTCGATTGCCGGGCAGAGGGACAAAGGGGGAACCTCGTAGATCTGGGTTTCAAAAAATCAGGGGACCTACCAGTAGTAGGATTTTGTTCCTCCAGGAGGTCTTGAAGATCCTGTAGGGCACTCCTCTCGGTCGGGTCCAGCTCGCTCATCGATTGTTTTCGGGAATAAAGTCGTTTCAAGAGGATCTTTCTAGCAAACAAATTCATATCCTTCAAAGCTGTAAATAAATTGAAAGAATTCGTAGGACAAAAATGAAGACCCTTGGATAATACCTCCAACTCAACATCCGAAAAGACACGTGTGGAAAGATTATATACCTGTGGTTTATGTTTAGATGTGTTAGTCTCAACCAACAGTTTTTGAGGTATACTGCGGGTTGTTATACCAGTAATATGAGGCATATGGCGTGTCTTGTCGGATGGAGTGGGAGGTAGGTCCTCAACCAATGAATCTGAGATGAGCGAGGTGGACCGAGACCTGGAAGAGCCACCATGTCTGGATAAGTTCTTTCCCCTGGAAAAACGATGACTCCACTTGTAAACGTTACTGGAATTGTAGTCATTTGCATCACGTTGGAATTTCTTAGTTTTAAAATCGCAAACCTCCTTCTCCCATTTCTGCGCATCACGTCCAATTTCATCATAAAATTTCCCAAGGGCTTCAGATGTACACAGATTCTGGATAGAGTGTTCAAGTGTTTCAAGCTCACTCTCCAAATTATCAAGCGTGGATGTATTTTGTTTGGCCAGAAGCTCTAATAAACTTAAAGAGCATCTGTGTAGGTGGCCCTCCCATTCCGTTTTAAAATCCACCTCCGTGGCCGGAAAAGAGGGGAAGACCTAGACACGTAGTCCACGGGGGATCCACCCACTCTCCAAATATTTGTCAAAAAGGCCCGGTTCCACCAAATGCGTGTCCACTTTTTATATAAATCCCTATATTTGTGCATCAGGGACTGTAGTGACTGGCCTTCAGAGGAAACGCCATCCGTAGAAGTATTGTTAAGTGAAGTACCACCACAGCCTCTGGTGACTTCATCCAACTGAGTGAGCCACGCCTGGTCGTGTGCCCGGAAGTTCATAATAGCCGTAGATAGAACTGTGAATAACACAGAAAATCAGCAGATTGTAAACAAAAATTTCATGGCTAATCTATGTATACACTGGGGAAAAGGACAAAACAATTTCCCACAGGGAAGGTGCCAACTTCAAAAGACATTGTAAACAAGGAGAACAAAGAAGAAAAAATGGCACAAGGTATTGCAAAAGAGATATAAATTTTATTAGAAAAATCATTAAAAATATTAATCTCACCAAAGTCACAGTATTTGCAATATAGCATCAAAAAGGATGAAAACACAGAGTCATGGATAGATGAAAATTTACAAACATAATGTTGAACACAATTGTAATAATACGACCCTGACCACCATGAAGAAAGGCCCTGAAGTAAAAATGGTACTGTACTCCACAATGTTACAAATAGGATGAGTATGAAACGCACAGTGACAATCAAGTAATAGAAAATTAGTCGTGTAGAAGTGATCACAGGAAACCCTCAATGGGTGCACCGCTGGTAGTCCACAAAAGTAAAAGGGGTGGGTGGGAGTACAAAAGGCCCAGATGCATAAACCTGTGTAAGCAGGGAATGCAAAAGGGAAAAAGAAAAAATAAGAAAAATCATGGATATTGCGGGCTAACAGTGGTGCATCCAGGAGGGAAAATAAAAATAGTCGTGTAGCAGAGAGGTAAGAGGTAGTGTCATGAGATTAATGAAGCAAAAAAATGAAAAAACAGGAGGAATGATGGCCCCAACATCTGCGCAAGAGGCAAACAGGAATGAGGGGCTCAGGGTCAGTTGTGTGTACGCCAATTTAATAGTCGTGGAATGAGGTGTAAGACAGGATTGGTGGAAGTAAGCCAAATTCCTGATCAGCCTACAGGAGGATTCATATGCGCAAGACACAACAACATCACCAAGGTCCAGACGTTCATCATCACCAACGCGGCAGGCATGGGACCATGGGGGACAGGGATCAACAAGGGCGCATGGTAGCAGGCGAAATGTTGAGGAAGGTGCAGGAGAACATGAAGAAATGGAGGACGAACTGTCCATGGACATGGAAGACTCAGCGGATGAGGGAGACCTTGGTCAAATTTCAGTTGAAAGAGGTTGGGGGGAGATGTCAGAGGAAGAAAGAACGGTTAGCACCTCTATGCCACAAACACAGCATGGACTTGGATCTTGCTACTTTCCATGTGCAGCGCGCCTGCGCTTTGCATTTTTTCCCACGGCTTGAACTCATTTCACCTCCCTTAGTAAGATAATCTTTTCTCTATCTTCACGCATGCGCACAATACTATTTTTTAGTTTTCTTCATTTGATCTCTAAGATTCGTTTAAAATGTACACCTTATCACTTTTTGCTTGTAAATGCATCCTTCACATATGTTTTCATCTTTGATTTATTAAAGTCTAACGATCAAAAATAATAATAATAAGAATAATAAGATTAACAAATAGGGACACTAATAACTTAGTCTGCATATATATACGCTGTCACCATATACAGTGCATATTCTAGCATATGTTATTTTTACGCCCGGGTGCTAATGATCTGGATTGCAACTGACCATTAGTCACTAAAAAGACACTGTCTTTTCAGTTATAATAATGGCTGTGAGACAGCCTGCAATTTTCACGGTTCCTTTTGGGTTTATACTAATATATGTCTTAGTTTCTATGTGCCCCCACATTTGTATTTTTATGTGCATATACATATATGCATAGATTTATATGAATATGAATATTTCCATTATTTCCATTATTTTCATAGCTATTTTTGGCATTTCTTGACAGTCTTTTTATTTATGATGTTGTTTATGATGGATGATCAGTTAGATCTATGTGTAATATATGCGATTATTTAATGTGACTATGACGCGGCTCTATTCCATGTGGCTATGAGTCATCGCTCTGCAACACATGGTGAGCTGACGTCATAGGCAGGGATTTCCTTTCTTTGTCTTCCCTCCCCTTTTCATTGCTTCATAAAAGGACTCTTCCTTGGCTTCTGTAAAGTTCTTTTCCCTGAAGAAGGAGACAGTTGGGGTCTCTGAAACGCGTAGGAATGAATTAAAAAGAATCATCTGTTTGACACCATTGTCTGTGGTCTTCAAGCGCAGCGAAAAACCTGTTTTTCCTCCAGTTTCCTTTTGATGTCCCAAAATCATATGACATCTTCACATGGCATGATCCACCCCCCGTCCCCTCCACCAGTAACCATGACTACAAATAAAGTAACTTGAGACATAAACACTGCTGAGTACATGATAAAAATAGCAGGGGCCTTAAAGGCCCCCATTCCATACAGATATGGTTTTCCCCAAAAAAGCATTGTTACACCAAAATGCCTATCAAAAAAATATATGAACAACTGGTTATTACCAACAATGACGTACTCAAGGAATGCCTAGAGTTTCAAAATTGTAACTAAAATAATTTTGCAGATAATGGCAAAAATGTAAGCACCGGGGTCTAGAAGGCCCCCGATACGCATTGTTGTGTTAAAAGAAACCTGTCACGTGGAAAAACAGTATTACCTGAAGATATGGCGTTAATCTGGGGTGCTTGAAGTTTGAACACTGGTGCTAAGAGGAAAATTAATTTAATCCTCCCGTAAGTGTTATGTTTCAATTGCAGGGGAAGTGCCGGGACCCCCACCCCCCTACACACACAATGACTGAAAGATCATACAGTATTACAGGAGACTGTCAGTCAGTACCGGGAATGTAGTTACAGCTGTCACTTTCAATGAAAACAAAAAAGTGAGTCGGAGTATGAGTTGGTATACATGCAGCTTGTAAGCACATGTTCACACTGGCTATAGGACAAAGAAAAAAAAAATAATATGAACATATACCCTGCTGTAACTAAATAAAAGCTTAGTGCATATAAATAAACATAGGGTACTTAGTAAACACTGTTTTTGATTAAAAAAAATAGCATAAAGCCTTCCCACGGTGGCAAGGTGTACCCAGTTGGGACAGTACCTACACTCTCTAATATTAAAACCTTACCATGGGTCAAAATAGGCCTCAAAGTGAATAAGGACTGAGAGTGCCTGGGTCCCAACTGGACACACAGCCATGGGAAGCATAGCATGAAATGCCCTGCTCACTGAGAAGGGGGCTGCACCCTATTTGTACTAAATACAAGAGACTGCATAAAAAGAAAAATGTGAGCCGGAGTATGAGTTCGTATACATGCAGCTTGTAAGCTCATGTTCACACTGGCCATAGGACAAAGAAAAAACAAAGAAAAAAAATAATATGAACGTATACCCTGCTGTAAATGAATAAAAGCATAGTGCATGTAAATAAACATTTTGCTCAAAAACTGTGTTTACTAAGTACCCTATGTTTATTTATATGCTCTATGCTTTTATTTAGTTACAGCAAGGTATACGTTCATATTTTTTTCTTTGGTTTTTCTTTGCCACTTTCAAAAGACAGAGCAGTGACTAAATCTATGCCTGTGCTGCCTACGTGACTGAAATACCTGAACGCTGCCGGGAGGAACAAAGCTCTTTTTCTCTTAGGTGTGGGGTTCAAATTGCAATCATCAGGCAGGTTCCCAATGTTATTAACCTGCAGATTAACCTCATATCAGGTATCCTATCATGTATTGTATCGGGGTTAATAGTTTTTTTTCACATGATAGGTTCCCTTTAAGTCTTCTTGTAACCATTTGGGCAGTAACAGAAACTAAATTAACATCTCTGCATCAAGGAGACAAATGGCTAAAGAGTATTATGCTAGGTTTCAACATTACCAATGTATGCTCAGTGATCATGAATTATTATTATATAGCAGGCTGAGTGCAAAAATGGATCATCAAACATTCAATGTCACCAATTGGGGCTGATTGTATTTTTGTTGGTTAAAAAGATGGTGGTCTAAAACCATGTGTAGACTGCTAGAATCTTAATAAGGTTACTTAAAAAAACATCAGTCCTGTATGCCACTCATCACTGATCTCAATAACCTTACTTTTCGTACCCTGATGGCTCAATTAGCTAGATCCTTAGGGGTTTAAAAGTTCATCCATATTAAAGTGCAAGATCAGTGGAAAATAGCATTACCTATAACTTGGGCTCATTAGGGGTATCTTGTGGTGTTTTCCTGAATTTTTGGTAATTTTCAGAGATATTAGTGCACAATTTGTGGTTGTCTTTCTAGTATACATATTGGTTTATTAACTTGATTATCAATCACATATCTCAAATGTGTGTACAGTATTTCTAAAGCCCACTTTACACGTTGCAATTAGTTGTACAATCGCATTTGCGATGTGACACGCCCAGGTTGCATACGGGATCTTATGAGATTGCACGTTGGTCGTTCATTTGCTGTCACACGTGCGTTAGTAGTCTATGTTAAATTGGTCAATTTTGTGTGCGATCCTTTAGATCATGTGTTCTGTGACGTATGCATTGGGCACCTTTTTTTTTTTTTTTATTGACTTGCCAAGCGTGTGTACTGTGTAGGGATGCGTTTTTACTATGTCATCTGCCATTCAGCTCTGCTACATGGCCGCTAACAGCAGCCATAGACAGCCATGTAGCAGAGCTGAATGGCAGATGACAGCAGACACAGACAGAGCCGCACTGTCAGAATGAACTCGGGTGAACTTCACCCGACTTCATTGTCATGCTGCGGCTCTGTCTGTGTCGCGCCCTGATTAGCGGTCACCAGTGAAGGACTCACCGGTGACCGCTAATCTCCTAAGTTACTGAAGTTAGCAGCCCTCTCTCATACTCACCAATCCCCGATCCCCGGCGCTGCACGGCGTTCACACTGCTCCGGCGGCTTTTACTGTTTTGAAAAAGCCGGCCGCCCATTAAACAATTTTGTATTCCCTGCTTTCCCCGCCCACCGGTGCCTATGATTGGTTACAGTGAGACACGCCCCCACTCTGAGTGACAGGTGTCACACTGCACCCAATCACAGCAGCCGGTGGGCGTGTCTATACTGTGTAGTGAAATAAATAATTAAATAATTAAAAAAAACGGCGTGCGGTTCCCCCCAATTTTAAAACCAGCCAGATAAAGCCATACGGCTGAAGGCTGGTATTCTCAGGATGGGGAGCTCCACGTTATGGGGAGCCCCCCAGCCTAACAATATCAGCCAACAGCCGCCCAGAATTGCCGCATACATTATATGAGACAGTTCTGGGACTGTACCCGTCTCTTCCCGATTTGCCCTGGTGCGTTGGCAAATCGGGGTAATAAGGAGTTATTGGCAGCCCATAGCTGCCAATAAGTCCTAGATTAATCATGTCAGGCGTCTAGGAGACACCCTCCATGATTAATCTGTAAATTACAGTAAATAAACACACACACCCGAAAAAATCCTTTATTAGAAATAAAAAACACAAACATATACCCTGGTTCACCACTTTAATCAGCCCCAAAAAGCCCTCCATGTCCGGCGTAATCCACGTAATAACGTGGAGCTCCCCATCCTGAGAATACCAGCCTTCAGCCGTATAGCTTTATCTGGCTGGTTTTAAAATTGGGGGGAACCGCACGCCGTTTTTTTTAATTATTTAATTATTTATTTCACTACACAGTATAGACACGCCCACCGGCTGCTGTGATTGGGTGAAGTGTGACACCTGTCACTCAGCGTGGGGGCGTGTCTCACTGTAACCAATCATAGGCGCCGGTGGGCGGGGAAAGCAGGGAATACGAGATTGTTTAATGGGCGGCCGGCTTTTTCAAAACAGTAAAAGCCGCCGGAGCAGTGTGAACGCCGTGCAGCGCCGGGGATCGGGGATCGGTGAGTATATGAGAGAGGGGGATAGACTGACATGGACAGAGAGTGAGGGACAGAGATAGTGACCGACTGACAGAGATTAGTGAATGACAGACATTGTGAGGCACTTCAGAATGCAGCTTTTCAGCTGCGCTCTGAAGCGGACCTTTTTTAAGCTGCGGTGCAGAGCGCACACCTGCGCACATAGCATCAGACACCAAAATCGTATGAGGGATGTCACACGTTACAATTGACTAGGTTCGTGCAACAAAACGCTCAATTCTAGAGAATGATACGATGTGTTTGCGATCAACGGTTTTGCGTTCAATCCTGATCGCAAGTAGATGTCACATGCAGATACCTCACAAACGATGCCGGATGTGCGTCACTTACAACTTGACCCAAACGACGGATTGTGAGATATATTGAAGCGTGTGTAGCGGGCTTAAGACTTATTTTTTGTATTTGCAAAAACTTGATGTCATGATCCTGGCCGGCTTTTCCCTGCTGCTGGTAACACCCAGCTCTGGCCTGGTCATGTCAGGGGTTACCTTCCCTTGCCTCGTACTGGATCCCAGGACACTATATATTGCCTCTCTACCTATGGCTCAGTGCCAGTGATATTTCTGCCTTGTAGCTTGTATAGTGGTTCTGGTGAGTGTTCCTGATCTGATTTGCCTCCCTGCTACTGTGTCCTGACCTGTACCCTCCCCCATTCGTCTGTCTCTCCCCTGACTTCCCTCTCCTGTCTGCTGTTTGTGTTTTCCTCTGCATACCTGATCTTCAGGCTTCCGATTCGGTTCTGTTTTCTGACTTTGATATTGATCCTCCCTTTGCAATGACTCGACTTTCCTGGCTAGACCCTGGCTGTTTGACTACTCTATTGTCCCCTGGCGGTTCGCCTGTTAACTGCCTGCTGAAGTTACTCTGCTATACTTCAGCTGCCTTTCTGTTACACTATTTCCTTTTCTCTCCTTCACTACTCTGCTGCCACCTAGTGGGGATTACATTGTACTGCGCCTTACTAGCCTTTGACATATGAATAATATTTTTTTTTCCTGGTTCAGGAAGTAAACTTCTGTGGATATTTTGTTCGCTAAAGGTTTCTAAATGGATCCCTCAAAGGTCCAAGGCATTAAGGATTAAGTGCAACCTAAGTCTCTCGTTACTGTTCAGCATTTGTTACTGTTTGTTAACTACGACCAAAAATGTATTTAAGGTTTTTCCAATACTGCCAAACCATTCATAGGGGGCTGATGTACTAATAATTTAATATAGCAAATGGGGTCTTTATTAATAAAAAAATTACTTACTCCGTATTCCCAAAATATAAAAAGGTATGCTTTATTATTTCTCTTTAAAATCACCCATAGAAAATGTCAATTCATTACAAAAAAAATTACAAAAAATCGTTCAGACTAGTGATACCAATACCATTAGTGCTAAGCGAATGAACCCGAAAAACAATCCTCACCCTGTACTATCCCCTATCACTCTATTCATGCCTAGCCAATGGAGGAACACCTTAATTTAAACGGGCGCCCCTGCTCAACGAAGGCTATCCCTATACGGTACTCCTCTCTCCCTCATTCCTCCTATCAACATAACATACACAACCTAGTAATTAATTTCATGAATGAGTAATGTTACCAGAGAGAGATAAAACAAAGTAAAAACATTAAGAAAAATAGGAGAAAGAGGGACAAAATGATACCCTAGGAGCCTATAACTGATTAGTATGCACTACATAAGGCCTACACAACCGAGACAGTCCTGTAATAGTTTGACATTTTTCAAGATTATCCCTCTTCAGATGTTTAGGTTGTAAATGCCTTTTGAAATATGTATAAAGATCATTTAACAGTTGATAGGAAACCACCTTTTCAGACTTATAATGGTTAGTGGTGTCTAGATTGTCGGTGTATAAATCTAATTGCCCATCAACAAATCCACACCACATTTAAACAATTGTCTGAACTGGATATCCTACAAGTCTTCCACCTCCATTACTTTACTAGAGACTATTCGATGCGCAATGTAAGTCTATTGGAAGCCCGAAAAGTACCGAATAGTTGTTATTCGGATTTCCCATAGACTTACATTGCGCATTGAATATTCGCGATTAGTCGAATAGCGGCGACCTATTCGGAAAATATTTGCGAAGCCGAATAATCGAAGTATTCAATCATCCTTAATTAGCATGCAAATTCAGTTGTCCTTAAACTGACCCACATCATACTTTAAATATTTAAACAACTTATTCATCAGTTTAAAGGAATGCACTTAACCAGACATGTATTAATGAAGATTAGTAGTGTCCAGATCGTTGGCATATAAATTCAGTTGCCCTTAAATGGATCAACACCACATTCAGTCAGCTACCTGGGTTGGATCACCTCAATATCTTTCACATCTATTGCTTGAGGTTAGTCATGTTAGAGTCATTTTCATGCAATTTCAGCTGCCCTTAAGCTGACCAACATCATACTGTGAATAGTTGTCCAAAACTGGATATCCTTTATATCTTCTGCCTCAACATGTTTTTCCCCTTGACAAATTAAAGCAAAGGGGTTCATCAGGAGGCTCTATTAGCTGACATGATCCATGGGTATTCTAGATGTTGATATTCCACATATGGATCTAGGGAAGAGAGTATAAACGGGAATCCTATCAATAACTATACCTCAAGCTCACACTCCCAAACTTAGAGCTCCTCACCAATAGTTATAATGTTATGCTAACAGATAGTAGATTATACATATCCCCATATAACACTGCACACCTAGTCCTTATATACATAATCAATAGCATTGGCTCACCCTGTTTTCCTCAGATACACTCTTCCAGAAGCCTGATGGATCAATGTGCAGATGTCAACAGTGAGTTTTCAGGCCCATCCCATGTTCCCCAATCTCCATTTCTGAGCAGGCCATCTGGACAAATTTCCTCAGCCAGAGCAGTGTAAGGATAAGCAGCGTGATAAGCTATGAGGCTTTTCACCACATTTAAAAGGGAAGACGCTCCTCAATTTCCGGTTTCCCCATGCCACAAACGCCAGTATAACTGCGCTTGCGTTATTCTACACCATAAGCTTAGGAATACAGTTTTACTAAATTAACTACCAAAAAGGTATCTAACATTTTTCCAAGACTGCCTAACCATTGATAGGGGGCTGATGTGGAAACCCGAGGCACTCTGTTTATTCACAGAGTTAGAGGGAGAAACATAAATTAACTAGGGTTGAGCGAGTTCCTAACTATTCACACTCTCTATACTCATAACAAGCACTCTCTTCTACTCGTGTATTTGTTCCAAATAGCATGTGCAATGCAAGTCAATGGGGAATGCTCTCAAAGTAATGAGTAACTGGAATGCTGTACTATTCATGCGAGTAGCGAATAGTACGGCATTCGGGTTACTCGTTGCTCTGCGAGTTTTTCCCCATTGACTTGCATTGCACATACTATTAAGAATGAATACGCGAGTATTAGACAGTACTCGTTATGAGTATAATGAGAACGAATAGTTAGGAACTCACACAATGCTAAAATTAACCTGTCAGTCAACTAATACATCCCCAACCACAGGTAGCACAAATTGTATCCTGGCTGCAGAATTGCAAATAGGTATGTTTTTCTCCTAAATTCTCCATCATTTCAGATAGTGTAAAGATCTGGCCAAGAAAAATTGGTAGGGATATAAGAAGTCTGTCGCTGTCCTCAACAGGCTTCTTTCCAGACAATGTAATGATTGACAAGTCTTTCTTATGTGTGTACATTGGTAGACACTTAGCAGTCAACTAGAGTGGTGGGGAGTAGAGTTGAGCGAGTACCTAACTATTCATACTCGCTATACTCATAACAAATATTGTCTAATACTCGCATATTTATTCTGAATAGCGTGTGCAATGCAAGTCAATGGGGAAAAACTCACAATGTAACGAGTAAACCGAATGCTGTACTATTCAAGCAAGTAGCAAATTGTGCGGCATTCAGGTTACTTGTTACTTTGCGAATGACTACTACTACTGTCTCCTTTACCATCGTCCTGTAGAATGTAAGTCCACAAGGGCAGGGTCCTCTTCTCTCTGTAACAGCTTGTCATTGTTAATTTGTTTACTGTAACCATTATATATATTTTGTATGTAGCCCCCTCTCATGTACAGCACCATGGAATCAATGGTGCTCTATAAATAAATAACAATAGCAATGTTATATCTCTGACCACCAGATTGACTGAGCAAAAAATCGGTCTTTTGCCAAGTTTACAATAATCAGTATCAAGAGTTCACTAAAATCGCTCCACTATTCACTAACCTTTGGGATATCCATTGCTTCACTTCTTTATTGCCTTTTGAATTATTTACTCCAGAGATCAACAAATCTCTAAGAAAGTTGATACTTATAATTTCAGAGGTTAGAAATAACCTGAGACGGGCACAGGGTAGACAGAGCTCTTCTGTTAAACAGAGACATAGTGATGGGTCAATCTTTAGTGTTGTTGACAATGAATGTTATTGTTAAAAATGTCAATTTCAAGGTCCCTTCTGCTAAGTTGGGTCGTAGATTCATTAGTCCATATGAAATTACCAGTTATTAATCATGTAGTATTTCATTAGAAGCTTGCCTCTTAGAATAAGCATTGTATTCCATACCTCCTTGCTTAAAAATACTATTCACTAGTTCATCCCAAATGGTAATCCTCCTCCCCTTCGACTGCTATAAGACCGTCCTCATGATTCTGAGTTTTATGATTGGACCAGTGTCATAGTCTATTGAAAGTACATACCTGGAGAACTGAAATGAATGAAACAATGAAGATGAATAAGAAAATTGGTATCTGTAAATTAGGCATCCTGTATTTCCACAATGGTGTGCAGGGGAAAAAAAGATTTCATCTACATTCCTTCTATGTGCAAGAATGCACAATTTTCAAGGTCATCATTTTAAAAGAACCTCTACAAAGGGTGAAGATCAGACAGCTCATTGTATTCTGATAACCAAGAGCCTTGTACCCAATGGGTAGGAAAACCTTTTGCTGATGAGGAACATTAGAAATGACAGCATTTGTTGATTGATTATGAATAGTTGGCCAGTAATCATTAACAGTATTTGTGGTATAGATGAAAAAAATGTTAGAGTTATTTCATGCCAATAATAAAGGGCATACCAGTTGTTTAAACTCAAGAATGTGAGAAATTTGGAACTGTGCATGTTGATGTACATGAAAGTACAGTGGAACCAGTAACTTGGTTTGAGAGCGTTT
Organism: Anomaloglossus baeobatrachus; assembly: GCF_048569485.1. Taxonomy (NCBI): domain Eukaryota; kingdom Metazoa; phylum Chordata; class Amphibia; order Anura; family Aromobatidae; genus Anomaloglossus; species Anomaloglossus baeobatrachus. The sequence continues at coordinate 558,231,576 of NC_134353.1, forward strand.
TGCAATACAAGCAAAGCTTTTTACAAATTTGCAACTTGGTTTAAGAACAATGATTTGCAAGAAGAGCAAATACTCACCGTGCACACTTCTGGTTCTGTCCTTTCACCATGCTCTGGAGGTTACTTTCTGTACTTATGTACTGTACACAGTATACCATTGTACAGTACAGTATATACTATATAGCATGCCTATCAATTTGCATTTGTGGATACAGTACTGTACTTTTTCTGCTAACCAGTACAGCACATTGCTTGCACTGTACGTCCCGCACATTAACAATTTTATTGTAAGCTAAAGTGCAGTTTAATTTGCTTTATATGTTTTTTACTGTACAGTATTTTGTATTAGTGTACTGTAATAATTTTATATGAATATAGTACATTATCTTGTATTACTGTAATAAGTTTGTAGAAATACAGTACATATTTTTTGGCTGTGGAACAAATTGTCTGTGTTTCAATTATTTCCTATTGGAAATTCGCTTTGATATAAGAGTAACTTGGTTTAAGAGCACATTCCCAGAACCAATTATGCTCGTAATCCAAGGTTCCACTGTATATGCAAATCCATGTTTAGTGAATTAAATTACACAATGAATATTGAAGAAATCAGTGCCATAAATGCAAAACAACATGAAATGCTGTGTCACTTTTCCTTATATGACCACGATTTGCTTGTTTCGGTATGCTAAATGTGATTTAACTCAGTAGAGCGTTCATTTTGGATGCTTGTACTGAGTATAAAGTATAAATGAATTAAATTAAATTACAATTGGAAGTGTAGGCAGATCATTACTGTCACTATAAAATAGGCATAATGCTTGAATATATTGAATTCTACAGATAATTGATTGATGAGGGAACAATCTGCATGACAATTCTACTGACTTCATCACTGGAGGGAATCTGATAGAGACATGTTTTTACATAATGCACAAAGCTACCAAAATCATATGATGAATTTGAAGTGTAATGTAAATGACAGAACAATTTACTTTAATTCACTCAGAACTGGTAATGCATTTAACCAAACCAGCTTCAAATAACCTTATTATGTTCAAGCTGCCATTTGTCAGTACGTCACATTAAGCAGTAGAATAAACAGCTCTTAAGAACTATTGTGAAATGTTTAAAAACTTATAAGAAATGTTTGAATTCAATAGATTTTTGGAATATTCTTAAATTAAAAAAAAAAAAAAATTATAAACACGTTTTCTGGATTTAAACTCTTTTCTGGCAGCCCTACGCTTCTTGTAAAGCATTGTACTTTTTGTAAAGTTATGGCAATGCACTGGGTTTTTGTTTTTTACACTTTATTATAACATGTTTACATATTTTGTATTTTATCAAGCTTTCATCAAAAGTTTAGCTAATGGGTAGGCTGCATTAACTTTTTGTAGCTTAACAACTTAATTTTCAGTTGTCAAGAATTGTCCGGTGACTTACATGTGGCAGTATTTATTGAACCAACTCAACCTTCATGAAAATGAGTTCCACTCCAATATGGATGGCCATCAGTATGATAAGACCCCTTTTACCCCTTAGTAATGGAGCTAATTTTTACCTTGATGCCTAGGCCATTTTTTTGCAATTCTGACCAGTGTCACTTCATGAGGTTATAACTCTGGAACTCTTTAACGGATCCCGGTGATTCTCAGATTATTTTATGTGACATATTGAAGTTCATGATAGCGGTAAATTTAGGACAATACTTTTTGCTTTTATTTGTGAAAAAATCGGAAATTTGGCGAAAATTTAGAAAATTATGTAATTTTCAAAGTTTGAATTTTTTTGCTCTTAAACCAGAGAGTTATGTCACATAAAATAGTTAATAAATAACCTTTCACACATGTCTACTTTACATCAGCACATTTTTTTAAACAAAATTTTTGGGGGTTAGAAAGTTAGAAGGGTTCAAAGTTCATCAGCAATGTCCCATTTTTTCAACAAAATATACAAAACCATTTTTTAAGGACCACATCACATTTGAAGTGACTTTGAGAGGTCGAGGTGACAGAAAATACAAAAAAAGTGACACCATTCTAAAAACTTCACCTTTCAAAATACTCAAAACCACATCCAATAAGTTTATTAACCCTTCAGGTGCTTAACAGGAGCTAAAGCAATGTGGAATGAAAAAAGCAAAAAATAAAATTTTTCCTAAAAATGTTGCTCTACCCCCCATTTATTCACTTTTAGAAGAAATAACACAACAAAGTACACCCCAAAACTTGTTACCCACTTTCTTATTAACGTGCCAATACCCCACAAGTGGTCCGAAACCTTTGTTTGGACAAATAGGAGGGCTCGGAACAGAAGGAGCAATAATTGAATTTTGGAAAGCAAATTTGGCTGAAATAGTGCGAGCACCATGTTGCATTTACAGGTCCGCTAAGGTACCTAAACAGCAGAAACCCCTCACAAGTGATACCATTTTGGAAACTAGACCTCTCACACCTTCTATCTAGGGGTATAGTGAGCATTTTGGACTCACAGGTACTTCACAGATTTTGATAACATTACGTTGTCATATTGAAAATTTTCTTTTTTTTCTCAAAATGTTGCTTTAGCATCAATTTTCTCACTTTTTCAAGAGGTAATTCCAAAATTGGACCCCAATATTTGTTACCAACTTTCTTATGAGTGCACTGATACTCCAAATGTGGTCAGAAACTTTTGTTTGGACAAATAGGAGGGCTTGGAACGGAAGGTGCTATATTTGAATTTGGGAAAGCAAATTTGGCTGAAAAAAATTGCGGATACCATGTTTCATTTGTAGGGCCTCTAAGGTACATAAACAGCAGAAACTCCCCACAAGTGACCCCATTTTGGAAACTAGGCCCCTTAAGAAATTTATCTAGATGTTTGGTGAGTACCCTGAAACTCCAGGTGCTTCACAGAATTTTTTAACGTTGAGCCGTGAAAATAAAAAATTAAATTTTACCACAAAATTGTTATTTCAACCAGGTAGCTTTTTTCACAAGGGTAACAGGAAAAAATTCACCATAAAATTTATTGTGCAATTTCTCCTGAGTTTGGCGATACCTTATATGTGGTGGAAATCAACTGTTTGGGCGCATGGCAAAGCTTGGAAGGAGAGGAGCGCAATTGCACTGCAAAATTGTCAGGAATCAATAGCGGACACCATGTTGCGTTTGGAGAGCCCCTGAGGTGCCTACACAGTGAAGCTCCCCAACATGTGGCCACATTTTGGAAACTAGACACCTGAAGGATTTATCTAGGAGTATAGTGTGCATTTTGAACCCTCGGGTAATTCATAGAATTTGATAAACTTAGATAGTCATATTGAAAATTTTATTTTTTTTTTCAGAAAAATGTTGCTTTAGGACCAAATTCCTCACTTTTTCAAGAAGAAATACCAAAATATGGACCACACAGCCTGTTATCCAATTTCTTATGAGCGCAGTGATACTCCATATATGGTAAAAAAAAATCTCTGTTTGAACAAACAGTAGGGTTTGGAATGGAAGGCGCAGGATTTGAATTTTGTAAAAGTTTAAATAAATGGTGGGCACCATGTCGCATTTGCAGGGCCCCTAGGGCATCTATAAAGCAGAAACTCCCCAACAAGTGACTCCCTTTTGGAAACTAGACCCTTCAAGCACTTTATTCAGGGGTATAGTGAGAATTTTGAATCTACAGTAAAGATAAGCAAGCCTCTAGAGGCTCGAGTTCGGTTCGGTTCGTTGAACGGAGGCCGCGTTCGAGTTCGGCTCGATGAACGGCTCGACGAACCTCTCGAACCCCATTGAAAACAATGGGAGGCAAACACAAACACGTAAAAACACATTATAAATGTACACATACAGTTAATAAACATTGCCATAAAACTTTCAGGTACCTGTGACGTGTCCTGCACTCTGTCTCCTGCCGCTTTTCCTCTGATAATCGCTGCATCATCCCGGTAACCAGCACTGATAGGACCTATCGTGACGTCAAAATAGCCATGTGACCAGTCACGTGTGTATTATATCATTGGCTACAGACTGGTCACATGGCTAGTCGTCGATGCTAGGTCCTGTCAGTGCATCTCTCTGGTACGCGGTGCTCGTTTGTGCATCCCCGTGTACCGGCGAGATGCTCTGTCACATGGTCGGCTCCCCATTCTGCTTCCCCGTTCCGTTATTCACCGGCTGCCACAGCCGGTCAATAATGGAGATCATTGTTGCTATAGCAACAAGCCTGTCAGCGGTGACGTCACCACTTACAGGCTGCTGCCTCTGCTACTCACTGAGTGATATAGACTGCACAGGAAGCAGCAGCGTCTTCCTCCTATGCAGCGCTATATGATGTAGCAGAGCTGCATGGGTTGAAGGAGAAAGAAGACAGAAGACCATGGATTGTGGAGGACAGCGAGGGAGTAATAAACATGGAGTCTCTAAGTGTGTCTGTGTATTTATTTCTATTAAAACACTTTTTCTCTGTGTGGTGTCTTTTTTTTAACCCTTTATTGGAGATCATTAATGGTCGGGTCAAACTTGCCTGACACTAAGAATCTCTGACTTAATACTAGCTAGTAAAACAAAGCTAGTATTAACTCATTATTACCCAGAAAGCCACCCGTCAGCAGGACAGCTGGAAGAGTTGGACACAGTGCCAGATGATGGCGCTTCTATGAAAGCGCCATTTTCTGGGGCGACTGCGGACTGCAATTCGCAGCAGAGGGGCCCAGAAAGCTCGGGCTAACCTGTGCTGCGGATTCCAATCCCCAGCTGCCTAGTTGTACCTAGCTGGACATAAAAATGGGGCGAAGCTCATGTCGATTTTTTTTTTTCAATTATTTCATGAAATTCATAAAATAATTAAAAAAAGGGCTTCCCTATTTTTTTAGTTCCCAGCCGGGTACAAATAGGCAGCTGGGGGTTGGGGGAGCCGTACCTGCCTGCTGGACCTGGCTAGCATACAAAAATATGGCGAAGCCCACGTCATTTTTTTGGTGTGCAAAAAACTCCTGCATACAGTCCTGGATGGAGTATGCTGAGCCTTGTAGTTCTGCAGCTGCTGTCTGCTCTCCTGCATACACTAGTGAATGGAGCATGCTGAGCCTTGTCGTTCTGCAGCTGCTGTCTGCTCTTCTCCATACAGACAGACAGCAGCTGCAGAACAACAAGTCTCAGCATACTCCATTCAGGACAGAATGCAGGAGTATTTTGCCCCCCAAAAAAATTATTTGGGCTTTGCCATGTTTTTGTATGCTGGCCAGGTACAGCAGGCAGCTATGGGCTGCCCCCAACCCCAGCTGCCTATATGTACCTGGCTGGGAGCCAAAAATATAGGGAAGCTCTTTTTTTTTTATTATTTCATGAATTTCATGAAATAATTAAAAAAGAAAAAATGACGTGGTCTTCGCCCAATTTCTGTGTCCAGCCAGGTACAACTAAGCAGCTGGGGATTGGAATCCGCAGCTCAGGGTGCCCAAACTTTCTGGGCACCCATGCTGCAAATTGCAGTCCGCAGCCGCCTCAGAAAATGGCGCATTCATAGAAGCGCCATCTTCTGGCGCTGTATCAGACTCTTCCAGCTGCCCTGGTGATGAGTGGCTCACTGGGTAATATATGGGGTTAGGGATAGCTGTATATTATCAACTGGCCCTAAGCCCGAAATTCATGGTGTCACGCCAATTTTAGACATGACCACCATGAATTTCAAGTACAGATAAAAAAAGAAAAACACAACACACAGAAATTTTTTTTATTAGAAATAAAACAGCCCTCAGTAATCCTGAGTCAAGGGTCCCGCGTCGTCCAATCCGGATCCAATATCATCTGATCGGTTTGCTGGAAGGCAAAGCGATCAGATGATGTATGAGGTTCAAGAGCCTGAATCACATGACACAGCAGCTGATGGTATAAATGGCTTTTATACAATCAGCTGATGCATCAGTGCAAAAAAAAAGAGAAAAGAGAGAGAGGGGAGAGAGAGAAGAGAGAAGAGAGAGAAGAGAAGAGGAGAGAAGAGGAGAGAAGAGGAGAGAAAAGGAGAGAAAAGGAGAGAAGAGAGAGGAGAGAGAGAGAAGAGAGAGACAGAAGAGAGAGAGAAGAGGGAGAGAAGATAGAGAGGAGAGAAAGAGGAGAGAGAGGAGAGCGCGCGAGAGAGAGAGGGAGAGAGAGATAGGGAAAAAGAGAAAAAGAGAGACTGAGAAAAAGAGAGAGAGAGAAAAAGAGAGAGAGAGGAGAGAGAGGGATGGAGAGAGAGAGAGAGGGAAAGAGAGAGAAAGAGAGAGAGAGAAAAAGAGAGAAAAAGAGAGAGAGAAAAGAGAGAGAGGAGAGAGGAGAGAGAGAGAAAGAGAGAGAGAGGGAAAAAGAGAAAAAGAGAGACTGAGAAAAAGAGAGAGAGATTAAAAGAGAGAGAGAGGAGAGAGAGGAGAGAGAGAGAGAAAAAAGAGAGAGAGGAGAGAGTTGAGAGAGAAGGAGAAAGAGAAAAAGAGAGAGAGGAGAGAGAGAAAGAGGGAGAGAGAGAAAAAGAGAGAGAAAGAGAAAAAGAGAGAGAGAGAGAGACAGAGAGAGAGACAGAGGGAGAGAGACAGAGAGGGAAATAGAGAAAAAGAGAGACTGAGAAAAAGAGAGAGAGAGAAAAAGAGAGAGAGAGAAAAAGAGAGAGGAAAGAGAGGAGAGAGAGAGGGAGAGAGAGGGAGAGGGAGAGAGAGAGAAAGAGAGAGAGAAAGAGAGAGAGAGAAAGAGAGAAAAAGAGAGAGAGAAAAAGAGAGAGAGAGAAGAGAGAGAGAGGAGAGAGCATTGCAGCCTTATTACGTGAACTGCTCCGATTTTAGAGGTGTGTCCCACGGCTCACAGCTGATGTCCGGCTACTCCCCTCAGTGCATAATTAAATTATAATTATAACTATATATTAATTATAATTTAAAATTAAAAATAAAAAAATAAATAAATTAAATTCTTTACCAGGACCGGGACTAGAGCTTGTAAAGTTATGCTTCTTAAGCATGCGCTCTATCCACTGAGCTACTGCCTCTAATGATAAAGATAGGCAGATTTGGTAATCTTCATTGCTACGTGGAGAGAACACAGCGCGATCGTGTTCTACGGTGCTGCTGCATTTTCATGTAGCAGAGCTGACAGTGTTGTGCGGATTACGTCGGACCTGGATGTGTATTTGGGGATTAAAAAACTGGTAAAAGAGGGTGTTTTTTTGTCTTTTATTCCAAATAAATGATTTTTCATTGTGTGTGTTTATGTACTTTCACTTTCAGTTTAATCATGGAAGGTATCTCGGTGAGAAGCCTGGCATGATTAAACTCAATATTACCCCGATTGCCACCGCACCAGGGCAATTCGGGATGAGCTATGTGGAGTCCCGGGACTGTCGCATCTAATGGATGCGGCAATTCTGGGTGGCTGCTGGGTGATATTGTTAGGATGGTGGGCCCCCCATAATGTGGTGCTCTCCATCCTGACAATACCAGCCTCCAGCCGTGTGGCTTTATCCTGGCTGGTATCAAATATGGGGGGAACCGCAGTTTTTTTTTTATTATTTATTTATTTTATTTACTGCACGATATAGACTCGCCCGCCGGCGGCTGTGATTGGTTGCAGTGAGACAGCTGTCACTCATCGTGGGGGCGTGTCTGACTAAAACCAATCATGGGCGCCAGTGGGAGGGGGAAGCACGGAATACCCGATTGAATAATGAAGCGGTAGGATAGAGAGAGGGATTGTGCTGGGGACGCAGGACACATGCAGATAGCAACGTGTGCACATAGCCTTTCTGTGAAAAGCCACGTTTTTGTTGATCGAACCGTTCTCGAACCTAACTCGAACTGTCGAGCTTTTAGCAAAAAGCTCGAGTTTGAGCTCGAACTCCTCCCTAAATCACTCGAACATGAAATTGGCGAACCTCGAACATCGCTCATCTCTAATCTACAGGTGCTTCATAAAAATGTTGTAGCACCAAATCTCTCACTTTTAGACTATGTGCCCACAATCTGGCAACACTGTGTCTAGGACGCAGTGCCGGCCCTCCTTCGGAGATGTAGGGGTTGTCCACGGGAGAACGCAGCTGCCTGTGCATAAAATCCAGGTTCAGGCCGCTGTGGACTTTACTCTCCTTCGAAGAACACTTTAGTCTCCGCAGCATAAATTGACATCCTGCTGCTCAGGAAGCCACTCCGCAGGTCAGTTTATGCTGCTGAGAAAAGACGTGACATGCGCAGGAGATTTCTAAAAATCCTTCCACTGCACTTGTACTGCACAACGCAGCGTTATAGATGCAGCAAAAGCACTCTGCATCCAAAACGCTGCAATGCTGATTGTAGGCACATAGCCTATAAAGCTAGGATGGACTGATGGATAGATGTCTAACACATATATAATGTCCCACCCCCTGCATATTCTAATCTGGCACCTGTTAGTGACTTTCATTGTGCTTAACCTTGTATTTAGCCAAATTATAAATAAATGATTAAAAAAAAAAATGACGTAGGGTCCCCCCCATTTTTGATAGCCAGCTAGGGTAAAGCAGATGGCTGTAGCCTGTAGACCACAGCTGACAGCTTCAGCTTGGCTGGTGATTCAATTTGGAGGTCACCCCAAGCTGTTTTTTATAATTATTTATAAATAATAAAAAAAAGTGGGGTCCCTCTCAAATTGGTTCACCAGCCAAGGTAAAGCAGAAAGTTGTGTGATGCTATTATCAGGGTTGGAAGAGCCATGGTTATTTAGCTCTTCCCAGCCTAAAATTAGCAGGCCACAGCAGCCCCAGAAGTGGTGCATCCATTAGATGTGCCAATTCTGGTGCTTCACCCCAGCTCATCACGAAGCCCTGGTGCAGTGGCAAATGGGGCAATATAAGGGGTTGATACCAGCTGTAATGTCACCTGTCATCAAGCCCAGCGGTTAATGCTGTCACGGCATCTATCAGATACCCGACATTACTAAGTGTCAGTAATTAAAAAAATAAAGACAAGAAAAATTTTTATTTGAAAAAACGCTCCCCAACACATTCCCTCTTTCACCAATTTATTGAATTAAAAAAAAATCTTGTCCGCAGTAATCCATTTTTGAGGTCCCACGACGATTCTGCACCTTCAAGAATATGGGGTGCACGCTCAGGAAACGTACACCCTATTTTCTAGAAGTGCAGACCCTCCATGTGAGCAGAGTGGCTGCAGTGACATAATACTGCACTCACCCTCCCCGGGTCTACACCAGGGCTGTGTGCAGCAGTAACTTTAGTGTTGCTGGAGCCGGCGCTGAGAGCCGCCCTCTACACATGCGGCCAGCATGTTACTGAAGAGGAGGAGTGATCACGGGGATCACCACTGCAAGAAGGTAAGGGAGACCGGGGGAGACCATGGGACGATTGGCACAGACCAGGGCGGGCAAAGTAAGCAGGTACTCCGACACAAAACGTCCATGCAGACAAAAATTGTTGGAGATTAAAACAATTTTTGTCTACATGGATCTCCAACAATTTTTGTCTGCATGGACGTTTTGTGCCGGAGTATCTGCTTACTTCGATTGTCTATAGCCTCCCTTGTACACTGAGCACTGTCCAGGAGTTTCCATCCATCTGAATCTGCAATAAACTGGTGAGCTGAAACCTCTTTTTTCTACCATACAGACCGGAGCGGGACCTTGGGAAGACATTTCTGTTGCATCTGAGATGTCACATGCAACAGAAATCAGAAGAAGGAGGAGGATAAATGCAGCGTGCGCTGCCAGTCACGCCCGCCATTTTGGCTGGTCAGGAGGGGGTTGGGGACCGGTGGATCCCAGATCCAGTGGGAGAGACCTAGAACTGAGGTGAAGACTCAGGGAGACCGGAGGAGGGCTCAGGAGGAGATATTTCTCTTCGATCTGAAATGTATGATCATTCCAGATCGGAGGGAAATTAATGCATAGGCGGCGGCAGTTTTCGGTGCACTCCAGCGCCATTTTGGATGTTCCGGAGGCAGGGGTGGGTGTGGGTGGGATTTCTCTAGTACCGGGGGCCTTGGGGGCACTAGGGGCTTATATATTTCTTTTCATTCTCATCTAACATGTTTGATCACGTCAGATGAGAAAGAAATCAGTTTTTCCTTCCATTTCTTTTTTTTAATGTGATCGGCGGTATACAGTGTACACTGGCGATCACATTATCGGGTCCAAAAATACCACACAGATTCATAATCTAAGGGGTCTCAGCTACCTCCGGTAACTGAAACCCTTGAAATTTTCTGCGCCCTGGGGGTGCTACAGGCTTTTTTTGGCATGATGTCTTAAAACGTCGGTACAGGACAAGTACCCTGCTTTTCCGATGTTTTGCGACGTTAGGCCGTCGTTATGGGGTTAAAAAAGTATACAATTATAATATAGTAGAATACAGGAGAAAAATCATCTTAACTCACTGTCTTTTTCTTATCAGCCGACACCAATTTTAACCTCTAACTGAAGGATTCAATGATGACTTTAATGATCAATTTTGTAAATCTAAACAATGTCACTCTATGTGGTAATAATTCTTGAATGCTTGAATGTATCCCAATGTTTCTGCGATTCTTTGTTTATGATACATTGTACTTTATGTTAGTGGTAAATCTAGGTTGATATTTTTTGTGTTTATTTGTAAAAATATCAGAATTTTGGCTTTTTCTTTTAAATTTAGCAATTTTCAAATATTCAATTTGTATATCCCTAAACCAGTTAGTTATGCTGTACAAAAAAACCCAATAAATAACATTTCCAATATGTCAACTTTACATCTGCATCACTTTCCAAATGTCATTTTATTTCATTATGATGTTAGAAGAGTTAAAGGTTTGGCAGCAATTTATAATTTTTTTCAAGAAATTTACCAAACCTATTTCAGTAGGAACCTGTTGAGTTTTAAATGGACTTTAGAAACTCCCCAAAATGATACCATTTTAAAAACATAGATGCTCAAAAACTTCAAAACTGTTCTCACAAAAATGTTTAAACCCTTCAGGTGCTACATGCGAATTAATGCAAAGTAGAATGAAAAAAAATGTAATTTTTACTTTAAAATGTCGCTTTAGTTCTAATTTTTTTCAATTTTACAATAAATAACATAAAATTTATCCCCCATTTTGTTAACCAGTGTTCTTGTAGCTCACTGATACCCATCATGTGATCAGTATCTTCTGTTTGGACAAATGGGAAGGCTCAGAAGGGGAAGAGTGCCATTTTAATTTTGGAACACAAATTTGCCTAAAATAGATTGCGGGCACCATGTCACATTTGCAGGGCCCCTAAGGTGCCTAAAAAGCAGAAAAACCACACAAGTGAACCAATTTTGGCAACTAGCCCCCACTACCCCCCAAGGATTTTATTCAGATGTATGGTAGGCATTTTATGTCACAGGTACTAGACACAATGTGGTAAAATTAGATTGTCGTATTGAAAATTTTAATTTTTTCATAGAAATGTTGATTTAGCCTCACATTTTTTAACAAGGAAACATGAAAAGCAAAGTGTGTGATCCATTTTTTGTGAGTGCTGTAATACCCCAACTATAGTAAAAGAAAATTGTTTGGACAAATGATAGGGCTCGAAACAAAAGGAGCATTATTTGAATTTCGGAACACAAATTTGGATTTAAGTAGAATGCGGCAACCATGTAAAATTAGCAGGGCCCCTAAGGTACCAAAACATTTGAAACCAGCATAAATGACCTATTTTGGAAACTAGACTAATTAATAAATTTAAGTAGGGGAATGTTCAACATTTTGAAACCATAGATGCTTCATAAATCTTTTTAACATGTGTTTGTGAAAAAGATAATTACGGTATATTTTTTTCTCTAAAATTTTGTTTTAGCCCAAATTTTTAATTTTCACAATTGATAATAGGGGAAAACAGACCACATAAATTATGTAATTTCTTCCAAACACAGTAATACCAAATAAATTATCAATAACTAATTTTTGGGCACACGAAAAAAGTCTGAAAACACAGCGTTATTTCATTTTTGGGATGCAAATTTGGACACCATGTTGCATTTGCAGAGCCTCTGAAATGTTAAAAAAGCAGAAATACCCACATGTGACTCCATTTTGCGAACTAATCCCATAATGAATTCATCTATATGTAATAAGCATTTTTAACACACAAACAACATAAAATTTTATAAGATTAGGCTGTGAAAATGAAAAACAATGGAATTTCAGATAAAATTTTGCTTTTTCCTCAAAGCTTTAATTCACATAAAAGAAAATAGAAGTGAATGTGCTCTACTATTTGAGCACATGACAGTATCAGATGGGAATTAGCGCTACTTGGCTTTTAGGGCTCAGATTCCTTTTAAATAGATTTTGGATTTTTGGCACTGTAAGCTAAGTCCTTGAAATGCCGGATCAGCAGAAACCCCACAATTGACCCTATATTAGAAAAATCATGGCCTAAGAAATTTATCTAAGGGTTCAGTGAGTATTTTAAACAAACAGCTGACTCATAGAATTTTAAAATATTTGGATGGGGACATAATGGAAAATGTAAAAAATGTTATTAGCTGCAAATTTGTCACTTACAAAAGGTTAAAACTGGACCCCACAATTTATTGTGCAATTTTTCCTGAATGTGGTGAGTCCCTATATGTCCCAGAAAATCCTTGACACAAATAAGTCAAAGAAAAAATATTTATTGCGTCACCGACATGTATCAACATATTATGTAAAACGTTTCGGCATTTGCCTTTATCAAGGATATTTGTATGAGCAAAATAATGTAGAAAAAATTACAGGATAATTTTCCACAATTAAAACAAAGGAAAGTATATGTAAGTAGCATCCTGCTGACTACAGCAAAATGCATGTAACAAAAATCAACAGTGGTGAAGAACAATAAGACAAGAATTAAACAAAAATTAATTCATAATCTTAGCAAGTAATCCTTACAATACATTATGATAATTATCATATAATTTGTCATATAAATTCATGAGTGGCTGGGGAGATGAACATAGGTTGTTATCATTTCATTGAAAAAACTTTATTCTTTCAACTTGATTCCAGTGTATGAGCTGTCTCTAGGTAAGAAAGAAGAAATAGAAAAAATAGAGAAAAGGAAAAGAAGAAGGAGGAAGAGGAAAGAAAAAAAGAAAATGGAAAAGAGAAAAAGGAGGGGCGAGGAGAAAGGGGAAAGAAAAAGGGAGAAAGGGAAAAAAGAGGAAAAAGAAAAATGGGAAAAGGAGAAGGAGAGGAGAGGGGAAGAACAGAGAAAATAACAGAACCATGAAAATTAATATCACATAAAAGAAAAACTGGAGAACAGAGTGTGAATCCCAATCACAATGTACCAATTTATATATCCCAAGAACGAGAGAAAAGTCCCAAACAAACCACAGCATGGAAATATAGGGTGTTACCTCATTAGACAGAACAAAGACTCTGGAAAAGTGACAAGGCTCCTATCATTCAAATAATATCCAGTGAACTTTGATCTCTTAAATACAAATACATCCATCTTTCTGAGCCTTACTGTTTCTATACCACAGTAAGCCATCGCGTTTGTGGCATTACTGTAGTGGATATAGCACGATTAACAACAATTGTGTGTGGCCAGAAGCACAAGCTGGGAAAAATGTCACTCTTGCAAAGGCAGTAAAAAGGGAATGCCCTATATATCCAGTGACAATGACGGACCTAAGTGGCGGCTGGTTTTGTATGGGATAGATTTGAGGTTTTATTGAAAACATTTGGAGTACATTAGATTTTTTGATTGCTTCCAGTATAAGGCTGAGATCACATTCTGATGTGTTATGCTAAGCACTTGCACCAAGGTTTCCGTGAAAATCCCTCAAAAATGCTATTTAGACAAAACCCCGAAACCACTCACAAATGGGGCAGATAGAATCACTTTAGACTCTACACAGTGTCGGTTACGGTGATATCCATCATTTTTAGGAGTTCACTAGTGATGAGTTAGCATGCATGTCACTGCTCGATACTCAAGCATGCTTGATACACAATCAAGTATGCTAGACATGGTAATGCCATTGCAATGTTGACTACTGCTATTAATGTGATTGGCCATCTGCATTGCATTATCATGTCTTATATGAGACCCAGTGGATACTTTTTTGGTTTAACTCAAAAGCTGAATTTTTAGTTGCAAAATGGGTTTTCCTGATTTCTGTGATTTTTTTGTTTTTTTTAGGTTTTAACATATTTTATTTAACTTTGTTTTACTTAAATCCACTGTGAAAAGTTAATATTTTATTGATCATTGGTCTCATCTAGTGCAGGGCTAATGTGCTGCAATGCCAGAGACCTGTCAGTGTCTCACTGACTGTGCCTGTAGACTCTGCTCATATCATTATCTAACAGTTCATCATACCTTGGTGTCATCAGATGACCTCAAATTACCATGGTAATAATCAACACCCTGTTTTGACATGTTTAGATACCAAAAATGCACCCAAACTGCATCTAAAACACATGTGTGCCGCCCCCGTGCCAGAAGCCAGGCTGCTCAGATCCGGATCTGTAGTGTGGCTCAAGGGACTCTACCGGACCTGGGGGTCGCGCGGACATTTCAAATAAAAGGGCCGTATTTGTACGGGATGTGCTGTAAACTGTCTTTGACGCCACCCATGGTGTGTGGTGAAGTGTAGCACCACCGCTGCTGTTGTGGGGTACCCCGGGGGCGATGCAATGGTAGCTGGTTGTTAATCCCTCCGTGGGTAGGGATAGATGCCCTGGGGCCCAGTGTCTTTGTGCTGAGGGTGGGTTGCAGGTTCCGGCGCGCCCGGTCAGACCGGGGAATGTTAGTTTACTCACGATTGAATAATTCAGACAAGTCTACTGGTAAACCAAGGTGATGGTGGCCAGCCACCGCGGCCGGGTGTATTCGGGTCCCACACCCGGGCTGATGGTCTGTGTCACTTTCCTCTGCACTATTGTGAGTTCTCTTTGGGCTCTCTGGTATGGAACACGGAAGCCCGCTCCCAGAACTACGGGTGGGAGCCTTGCCCGCTGACGCTGGCCCTTGGGATCTACCAGTCCCTGGCGGATGCCCTATCCCCCGCGGTGGACTGTTGTCTTCTTTTTGGACTTTGGTTGGGAAAGGACCTATAGTCCTGCCCTCAATTGGTTAATTAGCTAGGCCGTTAGTTCCGGTCCTGGCTTCAGGGTCCAAGTACCCCCTCTGTGCACGATTTCCAGGTCAGTTCTCCGGTGTCGTTACCGGCGGGCTCCAACCCTGTCTCAGTCCACCTCGGATCTCTGGAAGCTGTCTTCCCATCTCCTGCAGACACGGACCACCTTCTGCCACCTAGCCAGCATGCCGGGGCTCCAACCCTGATGACTTTCCACTCTGGCTTGAAATTTAACTTCCACTTAAGATCAGGCTTCCTGACTGACTGTCAGTCTGTCCTGTTTGTGTTAGACTGGTCCCCCACCCTGGGTTCTCCAGACCCCTAGGTGAGCGTTCTCCATCTGCCTGGTTCTGCCCACTGGAGTGCTTTTCCTACCCTTGGGGGGTGACTAGGATTTCAGGTTGGCTGAATGTAACCCTTTGTGGGATGGTGTTCTGCGGGGACCTAAAACTGTGTGACTACCTGGTTTTGCCAGGGCATCACATTCCCCCTTGGTTGAATACAGACCGTCCGTTATTTTAACCGGAACTGTAAATAGAAAAAGGGGTAACAAGTATAATAACATCAAACAATCAGATACATTTCTTTCCCTTCTTATGTGCCCCACCCAACACAACCTGTTCCCTGCTAACACTGGTGCACACCCCTTTTCCCAAGTCCAGGAATGGGTCTGGGTGACACCCACACGGGCCGGGTACAAAGTTCCTTACCCGACAGTCCATCACAAAGGCCCCAAGTCCGGGGGACCCCTGGCCTGGAGGTTAGCCACCGGTTGCAGTGGTGACTGGGCCTCGGCCTACTCCACTGCAGGCCCTTCCTCCAATCAGCCTCTCCAGAGACTGGGCCCTGTGTAACAAGAAGGTGGATGGGGTTGTTTACAAGACCCAAAAGTTTCTGGGTTGGCCTGCTGGAAACCGCTACCTTTTACTCATCTCTGGTTGAAAATGGCTGAGGGGGGAGGAGACACAACTTTCCATTGACCTTCACTCACTTTCTCACATCTAGGGCGAACCACCCCCTCTCTCCACAATGACGGGTGTACAGGACTAGCTCTCCTGGCTCCAGGTCTCGGTCTGGGTGGCCCATAGGTAAATGGGGGGCCACATCCCTTCGGCATACAAAAACCTCGCCATCCAGGCCCGGCTCGTAAATTAAACCCCATCTCTTTTGGGGGTTAAAATGCCGGACCTATCCTTGGTACGTAGGGCCCCGCACCCGGAAGGTAGCCTGTCGCAGGGTGTCCTTCTCTTGATAGGTGCGCGCCAGCACCTCGGCCTTGTGCTTTTCCCGGACAGCGATCTTCTTCTTTAACTGTTGCTGCTTTTTCTCCCAGTACGGGGCACAGGCTCCATGCTCCTTCTCCTGCTCAGCGACGTGGCACACACGGATGCCCTCACATACTGCTGTGGGCTCCATTGCTCAGTGGCCTTTTCCGTCTCCCTGCAGGTACATCCCGGCTGCTCCACAGCCGGGATGGGGTACTAAGCAACAACCGGTGCAGTTGCTGGGGGTAACTTCGGGGCAGGCACCACCTCCGGTGCGGCCGGGAGGACTACCAGGGCGGTCGTCATCTCTGTCTCGGCCGGGCGGACTGCCGGAAGCAGGGGTGATGTTGTCATCTCTGCGGCCGGGCTCGGGGCTGGAGGGGATGTCTTCCGGGCTTTGGCCTTGCGTGGTTGCTGGTACGGGTGCCGGAGCGGTGGCATGCTCATGGCCCGAGGACCCTGTGGCCGGGTCTTCACAGGCAGATGAAACGGATACCGCTGCAGTAGCTTGGGACAGCGGACTGAGTGGGGCACTAGCTACAGGTATGGGCAGTGAGGGAGATGATGTGGCGGATGGGGGCAGACCGAGCTCCTCAGCCAGTTGGGCCGGTTCCGGTGGAACATAGAAGCGTGGGTCGCTTACCTGTTCCTCCGAGGCCATCTCCTTTTCGTGCGCCCGGACAGCTGCAGCCAGATTCCCCATCTCGGCCATCCATCTTGCCAGCAGGAAATTAGCCTGAGCCTGGATCTTGCGGCACATCTTCGCGGTCTGGGCTTCCACCCAGTCAGCAATCCTGGGAGCAGGTTCCTCCATTGTCGGGTTTCCGGATCAGGTAAACATCCTCTCGAGATGATGTCCAGGAACAGAAGATAGCAGAGTCCTGGTGTCCCTGGCTCTTATCTCCTCGGATCACATGCCGCAGATCTTCACCCTCCATCCTGGTTTTTTGGGAGCAGACCTTTTTCGTGTCTCCCAGTTTCATTTTCGGCTTCAGGAGTCCCTTCCGGCCCTGTTCCCAGGGGGCGGGGCTTCAACTTTGCGGCCTTTCTCGGGAAGAAGACGCTGGGTTGTCATTTTTCGCGCCCAAAAATGGCAGCAAAATGGTGACTTTTCAAAAATTGTTGCAGCGGAGCACTGCTGACAGTCCAGAACAAGGCGCACTTCCCCAGGAAAGTGGATGGGTTACAATCCTTTTTGTGACCCCAGATTTTGAGGTGTGCCACCCCCGTGCCAGCAGCCGGGCTGTTCGGATCCGGATCCGCAGTGTGGCTCGAGAGACTTTACCGCACCCGGGGGTCGTGCGCAAACTTCAAATAAAAGAAGGAAAGAAAACTCTGCATCACCTAGCACAGGTGCTTAGGAAAAAACAACACAATAACTCCGGCACACTGTTATTTCCCTAAATGTATAAATGGACACCAAATAGTCAATTCTTGATTCTTTTTCTTTTACTGAAGTGCAAAAAAGTGCTATACAAAACAGAAAGTCCGCCGGGTGACAACGTTTCGGCCAAAAGGCCTTCATCTGGTCGGACAGACTGGATGAGGTATTATATACAATAAAAAAAAGGACATCAATCAATATGAGGATACATACAGATATCAAAATAGTACAGTACGAATTGCTTCAACATACTAGGAGGATACAGCAGAGAATCGTTGAATCAAAACATCAAGATATGGTATTGCAGGATATAGTTAATTGGTAAGGAGGAGGTCCCGTGCATACCAAACATATATGGTACAGTATAGTGATATGTAAAAATTGGCTACAACATGAACTATAACAAGGGCTGGTGGAAATATGAGATGGCTCACCTAAGATGAGCAGGAATCACCATAAAACAGTATGAAGCGTTAAAAAACGAAAATATGTTTATTCTACCTAATGTAAAGGAAGGAGGTAATTAGATTGTGGAAACTCATATTGAGTATAAAAGGCAGGGGGTAGTGTCCCCAGAATGTACCGATGGAGTGGGAGTAGTCAAGGAATCGAGGTGTGTGAGGTGTGTGACGCGCGTTCTGCACACATCTCTCATCAGAAACCAGGGGTAAGTGTTTCAGCTAGATGACAGGAATCGCTACACTTCTATTATTGTCCTATATCCTTCTTCCTCTTTCTCCTCTCTTACCTTACAGTCTGGTTACCCCTCCAGGAGTCCTCATCCAGGCATTACGGATATACTTCTCTCTCCCCCCTAACCTGCTCTCCAGGCTTACCGGTATTCTCTTTACATTCCCATCTCTTTTTTCTTCCTTATGCCCTCTATGCAACCTAATATCTATAACCTTCTTATTCATAGATCCTCAATCCTCATCCTGGATACAAATTTGATTCTCCCTATCTACATGTTTTGACACATATGATCCCAGGTAACTAACCACCATTCTTTACACTGCATGTCCCTCTCATACCTCATGCGTTTATAATGCATTTATTTCCCTTCTTTAATGTGTGGAAGACATCTGGCTGCTTAATGAACCATTATTCCAATATCACCAAATGATCCAGGTCACACTAGGATTGTATTACATCTAAGGTATTAATTACCATCTATATCCTATGTCCCACACATTCTGATAACACCCCACATACCTTTTCTGTATATGATAGACAATTGGCTTTCCTGTGGGCTATTCTCCTATCACCATATGGGGACCAGCTTCTCGCTCAGAGAGCGGACACCTCTTTAATTCCTCCTCTATGTTGGGTAACTATTGTGTAACATTATAGGGCATATAACCCTGCTTTCCTCATTTGTATGACATTCCTCCTTGTATTGTCCTCTAACCATTAGAGAATAGAGAATTGTATGATGACTCTACCACATGTATTAGGAGCTGCACTCCACACACCTCGATTCCTTGAATACTCCTACTCCATCGGTACGTTCTGGGGACACTACCCCCTGCCTTTTATACTCAATATGCGTTTCCACAATCTAATTACCTCCTTCCTTTACATTAGGTAGAATAAACATATTTTCGTTTTTCAACGCTTCATACTGTTTCATGGTGATTCCTGCTCATCTTAGGTGAGCCATCTCCTATTTCCTCCAGCCCTTGTTATAGTCCATGTTATAGCCAATTTTCACATGTCACTATACTGTCCCATATATGTTTGGTATGCATGGGACCTCCTCCTTACCAATTAACTATATCCTGCAATACCATATCTTGATGTTTTGATTCAACAATTCTCTGCTGTATCCTCCTCATTATATTTTGAAGCAATTTGTACTGTACTATTTTGATATTTGTATGTATCCTCATATTGATTGATGTCCTTTTGTTTTATTGTATATAACACCTCATCCAGTCTGTCCGACCAGAGGAAGGCCTCTTGGCCGAAACGTTGTCACCTGGCGGACTTTATGTTTTGTATAGCACTTTTTTGCACTTTTTTCACTTTAATAAAAGAAAAAGAATCAAGAATTGACTATTTGGTGTCCATTTATACATTTAGGGAAATAACAGTGTGCCAGAGTTATTTTTTTGTTTTTTACTTCAAAGAAAAGGGCCGTATTTGTACCGATTTGCCGTAAACTGTCTGTGACGCCACCCACGGTGCGTGGTGATGTGTAGCACCACCGCTGCTGTTGTGGGGTACCATGGGGGCGATGGGATTGCAGCTGGAAGTTAACCCCTCCGTGGGTAGGGATGGATGCCCCGGGGCCCAGTCTCTCTGTGCTGAGGGTGCTGATAGCAGGGGCCGGTGCGCCCGGTAAGACCGAGGAATGTTTGTTTACTCACGATTGAATAATTCAGACAAGTCCACTGGTAAACCAAGGTGATGGTGGCCGGCCAGGTGTATTCGGGTCCCACACCCGTGCTGATGGTCTGTGTCACTTTCCTCTGCACTATTGTGAGTTCTCTTTGGGCTCTCCAGTATGGAACATGGAAGCCCGCTCCCAGAACTACGTGTGGGAGCCTTGCCCGCTGACGCTGGCACTTGGAATCTACCAGGCCCTGGCGGATGCCCTTTCCCCCGCGGTGGGCTGTTGTCTGCTTTTGGGACTTTGGTTGGGACAGGACCTATAACTCTACCCTCAATTGGTTAATTAGCTAGGCCATTGGTTCCGGTCCTGGCTTCAGGGTCCAAGTACCCCCTCTGTGCACGGTTTCCAGGTCGGTTCTCCGGTGTCGGTACCGGCGGGTTCCAACCCTGTCCCGGTCCACCTCGGATCTCCGACAGCTGTCTTCCCATCCCCTGCAGACATGGACCACCTTCTGCCACCTAGCCAGCAGGCCGGGGTTCCAACCCCGACGACTTTCTACTCTGGCTTGAACTTGAACTTCCACTCAAGATCAGGCTCACTGACTGACTGTCTGTCCGTCCTGTTTGTGTTAGACTGGTTAGACTGGTTCCCCACCCCGGGTTCTCCAGACCCCTAGGTGAGCGTTCTCCATCCGCCTGGTCCCGCCTACTGGTGGGCATTTCCTACCTTGGGGGGGTGACTAGGATTTCAGGTCGGCTGAATGTAACCGTTTGTGGGATGGTGTTCTGCGGGGGCCTAAAACTATGTGTTTACCTAGTTTTGCCAGGCATCACACATGCAGTTTCAGTGTGTTTTTCTGCCAGCAGATGCAGATTTGGTGCAGAAATGTCTGCTACCAAATACTCAATGTGCACACATCTCCTAATCAGGAAATCCAGCATTGAGTTTACCGGAGGTCACAGCTGAGGTTCACACAGTACCCCAGTTGTGACCTCTCACTTCCGGTGAACAGACCTTAAGTGAACGCATTGAACTCAGCTGAGGTGAGTTCACTGAGTTCACTGCATCTCCTTGCAAAAAACACACTAAAAGAGTGATGCATTTCTGATGCCTTTTTCTGCCTTGATGAAGTGAACTCATCTCAAGTGAACTAGTTGAACTCAGTCGTAGATTACCAGATTAGGCTATGAGCACACATTGATTATTTTGTTGTGTAAATCTCTGCAACAAATCTGCATTTCCCGGCCGAACAAACAAAAAACCACAATGCATTTTTGGTGCATATTTCTGCCAGGAGATCCAATGAACTCAATGCACTCATCTCAGTTAAACTCATTGAACTAAGTGGTGGTTTACCAGATAAGGCTATGTTTGCATGTTGAGAGAAATCTCTGCACCAAATCTGCATCACCTCTCAGAAAAATGCACCAAAAATGCATCAAAACCACATTGGAATTTTGGTGTGGTTTTTTTTTTCCAGGAGATACAGATTTGGTAAAAAGATTTTTACAACATAATACTCAACGTGCTTATATAGCCTAGTCTGGTAATCCACCAAGGAGTTCAATGAGTTCACCAGAGGTGAGGTTAATGAGTTAACTGCATCTCCTGGAAGAAAAATGCACCAAAAATGCATCAAAACCACTTTGGAATTTTTGTGTGTTTTTTTTCCAGGAGATACAGATTTGGTAAAGAAATTTTTACAACAAAATACTCAACATGCTTATATAGCCTAATCCGGTAGTCCACTAAAGAGTTTAATGAGTTCACCAAAAATGAGGTTAATGAGTTCACTGCATCTCCTGGCAGAAAAATAAACAAAAGACAAGTCAAACCAATATTGTGCTTTTGCCTGGAGATGCATTGAATTCAGTGAACTCACCTCAACTGAATTCATTGAGTTCACTTGAGGTGAGGTCATAGAGTTCATTAAGTTCACCTGAGGTCAGTTCACCTGGGGTAGTGTGTGAACCCCAGCTGTGATCTCAGATGATCTCATTGAAGTCAATGCCAAATTACCGATTTAGGAGATGTGTGTGTGTTGAGATTTTGGTTGCAGACATTTCTTACCAAAATCTGCATCTCCTGGAAAAAAAACTCACCACAACCGCATGCATTTTTTATGCATTTTTGGTGTTTTTCTACCAGGAGATGCAGATTTGGTGTGGAAATTTCTGCAATCAGATACTTAACTTATGCACATCTCCTTATCCGGTAATCTGACATTGACTTAAATGAGTTCACCTGAGGTGAGGTCACTGAGTTCTATGAATTCAATTTAGGAAGGTTCACCTGAGGTTACAGCTAGGATACCATAGGAACCACCAACTGTGACCTCAGGTGATCTTAGATATTTCATGGCTCACAGCTGTGGCTCCATAAGTGTGTCCCTGATGCTGCAGGGTGCAGTCATAATTTCTAATGCGACTGCATACTGTGATCTCACATGTACCAGAGACAGGATCCATATGGGAGATTGAGGTGTGGATTACATCGGACCTGAATGGGTTGTTTTGGGGGTTAATTAATTGGAGGAATAGGGTGTTTACTGTTTGTTTTTTTAAGAAAGGATTTTTCCCTGTGTTTTGTCTCTATTTCTTTTGACCTATAGGGTTAGTAATGGGGGAGGGGGGGTGTTATAGACCTCTCCCTAATACTAATCCATTTCTATATTGGCAACTGTGATTTTCTGACATATTACAGTTGTCATTACCTCTTTATATTACCTTGATTGCCACCGCACCAGGGCAAGTGGGATGAGCTGGGTAAAGCACAAGGATTGTTGCTATTTTTAGGTTGGGGAGGGCTCAATGACCACAGGCCTTCCCAGCCTGAAAATAGCAGCCCATAGCTGTCTCCTTTATCTTGGCTGAGTATCAAAATTGGGGGGACTTCACTATGTTATCTTTTAATTATTTATTTAAATAATTTAAAAAATACATGAGGTCCCTCATATTATGATTAACAACCAAGATAATGCACACAGCAAAAATACAGGGGACTCTGCACCATTTTTTACAATTCTTTATTTATTTCTACACTCCACTTTGGAGACTTAGACAACTAATGTGACTGTAATCACAGACACTGCTACAGAGGGTGGACAGGGGAAGCAGTGCATATTCATAAACTTTAATGATCAGACCAGCAAGCAGTGTGATAGCATTGGGAAAACTCAGTAGGTAAATTTCTCCTGCTTTATTGCCCATAATACTTTGACATAATTGTTACTAGAACACACTGTGAGTCAGAAGTGCATCTTCTCCATGCTGTTCCAGTTCAGTTTTAGCACTTCTTCATCCATTGCAGCATTTTTATAGCCCTCCTGGAGCTATTTCCAAGGTCCTCCAGAAAATTATTCACGTTTCCCATTGACTTGCATTAGATTTGTTATTCGTAACAAATACAGGAATAGTAAAAATTATTCGGCACAAATAATTTGAACCCAAACATTTTACTTTTCACAAATCACTATTCTTTACTTCTCCAAATTCTATATAATAATAATAATAAGTTTTATTTCTATAGCGCCAACATATTCCGCAGCGCTTTACAATTAAGAGGGGACATGTACAGACAATATGAGACAATACAAAATAACAAAATTAAGATACCAGGAGGAGTGAGGGCCCTGCTCGTAAGCTTACAGTCTATGAGGAAATAGGGGAGACACAAAAGGTGAATGGGGGGAGAAAACCTTGTCATATATGGTCCAGCCATCGATTTAATAGGGTATTCAAAAGCAGCTGCATGAACCCGTCGGTGAGAATTTATACAGGTACAGGGGACGAGAACTGGAAGTAAGTTTTTTGAAGGGCAGAAAGGGACTAGATTAGATCAGGGCAGTGAGGTGATAGGCTAGTCTAAAGAAATGCGTTTTTAGGGCCTGCTTAAAGGTGTGGATGTTGGGAATTAATCGGATTTCTCTTGGTAGTGTGTTCCAGAGCATAGGCGCAGCTCGTGAGAAATCTTGAAGACGGGAGTGGGAGGTTCGAATTGTTGAGGATGTCAGTCTTAGGTCATTAGCAGAGCGGAGGGCATGGATGGGGTGATAGACAGAGATGAGGGAGGAGATGTAGGGGGGTGCGGAACCGTGGAGAGCTTTGTGAGTGAGAGTGATAAGTTTATGTTGGATTCTGTAGCGGATAGGCAACCAGTGCAATGACTGGCAAAGAGCAGAGGCATCAGTGAAGCAGTTGCAGAGGAAAATGATCCTGGCTGCGGCATTCAGAATGCATTGGAGAGGGGAGAGTTTAGTAACAGGGAGACCAATTAGTAAAGAGTTACAATAATCCAGGCGAGAATGAATGAGAGCGACAGTAAGAGTTTTTGCAGAGTCAACGGTAAGAAAAGGTCGAATTCTTGAGATGTTTTTGAGCTGGAAGTGACAAGAACGAGCAAGTGAACGAATGTGGGGAGTGAAGGAAAATTATAATATAGACTTGGCTGAGCAGCAATAATGGCACACAGATTAGATGCAAATATAACTAAATCTCCTGCTAAAGCTGCACTAGACTATTATTGAAATGCTGTCTAATATTTATAACCCTGATCTACAGGTGCATCCCAATAAATTAGAATATAATCAAAAAGTATATTTATTTAAGTAATTCAATACAGAAAGTAAAATGCATATATTACATAGAGTCATTACAAAAAGAGGGATCTATTTCAAGTGTTTATTTCTGTTATTGTTGATGATTATGGCTTACAGCCAATGAAAACCCAAAAGTCATTAATTATCTCAGAAAAATTAGAATAATTACTACAAAACATCTGCAAAGGCTTCCTAAGCATTTAAAATGGTCCCTTAGTCTGTTTCAGTAGGCTGCACAATCATGGGGAAGAATTCTGACTTTACATATGTCCAGAAGCCAGTCATTGACACACTCCACAAGGAGAGTAAGCCACAAAACATCATTGCTAAAGAAGATGGCTGTTCACAGAATGCTGTATCCAAGCATATTAATGGAAAGTTGAGTGGAAGATAAAAGTGTGGTATAAAAAGGTGCCCAAGCAACTGGGATAACTGGAGCCTTGATAGGATTGTTAAGAAAAGGTCATTCAAACATTTGGTGGAGATTCACAAGGAATGGACTGCTGCTGGAGTCAATGTTTCAAGAGCCACCACACATAGATGTATCCAGGATATGGGCTACAATTGTCGCATTTCTTGTGTCAAGCCAGGCATGACCAATAGACAATGCCAGAAGCGTCTTACTTGGGCCAAGGACAAAAAGAACTGGACTGTTGCTCAGTGGTCCAAGGTGTTGTTTTCAGATAAAGTAAATGTTGCATTTGATTTGGAAATCAGCGTCCCAGAGTCTTTAAGGAAGAGTGGAGAGGCACACAATCCAAGCCGTTTGAGGTCTAGTGTCAAGTTTCCACAAACAGTGATATTTTGGAGAGCCACGTCATCTGTTGGTGTAGGTCCACAGTGTTTAATCAAGAACAAAGTCAGCGCAGCCATCTACCAGGAATTTTCAGAGCACGTCATGCTTCCCTCTGTTGATAAGCATTTTGGAGATGGAAATTTCATTTTTCAGCAAGACTTGGCACTTGTCCACACTGCCAAAAGTACCAATACCTGGTTTAATAAACTCAGTATCACTGTGCTTGATTGGCCAGCAAATTCACCTGACCTAAACAGAATCTATGGGGTATTATTAAGAGGAAGATCAAAGATACCAGACCGAACAATGCAGATGAGCTGAAGGCTGTTATCAAAACAACTTGGGCTTCCACAACACCTCATTAGTGTCACAGGCTGACCGCCTCCATGCAGCTCCACATCGATGCAGTAATTATTTCAAAAGGAGCCAGACCAAGTGTTGAGTGCATTTACTGTACATACTTTTCAGTAGGCCAACATTTCTGAGTTTAAAATCATTTTTTTCAGTTGGTCTTATATAATATTCTAATTTTCTGATATAATGAATTTTGGGTTTTCAATGGCTGCAAGCCATAATCCTCAACATTAACAGAAATAAAAACTTGAAATGAATCACTCTGTTTGTAATTACTCTATATAAAATGCCTTGCGAAAGTATTGGGCTCCCTTGAATCTTTTAACCTTTTCCCACATTTCAGACTTCAAACAAAGAAAAAAATGTTAATTTTTTGGTGAATAATCAACAACAAGTGGGACAGAATTGTAAAGTTGAACAAAATTTATTGCTTATTTTCAACTTTTTTAAAAAACAAATAACTGAAAAGTGGGGCGGGCAATATTATTCATCCCCTTTAAGTTAATATTTTGTAGCATCACCTTTTGCTGCGATTACAGCTGCAGTCACTTGGGGTATGTGTCAATCAATTTTGCACATCAAGAGACTGAAATTCTTGCCCATTCTTCCATTGCAAACAGTTGGAGCTGAGTGAGGTTGGATGGAGAATGTTTGTGAACAGCAGTTTTCAGCTCTTTCCACAGATTCTCGATTGAATTGAGTTCTGTACTTTGACTTGGCCATTCTAACACCTGGATACATTTATTTGTGAACAATTCCATTGTAGATTTTGCTTTATGTTTTGAGATCATTGTCTTGTTGGAAGACAAATCTCCGTCCTAGTCTCAGGTCTTTTGCAGACTCCAACAGGTTACTCCTTCCATTTCAATATGATCACTTGCACAGTGCTCCTTGGGACGTTAAAAGTTTTGTAAATCTTTTTGTAACCATATTCGACTTTAAACTTCTCCACAACAGTATCACGGACCTGCCTGTTGTGTTTCTTGGTCTTCAAGATGCTATCTGCACTCTAAACAGAACACTGAGACTATCACAGAGCAGGCCCATTTATACGGAGACTTGATTACACACAGGTGACTTATATTTATCATCATCAGTCATTTAGGACAACATTGGATCATTCAGAGATCCTCAAACTTCTAGAGTGAGTTTGCTACACTGAAAGGAAAGGGGCCGAATAATATTGCACACTCCAATTTTCAGTTATTTATTTTTTAAAAAAGTTTAAAATAAGCAATAAATTTCATTCAACTTTACATTCGTGTTCCACTTGTTGTTGATTCTTCATTATAACATTAAAATTTGTATCTTTATGTTTGAAGCCTGAAATGTGGGAAAAGTTGAAAAATTCAAGGGATCCCGATACTTTTGCAAGGCACTGTAATATATGCGTTTCCCTTTTTATATTGAATTACTGTAATAAATTAACTTTTTGATGATATTCTAATTTATTGAGATGCCCCTGTATATTAGTTTTGATGGTTACAAGATAACATGAGCTATATGAATTTTGGTGTGCTGAATCCAAAAATTACATCTGTTTCCTCCAGTCATGTCCATTTTTTCTGCAGAATGCTATTTACTAAAGAACTTGTACAGTAATAGTAACAACATTATAAACAATTATATTATTTAGTTATACTGAAGGCACAAAAAGAAATGTTAAATATGCAATTAGTATAACTTATAAGAAAATTGGTTAATAAGCAGTTAAAAACTGATGAAGTTTTATAGCTATATAAACTTACCTTATTTTTAGGAGTATAAGACAGACTGAACCATAAGATGCACTTAGGCTTTAGAGGAAAAAAATTAGGGAAAAAAAATGAAGCCAAAAATGTTGTCATGACACACTTTTATGGGGGGATATGTCACTTGCACTGTTATGGGGGTGATGTCCCCCTATTTTGTACTAAGTTCTCCATCCTGGTTTATATGTCTTCCATCCTGGTAAATATGTGGGCCATCATGGTATATATGACCTTCATGTTGGTATATATCCCTTTCCTAATATATATTATGCCCATCCTGGTATATATGTTCCTCATCCTAGTATATATGTTCCCCATCATGTGCCCATCCTAGTATATATACCTCCTTTTATGCTGCACACATAAAAAGTAAACTGTTTTACTCACCTTCCTTCTGCTCCCCCAGTGTGTGGCATCCTGTTAAAATGCCAGCAACTGACTTCACCGTGTAAGCAACGGGCAGTGTATGATGTCACTGCCATACATTCCTAGTCACAAGCTGGCATCAGCTGTTGGCTAATCCATAATGAAAATTCACTATGTGCATGTGGAGCAGTAAATATTCATTGACTTTAACCCCTTCAGCCCCCGGGCACTTTGTTTTTGCGTTTTTGTTTTTTGCTCCCCTTCTTCCGAGAGCCGTAACTTTTTTATTTTTCCATCAATCTTGCCATGTAAGGGCTCGTTTTTTGTGGGACAAGTTGTACTTTTAATCGAAACCATAAGTGTTACCATATAGTATACTGGAAAACAGCAAAAAAAATTCCAAGTGCGGAAAAATTGCAAAAAAAGTGTGATCGTACAATAGTTTTTGGGATATTTTATTCACTGTGTTCACTATATGGTAAAACTGATGTCTCTATGTGATGCCACAGGTCAGTGCGAGTTTGTAGACACCAAACATGTATAGGTTTACTTGTGTCTAAGGGGTTAAAAAAATTCACAAGCTTGTCCAAAAAAAGTGGCGCACGTTTTGCGCCATTTTCCAAAACCCGTAGCGTTCTCATTTTTCATAATCTGAGGCTCAGTGACAGGTTATTTTTTGCGTCTCGACCTGATGTTTTTAATGGTATAATTTTTGCACAGATGCTATGTTTTATCGCCTGTTATTGCATTTCGCGCAGAATTTGCGGCGACCAAAAAACGTAATTTTGGCGTTTGAAATTTTTTTGCCGCTACGCCATTTAATGATCAGATTAATTGATTTTAGATTTTGATAGATCGGGCATTTCTGAACGCGGTGATACCAAATATGTGTATATTTTTTATTTTTTTAACCCTTTAATTTTCAATGGGGGGAAAGGGGGTGATTTGAAGTTTTAGGTTTTTGGGTTTTTTTTTAATTTTTTAAAACTTTTTTGTTTACTTTTTTTTATTTTACTAGTCCCCCTAGGGGGCTATAGCGATCAGCAATCTGATCGCTCTGCACTATCTGTAGATCTCAGCTACAGAGCTGAGAACTGCAGAATTGGTGCTTTACTTTCAATGCCGGCTGTATTCCGGCATTGAGAGGAAGTGAGTCATGTTAGATACAGGCATCATCACATGACCCTGTGCTACCATGGCAACCACCAAAAGTCACGTGATCATGTCACGTGACTTCTGGTGGGGGCTGGGTAAGTGACTGTCATGGCGGCGCGCATATACATATCGCTGCCAGATTTTGGCAGCGATATGTAAGGGGTTAATGGCCGCGGGTGGAAGAGATTCCACCCGCGGCTAGCAGGCACACATGTCAGCTGTTGAAAACGCGGCAGGAGGCGGGGATTAATGGCACACGATCCATGACATACCCAGTACGTCATGGGTCGTTAAGGGGTTAATAGATGACACATGTGATCACCTCAGCCACTTCAAGAAGCTGGTGGCTGGGGCAATCACGTGTGTCTGCTATTAAAGAAAATTAATATTCACTGTGTCCTATGTCATAATCTTGCCCACTTCTTGGCACTGGCTTTAGCGCTGTATCTGGGAGGGATTATTGGTGTGAGTAGCAGTGAATATTCATTTTCATTAATAGCAGACACACATGTTTACCCCATCTGCCAGTTTTCTACAGTATCAGCCCTACTCCTGCCTCCTGAATTCACTTCAACACTGCTGTCACACCCCATCACAGCGAGACAGATATATCTAGACTACAAGATGCATCTCCACTTTCGTCATAAAATGTTGAGGAAAAAAGTGCATCTTATAGTTTGAAAAATGTGGTCATCATTAGATCTATGTTTATCAACATCAATCACCTAAAAATAATGAGCTTCTCTAAACAGTTAAAAACATCTACCTTTCCGAGATAAGAATAATTAAATTCTACACATTTAAAGCTTTGTTGATTTATACCATAATAATACTAAATCGAATTAACAATTTACTTGATGTTTTTAGGATATGTGCCATCAGAGTTTTTTAGTGTAGATCAACTTAAAAAAAATAATTTATATTTGCTCAAAAACCACTTGGCTGTTCATCTTGTCAAACTTTATACCATTTTTGTTCCCCCTGGTAGGAAAAAAGAAAGGGTATTTAATTTCTTTGCAGCAGCTCCTGATGGAATTTGCTCGAAATTAATCACTGTCCACTAACACTAAAAGTCCCAGAAATTTCGAGCTCCCTCCTGAAGTCCCAAAAGAGGGACATACAAATGACATACAATAAACTGAATAGAACTAACTAGAAACTAAATGGCTAAACTCAATGGAAAACAACAACCTCCTGTGTAGAGTTGAGCGCGGTTCGTGGTTCGTGGTTCTCCAGTTCTAGGCTCGAGTGATTTTGGGGCATGTTCTAGATCGAACTAGAACTCGAGCTTTTTGCAAAAGCTCGATAGTTCTAGAAACGTTCGAGAACGGTTCTAGCAGCCAAAAAACAGCTAAATCATAGCTTGGTTTCTGCTGTAATAGTGTAAGTCACTCTGTGAATCAAACTATTATCACATTTCAGTGTATAGTGTGCGTGAACAGCGCCTTCAGATCACTGCTGTTTCTATAATGGCGATCGCCATTTTTTTTTTTTTTTTTCTTGTCTTCCTTCCCTAAGCGCGCGCGTCTTGTGGGGCGGGCCAGCATGTCAGCCAATCACAGACACACACACAGCTAAGTGGACTTTGAGCCAGAGAAGCAACGGCATGTGTGATAGGATCTGCATGTCACATGTCCCTGCATTATAAAACCAGACATTTTCTTCACGAACGCCATTATCTGCCTTCTGCGTCTTTGGTGTCAGACATCAGTGTCGCAGCTCCGTCCTCCTGAGTCCTATAGCCGATACAGCTGTATGCGCTGCATACACAGCGTTAGACAGCTTAGGGAGAGCACTTTCTAGCAGTCCTTTTAAGGGCTCAAAGCGGCAGGGTCAGAGAGCCATAGGTGACAGGTCCTGCAAACAGCAACAGCGTCTGTGTAGCCCAGGTCAGGGATTTCCTCCCTGCATTTCACCATTAGGAGGGAATAGAAAGGCAGGCTTCCATTCCTCTACCCAGAGCACCACAATCCTGCCACTGTACCCTCTTGTCCTCTGCACACTCCAACTCATTCTAACTAAGCCATTATACTAGCAAACACTCAGTGTACCTAGTGGCATCCTATCTGTGGCTATTGGACTTTGCTATAGTCCCACTAGTGCAAAGACATTTGCAGAGCACGTCTGCCTGCATTGCACACTACAACTTTTTTAAACTAAGCAATTTTACTAGCAAACACTCAGTGTACCTAGTGGCATCCTAAAGGTGGCTATTGGACTTTGCTATAGTCCCACTAGTGCAAAGACATTTGCAGAGCACATCTGCCTGCATTGCACACTACAACTCATTGTTACTAAGCCATTATACTAGCAAACACTCAGTGTACCTAGTGGCATCCTAAACGTGGCTATTGGACTTTGCTATAGTCCCACTAGTGCAAAGACATTTGCAGAGCACGTCTGCCTGCATTGCACACTACAACTCATTGTTACTAAGCCATTATACTAGCAAACACTCAGTGTACCTAGTGGCATCCTATACGTGGCTATTGGACTTTGCTATAGTCCCACTAGTGCAAAGACATTTGCAGAGCACATCTGCCTGCATTGCACACTCCAACTTTTTTAAACTAAGCAATTTTACTAGCAAACACTCAGTGTACCTAGTGGCATCCTAAAAGTGGCTATTGGACTTTGCTATAGTCCCACTAGTGCAAAGACATTACCAGAGCACATCTGCCTGCATTGCACACTCCAACTTTTTTAAACTAAGCAATTTTACTAGCAAACACTCAGTGTACCTAGTGGCATCCTATACGTGGCTATTGGACTTTGCTATAGTCCCACTAGTGCAAAGACATTTGCAGAGCACGTCTGCCTGCATTGCACACTACAACTTTTTTAAACTAAGCAATTTTACTAGCAAACACTCAGTGTACCTAGTGGCATCCTAAAGGTGGCTATTGGACTTTGCTATAGTCCCACTAGTGCAAAGACATTAGCAGAGCACATCTGCCTGCATTGCACACTCCAACTTTTTTAAACTAAGCAATTTTACTAGCAAACACTCAGTGTACCTAGTGGCATCCTAAACGTGGCTATTGGACTTTGCTATAGTCCCACTAGTGCAAAGACATTTGCAGAGCACGTCTGCCTGCATTGCACACTACAACTCATTGTTACTAAGCCATTATACTAGCAAACACTCAGTGTACCTAGTGGCATCCTAAACGTGGCTATTGGACTTTGCTATAGTCCCACTAGTGCAAAGACATTTGCAGAGCACGTCTGCCTGCATTGCACACTACAACTCATTGTTACTAAGCCATTATACTAGCAAACACTCAGTGTACCTAGTGGCATCCTATACGTGGCTATTGTACTTTTGTCAATTCACAGTATTGGAACGTTATTTGCAGCACGTCTGCCTGCATTGCACACTCTAACTTTTTTAAACTCAGCCATTATACTAGCAAACACACAGTGTACCTAGTTGTATCGTAAACGTGGCTTTTGTACTTTTGTCTATTCACAGTATTGGAACGTTATTTGCAGCACGTCTGCCTGCATTGCACACTCTAACTTTTTTAAACTCAGCCATTATACTAGCAAACACACAGTGTACCTAGTTGTATCCTAAACGTGGCTTTTGTACTTTTGTCTATTCACAGTATTGGAACGTTATTTGCAGCACGTCTGCCTGCATTGCACACTCTAACTTTTTTAAACTCAGCCATTATACTAGCAAACACTCACTGTACCTAGTTGTATCCTAAACGTGGCTATTGGACTTTTGTCAATTCACAGTATTGGAACGTTATTTGCAGCACGTCTGCCTGCATTGCACACTCTAACTTTTTTAAACTCAGCCATTATACTAGCAAACACTCACTGTACCTAGTTGTATCCTAAACGTGGCTATTGTACTTTTGTCAATTCACAGTATTGGAACGTTATTTGCAGCACGTTTGCCTGCATTGCACACTCTAACTTTTTTAAACTCAGCCATTATACTAGCAAACACTCACTGTACCTAGTTGTATCCTAAACGTGGCTATTGGACTTTTGTCAATTCACAGTATTGGAAGGTTATTTGCAGCACGTCTGCCTGCATTGCACACTCTAACTTTTTTAAACTCAGCCATTATACTAGCAAACACTCACTGTACCAAGTTGTATCCTAAACGTGGCTATTGTACTTTTGTCAATTCACAGTATTGGAACGTTATTTGCAGCACGTCTGCCTGCATTGCACACTCTAACTTTTTTAAACTCAGCCATTATACTAGCAAACACTCACTGTACCTAGTTGTATCCTAAACGTGGCTATTGTACTTTTGTCAATTCACAGTATTGGAACGTTATTTGCAGCACGTCTGCCTGCATTGCACACTCTAACTTTTTTAAACTCAGCCATTATACTAGCAAACACACAGTGTACCTAGTTGTATCCTAAACGTGGCTTTTGTACTTTTGTCTATTCACAGTATTGGAACGTTATTTGCAGCACGTCTGCCTGCATTGCACACTCTAACTTTTTTAAACTCAGCCATTATACTAGCAAACACTCACTGTACCAAGTTGTATCCTAAACGTGGCTATTGTACTTTTGTCAATTCACAGTATTGGAACGTTATTTGCAGCACGTCTGCCTGCATTGCACACTCTAACTTTTTTAAACTCAGCCATTATACTAGCAAACACACAGTGTACCTAGTTGTATCGTAAACGTGGCTTTTGTACTTTTGTCTATTCACAGTATTGGAACGTTATTTGCAGCACGTCTGCCTGCATTGCACACTCTAACTTTTTTAAACTCAGCCATTATACTAGCAAACACACAGTGTACCTAGTTGTATCCTAAACGTGGCTTTTGTACTTTTGTCTATTCACAGTATTGGAACGTTATTTGCAGCACGTCTGCCTGCATTGCACACTCTAACTTTTTTAAACTCAGCCATTATACTAGCAAACACACAGTGTACCTAGTTGTATCCTAAACGTGGCTTTTGTACTTTTGTCTATTCACAGTATTGGAACGTTATTTGCAGCACGTCTGCCTGCATTGCACACTCTAACTTTTTTAAACTCAGCCATTATACTAGCAAACACTCACTGTACCAAGTTGTATCCTAAACGTGGCTATTGTACTTTTGTCAATTCACAGTATTGGAACGTTATTTGCAGCACGTCTGCCTGCATTGCACACTCTAACTTTTTTAAACTCAGCCATTATACTAGCAAACACACAGTGTACCTAGTTGTATCGTAAACGTGGCTTTTGTACTTTTGTCTATTCACAGTATTGGAACGTTATTTGCAGCACGTCTGCCTGCATTGCACACTCTAACTTTTTTAAACTCAGCCATTATACTAGCAAACACACAGTGTACCTAGTTGTATCCTAAACGTGGCTTTTGTACTTTTGTCTATTCACAGTATTGGAACGTTATTTGCAGCACGTCTGCCTGCATTGCACACTCTAACTTTTTTAAACTCAGCCATTATACTAGCAAACACACAGTGTACCTAGTTGTATCCTAAACGTGGCTTTTGTACTTTTGTCTATTCACAGTATTGGAACGTTATTTGCAGCACGTCTGCCTGCATTGCACACTCTAACTTTTTTAAACTCAGCCATTATACTAGCAAACACACAGTGTACCTAGTTGTATCGTAAACGTGGCTTTTGTACTTTTGTCTATTCACAGTATTGGAACGTTATTTGCAGCACGTCTGCCTGCATTGCACACTCTAACTTTTTTAAACTCAGCCATTATACTAGCAAATACACAGTGTACCTAGTTGTATCCTAAACGTGGCTTTTGTACTTTTGTCTATTCACAGTATTGGAACGTTATTTGCAGCACGTCTGCCTGCATTGCACACTCTAACTTTTTTAAACTCAGCCATTATACTAGCAAACACTCACTGTACCAAGTTGTATCCTAAACGTGGCTATTGTACTTTTGTCAATTCACAGTATTGGAACGTTATTTGCAGCACGTCTGCCTGCATTGCACACTCTAACTTTTTTAAACTCAGCCATTATACTAGCAAACACTCACTGTACCTAGTTGTATCCTAAACGTGGCTATAGTACTTTTGTCAATTCACAGTATTGGAACGTTATTTGCAGCACGTCTGCCTGCTTGCACACTCTAACTTTTTTAAACTCAGCCATTATACTAGCAAACACACAGTGTACCTAGTTGTATCCTAAACGTGGCTATTGTACTTTTGTCAATTCACAGTATTGGAACGTTATTTGCAGCACGTCTGCCTGCATTGCACACTCTAACTTTTTTAAACTCAGCCATTATACTAGCAAACACTCACTGTACCTAGTTGTATCCTAAACGTGGCTATTGTACTTTTGTCAATTCACAGTATTGGAACGTTATTTGCAGCACGTCTGCCTGCATTGCACACTCTAACTTTTTTAAACTCAGCCATTATACTAGTAAACACACAGTGTACCTAGTTGTATCCTAAACGTGGCTTTTGTACTTTTGTCTATTCACAGTATTGGAACGTTATTTGCAGCACGTCTGCCTGCATTGCACACTCTAACTTTTTTAAACTCAGCCATTATACTAGCAAACACTCACTGTACCAAGTTGTATCCTAAACGTGGCTATTGTACTTTTGTCAATTCACAGTATTGGAACGTTATTTGCAGCACGTCTGCCTGCATTGCACACTCTAACTTTTTTAAACTCAGCCATTATACTAGCAAACACACAGTGTACCTAGTTGTATCGTAAACGTGGCTTTTGTACTTTTGTCAATTCACAGTATTGGAACGTTATTTGCAGCACGTCTGCCTGCATTGCACACTCTAACTTTTTTAAACTCAGCCATTATACTAGCAAACACTCACTGTACCAAGTTGTATCCTAAACGTGGCTATTGGACTTTTGTCAATTCACAGTATTGGAACGTTATTTGCAGCACGTCTGCCTGCATTGCACACTCTAACTTTTTTAAACTCAGCCATTATACTAGCAAACACTCACTGTACCTAGTTGTATCCTAAACGTGGCTATTGTACTTTTGTCAATTCACAGTATTGGAACGTTATTTGCAGCACGTCTGCCTGCATTGCACACTCTAACTTTTTTAAACTCAGCCATTATACTAGCAAACACACAGTGTACCTAGTTGTATCCTAAACGTGGCTTTTGTACTTTTGTCTATTCACAGTATTGGAACGTTATTTGCAGCACGTCTGCCTGCATTGCACACTCTAACTTTTTTAAACTCAGCCATTATACTAGCAAACACACAGTGTACCTAGTTGTATCGTAAACGTGGCTTTTGTACTTTTGTCTATTCACAGTATTGGAACGTTATTTGCAGCACGTCTGCCTGCATTGCACACTCTAACTTTTTTAAACTCAGCCATTATACTAGCAAACACACAGTGTACCTAGTTGTATCCTAAACGTGGCTTTTGTACTTTTGTCTATTCACAGTATTGGAACGTTATTTGCAGCACGTCTGCCTGCATTGCACACTCTAACTTTTTTAAACTCAGCCATTATACTAGCAAACACTCACTGTACCTAGTTGTATCCTAAACGTGGCTATTGGACTTTTGTCAATTCACAGTATTGGAACGTTATTTGCAGCACGTCTGCCTGCATTGCACACTCTAACTTTTTTAAACTCAGCCATTATACTAGCAAACACTCACTGTACCTAGTTGTATCCTAAACGTGGCTATTGTACTTTTGTCAATTCACAGTATTGGAACGTTATTTGCAGCACGTTTGCCTGCATTGCACACTCTAACTTTTTTAAATTCAGCCATTATACTAGCAAACACTCACTGTACCAAGTTGTATCCTAAACGTGGCTATTGGACTTTTGTCAATTCACAGTATTGGAACGTTATTTGCAGCACGTCTGCCTGCATTGCACACTCTAACTTTTTTAAACTCAGCCATTATACTAGCAAACACACAGTGTACCTAGTTGTATCCTAAACGTGGCTTTTGTACTTTTGTCTATTCACAGTATTGGAACGTTATTTGCAGCACGTCTGCCTGCATTGCACACTCTAACTTTTTTAAACTCAGCCATTATACTAGCAAACACTCACTGTACCAAGTTGTATCCTAAACGTGGCTATTGTACTTTTGTCAATTCACAGTATTGGAACGTTATTTGCAGCACGTCTGCCTGCATTGCACACTCTAACTTTTTTAAACTCAGCCATTATACTAGCAAACACTCACTGTACCTAGTTGTATCCTAAACGTGGCTATTGTACTTTTGTCAATTCACAGTATTGGAACGTTATTTGCAGCACGTCTGCCTGCATTGCACACTCTAACTTTTTTAAACTCAGCCATTATACTAGCAAACACACAGTGTACCTAGTTGTATCCTAAACGTGGCTTTTGTACTTTTGTCTATTCACAGTATTGGAACGTTATTTGCAGCACGTCTGCCTGCATTGCACACTCAAACTTTTTTAAACTCAGCCATTATACTAGCAAACACTCACTGTACCTAGTTGTATCCTAAACGTGGCTATTGTACTTTTGTCTATTCACACTACTGCAAATCTATGTGCAGCACCTCTGCATGACAACCTCGTGCTCTGTTTTTAATAAGCTATAATGATAGCACAAAATACTGCCATTTTGTGGCATCATAGAACTGGCTGTTGTATTCCATTAGTGCCCCACTGGTGACAAGCTATTTCTAGCACCTCTACATCACACCCTCATGCACATTTTGCTACGCTAATGTTATAGCAAACTCATGGAATTCATTGCTGCATTTCATAATTCGGAGGGATAGAAAGTCAGGCTTCCTTTAGCTTTTCCTTCTGTTCATAGACAGCATCTCCAAGACAAATTTCCCCTCCACGTCTAAGTGTGGAGAGGCAGCAAGTGCGCATGCGTGTGCCGATGTACCCCAGCTGCAGCATAATTACAGTGTTTCGCCTAGTGAGTATGCTCAGCCTGACTGTGCCATTCCTGACGCTAAGTCTTCATTTCGGGATACAGCGCATGCTCCCACACTAAGTGTGAAAAGCCTCTTTGCACAGGTGCTTGCATTCCGTGCCGGGTCTAAGTCCTGTTTTGTGCCTAGACACCATGCTAAAGCTGATAGTCTTTTTTCAGAGACTGTATTTCATGCTACTGAGCATGCTCAGGCACTTCCTGCATCAGAGACTAGGTCCGGTAATGAACTCTTTGGCCCTGGCCCTGATGTGGGGGTCCCATATAGACCACAGGGCATCAGGTGTCCTCCCAAATGGCTTGCAGAGGCCCACACCTATGACTTGTCATCGCATTATTGATGGTCAGACGATGACTGGTGAGGTGTTTGGGTCATGGCAGCCATGAGGTCATCATTGAAGTTGCGTTTCCAAATAGGACGCTAGTTATGCCACTCATGACGTGTCACTCTACTTTTGTCTATAGGAGGTGCATTGTGGTTCACCATGGTTTGGGGCGGACCCAGGTTATCAAAGGGGCTGGAGCCAACAAGGAGGTGCACAGTCTTCTATTATGCTCCGAAAGAGCACACCTCCATGTGTTGAACCCATTGCGGCTTTAGGCCAGAGGTAGGCAGGGATAGGGTGGTGGATGCAGGCCACCACCACAGTTGGTAACGCAGAACGGTTAAGACCAGCTCCTGTCCTAACAGTCCTGCTTGTGCAGCCCAGTGGCATTAACAGGCCTGCTGCTGCTGATGCGCCTGCTGTCCACAGGTGTGGCCCCTACGCACACGGTCAGCGTACTCAATGGCCCCTGTGTTGTTAACAGGGAGTTCCTGGGCTGGGTGGGCATGTGGACCCTGTGACGCTAACAGGGCTCACAGTCTCCAGATCCGAATGGCGTCTAACTCGGTTCAGGCTACTATTAGTTTCATAGCCACACAGCTCTGTATCCTCCACCAAACCTTCCAGTTGCCAACCTCTCCTTTTCCAACTGGGAGCACGGTGGACACTGACTGCTGATGGGGATATATACCTTTCTCTTTCTTTTCTTATTAATTTTCGTTATATAGCGGTCACAGATTATATACCACTTTATCCAAATCTGCCAGTCCCACTGTAACAGATGTTGTTTCTTCAGCAAATGTTACAGTTGCTTAACCACCAAATCCACGGACCAAAATTTTTTTCCCCTTTCCAACACACCTGTTCCCCTTTCCAACAGCATCTGTCCTTTTCCAACTCATTTTGGGATATGACCAAAAGTGCAACTGTGCAGGGACACCGTACTCAACGCCATCTCAGCACAGCAGCCATCCCTCGGTCCCTCCGATGTGGACAAGTAAAAGACCATTTCCTCCTATCCATGACAAAGCGTTGAGATTCACTCTGTGCAGCACTGGTGTTTAGTGGAAAAGTAGATCTAAGATTGCGTACCACATTCTGCAGATACTCCTGTATACGTGCGTCTATTTCTATGGCAGGAATTAGTTCGCCAAATTTTGTCTTGTACCGGGGATCTAACAGTGTGGCAACCCAGTATTCTGGATTACTTTGAATTCGTACAATCCGAGGGTCATGTTGTAGGTAGTGCAGCAAGAATCCGCTCATGTGTCTTGTGCATCCAGGAGGACCAAGTCCTTGGTGTGTTGGTGGCAGAGAGGTGAGAATCGTGCATACTTCCTCTGTCCTCTACCCACAACCTCGCACAACCGAAATGTGAGCAAGCTCTCACTCATCTGCTGAGTCTTCCATGCCGATCGCCAGTTCGTCCTCCATTTCTTCATGGGCTCCTGCACTTTCATCAACACTTTTTGCTGATACTATGCGCCCTTGTTAATCCCTCTCCCTCACCATGACTGCCGCATAGGTGCCGCTGACCATCTGGACCTCGTAGATCTTGTTATCCCTTCCGCATATGACTCCTTCTGTACTTCCTCCCCTTCCTCTTGTCCCAACACCTGACTCTGAATAATAATTACAGTGTGCTCCATCATGTAGATGACCAGAATTGTCACCCTGAGAATGACATTGCCAGTGCTAAACATCTTCGTCGACATTTCAAAACTGTGTAGCAGGGTGCATAGGTCCTTGATCTGACACCACTCCAGCAGCGTGATCTGCACCACCTCTGGATCAAGTTATCCCAGGCTATATGTCTTACCGTATTTCAGCAGGGCTCTGCGGTGCTGCCACACACGCTGCAACATGTGCAGATTCCAATTCCTGCGTGTCGGAACATCGCATTTCCGGCGTTTAACTGCCAGACCCTAAGACTTCCGGAGTGATGAAAGTTGTTGAGCTGCTGTGTGCGCACGATGGAAGTGAGCACATAGTGAGCGTGCCCGCTGCACAAGTCCATGTAGGCCGTGATGGTGTTTTAAAAATTGCTGGAGAATTCGGTTCAACACGTGAGCCATACAAGGCACGTGTGTCACATTGCCCTGACGATGGCCCACAGCCAGGTTTGCATCATTGCCGCACACGGCTGTTAAGTCACCAACGTAGTCCGCTCCGTCAATTTGTACTCCGGTTGCCAGGTGACAACGTGTTCCTTTCATGAATAGTGCTGATGATGGGAGAGTAGTCGATGCCAGCGGCGCAGGTGGACGCAGGTTATGCTCACCCACTGGGCTGCATTACCTTGACAGATGCAGAATCTCTGGCTGAATGTAGCTGGTGGGTATCTCACAGATGAAATACCATCATTCAGCTACAACCAATGGGAAGACACCACACCCTTTTTTATGCCCATCCTGTCTGCAGACCACTGCCAGACATAGCTATGAACCTCTGGTTAATTTTACCCCCAGTTCAGTTTTATGATTTTGTGTGCTTGTTACCTGACTACTTTTCCTGCTTGCTGTTTATGTACCTTGTTGGCCGATACGCATTTCACCTCTGCTTGTTTTCTGATTAAGTCCTGGCCGTCCCATTCTGTTCCTGTTCCTCAATTAATGTTTTGACCCTGCCTGACTACTATTCTCTGGAATAGCGGTGTGACTCACATTTCCCATACATTTCAAAGTAAAACTTTGACTGCCTGATGGCATTGAGCTCTGCTGCCAGCATAGTAAGGAGGTGTGTGGTAGTCCTTGTGCGCAGTTGCAAGGAAGGGTGGCCTGACCACACAGGGTTTGCGCCAAGGTAGAGGACCCACACGAGGTTGAAGAGGCAGAAGCAGTGTATTAACTTCTACATACAGAACAAGGATTGAAACAACTCGTGGGGACGGCAAGACTTGTACAGCAGACCCTTCTCCATCTCTCACCATAGTTTGCCAGTGCCCAGTCAGTGACATGTAATGACCCTGTCTATGCTTACTGGTCCAAGTATCTGTGTTGAAATGCACCCTGTCGCACACAGATTCTCTCAAGGAAGTGGTGATGATGTTGTGTGCGACATGCTGGTGTAGCGCGGGCATGCTTTTCTTGGAGAAGCAGTGGTGATTGGGCATCTGGTACTGGGGCACAGCGACAGACATAAGGTCTGTAAAATCCTGTGTGTCCACTACGCGTAAAGGCAGCATTTCGGTAGCCAACAGCTTACAGAGGGATAGAGTCAACCACTTAGCTTTGTCATGGGTCGCAGTAAGTGGCCTTTTATTTGACCACATCTGAGGGACAGAGATCTGGCTGCTGTCTGTAGACGGTGTTGAGTAGGGTGTCCCTGGAAAAATGCAGGTTTGTGAGAAAAGTGCAGGCGGAGACATGATGTTGCCTTCATCTTGCCTTCAGATCTGTTCATCTTGTATCATTTTTAAAAAACACAGCAAGCAAGGGTTACTCCAAGCGGAGTCTACCTTTTTTCCCAAAATTGGGCACACAGACACCCCATCAGTGGCAGCACTTGTGCCCTAGTTGCAAACAGGATGTTTTGATTTGCATCAAGCACATTCCAAATCCACAAGCATTTACTCTCCCCAGGATGACACAGGGGTAGTAAATTCCTTCTGGATCCATGACTTGTTCATTTTGATGAACGTCAGTCTGTCCACATTGTCACTGGACAGACGCGTGCGCTTATCTGTCAGCACACACCCAGCAGCACTGAAGACACGTTCAGAGACAACGCTGGCAGCTGGACACGACAAAATCTCCAAGGCGTAACTGGAGAGCTCTGTCAATTTTTCTAGATTTGAAGCCCAAAAGGAGCAAGGCTCCATTTGCAAAGTCATTGCATCGATGTTCATTTGGAGATACTCCTGTATCATCCTCTCCATCTGTTGACTATGTGTCAGACTTGTTGTCTCTGGTGGCCTTGCAAAGGAGGGTCTAAAAAAATTATGAAAAGATTCCATAAAATTGCTGTTACCAGCACCAGATACGGTCCTACTGGTACGGGTAGACTGTTGAAGATGACGAGGCCGTCCCATGTTTGTCAAGTTACAACTGGGAGAATCACTCCCTTCACCTGCACGGTTGTTTGGTGGAAAAGCCGAGCTAAGATCGAGTAACAGCTTATGCTGATACTCCTGCATACGTGCGTCCCTTTCTATGGGTGGAATTATGTCACAAAATTTGGACTTGTCCCGGGGATCTAATAGTGTGGCAAGCCAGTAGTCATCATCACTTCTAATTTTGACAATACGAGGGTCATGTTGGAGGTAGTGCAACAAGAAGGTACTCATGTGTCTTGCGCAGCCATGCGGACCAAGTCCACGCTGTGTTTGTGGCATAGAGGTGCTAACCGTTCTTTCTTCCTCTGTCATCTCCCCCCAACCTCTTTCAACTGAAATTTGACCAAGGTCCCCCTCATCTGCTGAGTCTTCCATGTCCATGGACAGTTCGTCCTCCATATCTTCATGTCCTCCTGCACCTTCCTCAACATGTCGCCTGCTACCATGCGCCCTTGTTGATCCCTGTCCCCCATGGTCCCATGCCTGCCGCGTTGGTGATGATGAACGTCTGGACCTTGGTGATGTTGTTGTGTCTTGCGCATATGAATCCTCCTGTAGTTCCTCCCCTTCCTGTTGTCCCACCCCCTGACTACGAATAGTGTTTAGCGTGTGCTCCAGCATGTAAATGACTGTAATCGTCATGCTGATAATGGCATTGTCAGCGCTAAACATATTCGTCGCCATGTCGAAACTGTGCAGAAGGGTGCATAGGTCCTTGATCTGAGATCACTCCATCAGGGTGATCTGCCCCACTTCTGCATCTCGTTGGCCCAGGCTATACATCATGACGTATTGCACCAGGGCTCGCCGGTGCTGCCACAGTCGCTGTAACATGTGGAGAGTTGAATTCCAGCGTGTCGCCACATCGCATTTCAGGCGATGAACCGGCAGGCCGAAAGACTTCTGGAGCGATGCAAGTCGCTCTGCTGCGGCGCTTGAACGGCGGAAGTGAGCTGACAGTTTTCGTGCCCTGTTCCGAAGGCCATCTAGGCCGGGATAGTGTGTTAAAAATTGCTGGACGACAAGGTTCAACACGTGAGCCATACAA
This sequence comes from Anomaloglossus baeobatrachus, assembly GCF_048569485.1. Taxonomy (NCBI): domain Eukaryota; kingdom Metazoa; phylum Chordata; class Amphibia; order Anura; family Aromobatidae; genus Anomaloglossus; species Anomaloglossus baeobatrachus. The sequence continues at coordinate 558,274,993 of NC_134353.1, forward strand.
GGTACGTGTGTCACCTTGCCCAGGCGAAGGGCCGCACCCAGGTTTGCAGCATTGTCGCACACGGCCTTACCAGGCTGCAGGTTGAGTGGAGACAACCATTTATTAAACTCGGACCGCAGAGCTGACCACAACTCCTCAGCTGTGTGACTCTTATTCCCAAGACATGTCAAGCTAAAGACCGCCTGATGCCGTTGCGCTCTGCTGCCAGCATAGTAATGAGGGGTGCGTGATTCCTTCTGCGCAGTGAGAACGCTGGTGGCCTGACCAGGCAGGCTTGGGGCGGAGGTGGAGGACCCAGATGAGGTGGAGGATGCAGAAGCTGTGGCGGAACTTGGACAGACATAGGATTGACACACAAGTCGTGGGGACGGCAAGACTTGTGCAGCAGACCCTTCACCATCTATCACCATAGTTACCCAGTGCCCAGTCAGCGACATGTAACGTCCCTGTCCATGCTTACTGGTCCAAGTATCGGTGGTGAAATGCACCCGTTCACACACAGAGTTTCTCAAGGAAGCGGTGATGTTGTGTGCGACATGCTGGTGTAGCGCGGGCACACCTTTCTTAGAGAAGTAGTGGCGACTAGGCATCTGGTACTGGGGCACAGCGACAGATATAAGGTCTCTAAAATCCTGTGTGTCCACTAGGCGGAAAGGCAGCATTTCTGTAGCCAACAGCTTACAGAGGGATAGAGTCAACCTCTTCGCTTTGTCATGGGTCGCAGGAAGTGGCCTTTTATTTGACCACATCTGAGGGACAGAGATCTGGCTGCTGTGTGTAGACGGTGTTGAGTAGGGTGTCCCTGGAAAAATGCAGCTTTGTGAGGAAAGTGCAGGCGGAGACATGATGTTGCCTTCATCCAAAGTTGGTGCTATCGATGTCTGAGAGAGCTGTACACACTCACTTGTTTCCCCTTCCAAACCAACTGACGACCTACCAAGCAAACTGCCTGTTGCGGTTACAGTGGTGGAAGTTGTGGGTGGAAAAACAGGTGTGACAGCTGTCCCCACAGTCCTAGAAGATAACGAGCGCGCGGATGCCCTGGAAGGGGCAGGCGGTGGATGGTTGGCTCCACTAGGCCGCATTGCAGCACGGTGAGCTTCCCACCAGGCCATATGATATTTATTCATGTGACGATTCATGGAAGAAGTTGTCAAACTGCTGAGGTTTTGACCTCTACTAAGAGAACCATGCCAAATGTTACAGATCACATAATTTGGCCGATCTTTTTTTATGTCAAAAAAGGACCAGGCTAGGCAAGGCTTAGAGGCCATGCGACCTGTTGATCCACCCCGAATAATGCTCAGAGGCAGAGTGGTGGCTGAGGATGCAGTTGTAGACAAGCTACCAGTGCTCCGACTGTGTCCAGGAAGGCGCCAGGTTACTTCGACGTCGGTTGCATCCTCCTCCACCGCCTCTATTGACCTCCTCGAGTGTCTGACTGTGGGTTGACAGTAGGTGGGATCTAGAACTTCATCATCAATTGTTGTGTTTGCACTCCCCTCCCCCTCAGACCGAGTTTCTTCTTGCCCTGACCGAATATTTAAGTTGTCATCCCAATCGGGTATCTGCGTCTCATCTTCATCAGTATGTTCCTCATTGCCTATAACCACAGTTGTTGGAAAGGCAGCATTTTGGTAGCCAACAGTTTGCATATGATGAAAGTCAACCTCCAAGCCATGTCATGCCCTTCTAAAAGCATGTAAAACACAGCGAGGGGACTCCAACCACAGTCTCCCTCGTTGCCACTAACTGGGCCACACACACCCCACTTGACTGGCATCGGTTGAGCCCCCTTTTGAAAAAGAAAAAGATGCTTTGCATGAAGCACTCTCAAAAATACGCGTGCCTTTCCCGTCCCCTGGCTGACCCAGGGGAAGAAAAGTCCTCTGAGAGCCATGACTTGTTCATCTTGGTTCTTTTAGAAACACAGCGAGGGGACTCCAACCACAGTCTCCCTCGTTGCCACTAACTGGGCCACACACACCCCACTTGACTGGCATCGGTTGAGCCCCCTTTTGAAAAAGAAAAAGATGCTTTGCATGAAGCACTCTCAAAAATACGCGTGCCTTTCCCGTCCCCTGGCTGACCCAGGGGAAGAAAAGTCCTCTGAGAGCCATGACTTGTTCATCTTGGTTCTTTTAGAAACACAGCGAGGGGACTCCAACCACAGTCTCCCTCGTTGCCACTAACTGGGCCACACACACCCCACTTGACTGGCATCGGTTGAGCCCCCTTTTGAAAAAGAAAAAGATGCTTTGCATGAAGCACTCTCAAAAATACGCGTGCCTTTCCCGTCCCCTGGCTGACCCAGGGGAAGAAAAGTCCTCTGAGAGCCATGACTTGTTCATCTTGGTTCTTTTAGAAACACAGCGAGGGGACTCCAACCACAGTCTCCCTCGTTGCCACTAACTGGGCCACACACACCCCACTTGACTGGCATCGGTTGAGCCCCCTTTTGAAAAAGAAAAAGATGCTTTGCATGAAGCACTCTCAAAAATACGCGTGCCTTTCCCGTCCCCTGGCTGACCCAGGGGAAGAAAAGTCCTCTGAGAGCCATGACTTGTTCATCTTGGTTCTTTTAGAAACACAGCGAGGGGACTCCAACCACAGTCTCCCTCGTTGCCACTAACTGGGCCACACACACCCCACTTGACTGGCATCGGTTGAGCCCCCTTTTGAAAAAGAAAAAGATGCTTTGCATGAAGCACTCTCAAAAATACGCGTGCCTTTCCCGTCCCCTGGCTGACCCAGGGGAAGAAAAGTCCTCTGAGAGCCATGACTTGTTCATCTTGGTTCTTTTAGAAACACAGCGAGGGGACTCCAACCACAGTCTCCCTCGTTGCCACTAACTGGGCCACACACACCCCACTTGACTGGCATCGGTTGAGCCCCCTTTTGAAAAAGAAAAAGATGCTTTGCATGAAGCACTCTCAAAAATACGCGTGCCTTTCCCGTCCCCTGGCTGACCCAGGGGAAGAAAAGTCCTCTGAGAGCCATGACTTGTTCATCTTGGTTCTTTTAGAAACACAGCGAGGGGACTCCAACCACAGTCTCCCTCGTTGCCACTAACTGGGCCACACACACCCCACTTGACTGGCATCGGTTGAGCCCCCTTTTGAAAAAGAAAAAGATGCTTTGCATGAAGCACTCTCAAAAATACGCGTGCCTTTCCCGTCCCCTGGCTGACCCAGGGGAAGAAAAGTCCTCTGAGAGCCATGACTTGTTCATCTTGGTTCTTTTAGAAACACAGCGAGGGGACTCCAACCACAGTCTCCCTCGTTGCCACTAACTGGGCCACACACACCCCACTTGACTGGCATCGGTTGAGCCCCCTTTTGAAAAAGAAAAAGATGCTTTGCATGAAGCACTCTCAAAAATATGCGTGCCTTTCCCGTCCCCTGGCTGACCCAGGGGAAGAAAAGTCCTCTGAGAGCCATGACTTGTTCATCTTGGTTCTTTTAGAAACACAGCGAGGGGACTCCAACCACAGTCTCCCTCGTTGCCACTAACTGGGCCACACACACCCCACTTGACTGGCATCGGTTGAGCCCCCTTTTGAAAAAGAAAAAGATGCTTTGCATGAAGCACTCTCAAAAATACGCGTGCCTTTCCCGTCCCCTGGCTGACCCAGGGGAAGAAAAGTCCTCTGAGAGCCATGACTTGTTCATCTTGGTTCTTTTAGAAACACAGCGAGGGGACTCCAACCACAGTCTCCCTCGTTGCCACTAACTGGGCCACACACACCCCACTTGACTGGCATCGGTTGAGCCCCCTTTTGAAAAAGAAAAAGATGCTTTGCATGAAGCACTCTCAAAAATACGCGTGCCTTTCCCGTCCCCTGGCTGACCCAGGGGAAGAAAAGTCCTCTGAGAGCCATGACTTGTTCATCTTGGTTCTTTTAGAAACACAGCGAGGGGACTCCAACCACAGTCTCCCTCGTTGCCACTAACTGGGCCACACACACCCCACTTGACTGGCATCGGTTGAGCCCCCTTTTGAAAAAGAAAAAGATGCTTTGCATGAAGCACTCTCAAAAATACGCGTGCCTTTCCCGTCCCCTGGCTGACCCAGGGGAAGAAAAGTCCTCTGAGAGCCATGACTTGTTCATCTTGGTTCTTTTAGAAACACAGCGAGGGGACTCCAACCACAGTCTCCCTCGTTGCCACTAACTGGGCCACACACACCCCACTTGACTGGCATCGGTTGAGCCCCCTTTTGAAAAAGAAAAAGATGCTTTGCATGAAGCACTCTCAAAAATACGCGTGCCTTTCCCGTCCCCTGGCTGACCCAGGGGAAGAAAAGTCCTCTGAGAGCCATGACTTGTTCATCTTGGTTCTTTTAGAAACACAGCGAGGGGACTCCAACCACAGTCTCCCTCGTTGCCACTAACTGGGCCACACACACCCCACTTGACTGGCATCGGTTGAGCCCCCTTTTGAAAAAGAAAAAGATGCTTTGCATGAAGCACTCTCAAAAATACGCGTGCCTTTCCCGTCCCCTGGCTGACCCAGGGGAAGAAAAGTCCTCTGAGAGCCATGACTTGTTCATCTTGGTTCTTTTAGAAACACAGCGAGGGGACTCCAACCACAGTCTCCCTCGTTGCCACTAACTGGGCCACACACACCCCACTTGACTGGCATCGGTTGAGCCCCCTTTTGAAAAAGAAAAAGATGCTTTGCATGAAGCACTCTCAAAAATACGCGTGCCTTTCCCGTCCCCTGGCTGACCCAGGGGAAGAAAAGTCCTCTGAGAGACATGACTTGTTCATCTTGGTTCTTTTAGAAACACAGCGAGGGGACTCAAACCACAGTCTCCCTCGTTGCCACTAACTGGGCCACACACACCCCACTTGACTGGCATCGGTTGAGCCCCCTTTTGAAAAAGAAAAAGATGCTTTGCATGAAGCACTCTCAAAAATACGCGTGCCTTTCCCGTCCCCTGGCTGACCCAGGGGAAGAAAAGTCCTCTGAGAGCCATGACTTGTTCATCTTGGTTCCTTTAGAAACACAGCGAGGGGACTCCAACCACAGTCTCCCTCGTTGCCACTAACTGGGCCACACACACCCCACTTGACTGGCATCGGTTGAGCCCCCTTTTGAAAAAGAAAAAGATGCTTTGCATGAAGCACTCTCAAAAATACGCGTGCCTTTCCCGTCCCCTGGCTGACCCAGGGGAAGAAAAGTCCTCTGAGAGTCATGACTTGTTCATCTTGGTTCTTTTAGAAACACAGCGAGGGGACTCCAACCACAGTCTCCCTCGTTGCCACTAACTGGGCCACACACACCCCACTTGACTGGCATCGGTTGAGCCCCCTTTTGAAAAAGAAAAAGATGCTTTGCATGAAGCACTCTCAAAAATACGCGTGCCTTTCCCGTCCCCTGGCTGACCCAGGGGAAGAAAAGTCCTCTGAGAGCCATGTCCACATTGTCAGTGGACAGACACGTGTGCTTATCTGCCAGCAGACCCACAGCAGCACTGAAGACAGGTTCCGAGAGAACGCTGGCTGCAGGACACGACAAGATCCCCAAGACGTACGTGGCGAGCTCAGGCAATTTATCAACATTGGAAGCCTAAAATGAGCAGGGCTCAAGTTGCACAATAATGGAATCGATGTTTCCTTGCATATACTCATATATCTGTGTGTCCTACTCTTTTTCCTTGTCCAGCTCTTTTGTTTTCGCATGAGTATATGTCCTTGTCACTTTCCCATGTGTTGTGAGTTGTTTGTGACCTTTTGGACACCTTTGAGGGTGTTTTCTAGGTGTTTTTCTGTGTTTGTGATTGCCTGCCATTGTTTCCTATGCAGTTCGAGTTCGGTTCGTCGAACGTTCGACGAACCGAACTCGAACGGGAGGTCCGTTCGGCGAACCAACCTCGAGCCGAACCGCGACCGGTTCGCTCATCTCTACTCCTGTGGTGCAACAGTAATGGCCTTAATTACAGAACAAAGACCGTGATTATAGGATGTTAGCTAAAATCCTTCAGGTCATTCGACCCATCTGGGTTCCAAAGATAGAAATGTTAAATTACCCCTCTCTGGGACTTTTAGTGCTAAATGGCTGCAAAAAAATGCTTCAGGAAATAAACTTCAAAATGTTTCAGATACTCTTAAAAACTATATCAGAAAATTCTTGAGGGGGTTAAAAACACCTTCAAAAACTCCCCAAACAACAAACATTTACTGATGTGGCTATCACAAGAAAACCCATCTTTGATCACCTCGAAAACTCCAGGAGCACATACATTTTCAGTTGTCAGTTTAGTGGTGCTAGAGTTTTATAATACATAAGATTTCTGCTAAATTCTCTTGAGAACATGCTTTTCTTAATTACCAGGTTTATCATTTTTCTTTTGGCATAATACAATTAATAACAATTTTATCTAGAACATGTGTATTGTATTATGCCTATCACACATATATTAGAGAGACATTGTGTGGAACAAAATAGCACAAAAGTGCTCAACCTGTGCTAAGCAAAGCATTTTCTTTTAATGTTCCCTTAAATACAGTATAGTAGCATAAGTATCGTGTTAATTGATATTTATGTATGCTATTTATTTTAGATCAAATTGTCTATATGTGTATCATTTTATATTTATAATCTTCTTTACTTTTTATTGTGCAATCACTTACGATCATGTTTGAATATATAATTTCTTAAAGCAAAAACATTTTTTATTGAATGAAGCAAACAATGGCTGCGGGTAGGGAGATGGATTGGTTTAATACCTTCTCAAATCCAGACTTGAAATCAGCGCTGGCATTATAACCTGAACTTTGTATTAAATATACCCCTAGTACTATTATTAAATGATTATCTTTCACATGCTTTTATTGCAGGACAATTCAGTTTTACTCCTTCAAATGTAATTCACTTTACTTTATCTCAATAACAGGAAAGGAACAAACACAATAATTTTATTTTCTAAACACAATTCTAAGCACTTTTCTTCAAAAAATAATAGTTTACACGATTGACTTCATTAATTTATTCATTCCCCTGTGCAAGAAATGAATGTCCTTGAAAATTCTTTTTACTCTATGGAAAGGTCCTTGGAGGCAACTCATGAAAAAATAACCCTAGATTGATTTTCCTATCATGACTTGAAATAGCATTAATATTGATTGTTTAAACAAGATAATAGGAAAAAAATGAACAGACAGAAGTATGAACTACCTTTTGCATTATCAATTGCATCATTTTGAAACCCTGACAAACTAAATTTAAAGAACTGCTGGAAATTTCTTGTTTGTTGTCTTTACAATGAGAAATAATATGTATATCTGCAATATATATTTGTGTTGGCTCACTGGTTGGTTCATGCAGATTATTATTTGTGATGAGCATGGTGGTAGATATTCAGGGTCGCCGACTAAAAAAAAAAAAAAAACGGGTTCAGCAGCCGAACTTGACCCCAGACTCTGATCTCCATAAAAGTCTAAAATTGTGCTAGTAAGGGCTACGAGGCCTGCAAAAGAAAGAAAATAAGGAATAAAGCAGTGCAGAAGATGCAGATTTGGTGCAGGAATATGGTGTATAAATTTCAGCACCAAGTTTGGATCTCTTGGTAAAAAAAAACAAATTTTTCTGCCTGAACATGCAGGTCTGATTGAACTCAGTTCACCTGAGGTGGGGGTCACTGAATTCAATGAGGTCACCTGAGGTCAATTTACCTGCAGTAACAGGTGGGACACAGTTGGAAATTCCAGCTGTGACTGTTCATAAACTCAGTGACATCACCACTTGCAGCTCAGCTAAGTCAGTCTCTGCCTGTGGCTGCAGCAGTCCTATTCTGTACTCGCATGCTGTGGCTGCATGATATACTGGAGCCGGGATCGTTGTGGGACCTCATGTGGATTATGTCAGAACTGCGTGTTCTAGGAGTTAATAAAGCGGAAAAAGAGGGTGGGGGTTTTTGTATGTTATTTCAGATAAAGATTTTTGGTTGTTTATTTCTTTTCTCTTACAGATTAGTAATGAGGGGTCTCATAAGTAGAGTTGAGCGTGGTTCGCGGTTCGAGGTTCTCCAGTTCGCGGCTCGAGTGATTTTGGGGGCTGTTCTAGATAGAACTAGAACTCGAGCTTTTTGCTAAAGCTCGATAGTTCTAGATACGTTCGAGAACGGTTCTAGCAGGAAAAAGACAAGCTAATTACTAGCTGGATTTCCGCTGTAATAGTGTAAGTCACTCTGTGACTCACACTATTATGAAATTTCAGTGTATAGTGTGTGGGAACAGCGCATTCAGATCACTGCTGTATGGATAATGGCGATCGCCATTTTTTTTTTTCCTTGTCTTCCTTCCCTAAGCGCGCGCGTGTAGTGGGGCGGGACAGCATGTCAGCCAATCCCAGACACACACACAGCTAAGTGGACTTTTAGCCAGAGAAGCAACGGCATGTGTGATAGGATGTCCATGTCACAGGTCCCTGCATTATAAAAACGGCCATTTTCCTCCAGCACGCCATTATCTGCCTTCTGCGTCCTTGGTGTCAGTCATCACTGGCGCAGCTCCTATCTCCGATACTGCTGTGTACGCTCCATACACAGCACTGTAGAGAATAGGGATAGAAGTTTCTATCAGTCCTTTCAAGGGCTAATACCGGCAGGGTCAGAGCCATAGGTGACAGGTCCGTGAAAATAGAGTTTAACAGCTACACAAGATGACAGCGTCTGTGTAGCTAAGGTCAGGGATTTCCTCGCTGCATTTCCCATTAGGAGGGATAGAAAGGCAGGCTTCCTTTCCTCTACCCAGAGACCCACAACCCTGCCACTGTACCCTCCTGCCCTTTGCACACTCAAACTCATTGTTACTAAGCCATTATACTAGCAAACACTGAGTGAACTTAGTGGCATCCTAAACGTGGCTGTTGGACTTCTGTATTGTCCCACTAGTGCAAAGATATTTGCAGGACGTCTGCCTGCATTGCATACTCAAACTCATTGTTACTAAGCCATTATACTAGCAAACACTGAGTGAACTTAGTGGCATCCTAAAAGTGGCTGTTGGACTTCTGTATTGTCCCACTAGTGCAAAGATATTTGCAGCACGTCTGCCTGCATTGCACACTCAAACTCATTGTTACTAAGCCATTATACTAGCAAACACTGAGTGAACTTAGTGGCATCCTAAACGTGGCTGTTGGACTTCTGTATTGTCCCACTAGTGCAAAGATATTTGCAGCACGTCTGCCTGCATTGCACACTCAAACTCATTGTTACTAAGCCATTATACTAGCAAACACTGAGTGAACTTAGTTGCATCCTAAAAGTGGCTGTTGGACTTCTGTATTGTCCCACTAGTGCAAAGATATTTGCAGCACATCTGCCTGCATTGCACACTCAAACTCATTGTTACTAAGCCATTATACTAGCAAACACTGAGTGAACTTAGTGGCATCCTAAACGTGGCTGTTGGACTTCTGTATTGTCCCACTAGTGCAAAGATATTTGCAGCACGTCTGCCTGCATTGCACACTCAAACTCATTGTTACTAAGCCATTATACTAGCAAACACTGCTGCCAGTTTAAGGGCCGTAGTTGCATTGTCAGGGATAATTATTGTTGTTTATTCTGCTGTTAATAAAGCTAGACCACCGCTGCAATCTACACCACCTCTTCATTTTTTACTACCACATTTTAAGTGCACAATCTTGTCGCAATCAAAATGAGTGGCAAAATGACAGATGCTGGTGGAAAGGGTAAGAGGCGTGTTGGAAAAGGAAAAAAAAGGGTTTGTCCGTGGGGAAGGTGGCAAAGCTCCATTAACATCTGCTGAAGATAGACCATCTTCCAGCAAAAGTAAGATGTCTACTACTTACCGTGGACAATCCGATGTGCTCCCTTTTTTACGGACACGAACAACTGGAACAAAGGTAGATGATGTGTAAAAAAGGAAAATGCTTAAATGGATCTCAAGTGGTCCAATAAGTGCCCTCTCCGCCACCTCAACTAAAGCATCCAAAAAACACCAGTCCTCTGAGTTGTCATCCCAATCAAACTTGCTTTCTCCCAGCTCTGAAGTCTCCATCCGCCCTGCACAGTATGGTGGAACTGAGATGGCTGAGTCTGCAGAGCTGTTAAGTCACACTATAGCCTGGGAATCAGAGGTCTGCTCCCAAGCTACAGTGAGTACAGACCAGGAAATGGTCTGCAGTGATGCCCAGAACCTTTGTGACTCTGATTCATGCCGTGAGGACCAAGTTTCTGAGCATAATGTTGACCCTTTTTCACAAACTGTAACACCTTTTGTTATAGACAATGAGGAACATACTGATGACGATGAGACGCAGATACCATATTGGGATGACAACTTAAATATTTGGTCAGGGCAAGAAGAGGCTCGGTCTGAGGGTGAGGGGAGTGCAAACACAACAATTGATGAGGAAGTTCTAGATCCCACCTACTGTCAACCCACAGTCAGGCACTCGATGAGGTCAACAGAGGCGGTGGAGGAGGATGCAACTGATGACGAAGTTACCTTGCGCCTTCCTGGACAGAGTCGGAGTACTGGTAGCATGTCTACAACTGCATCCTCAACCACCACTCTGCCTCTGAGCACTAGTCGGGGTGGATCAACAGGTCGCATGCCCTCTAAGCCTTGCCTAGCCTGGTCTTTTTTTGACCTTGCAAAAGATTGCCCAAATTATGTGATCTGTAAAATTTGTCATGATTCTGTTAGTAGAGGGCAAAACCTCAGCAGTTTGACAACTTCTTCCATGAATCGTCACATGAATAAATATCATATGTCCCGGTGGGAAGCTCACCGTGCTGCAATGCAGCCTAGCGGAGCGAACCATCCACCGCCTGCCCCTTCTAGTGCATCCGCGCGCACTTCATCTTCTAGGACTGTGGGGACAGCTGTCACACCTGGTTTTCCACGCACAACTTCCACCACTGTAACCGCAACAGACAGTTTGCTTGGTAGGTCGTCAGTTGGTTTGGAAGGGGAAACAAGTACGTGTGTATAGCTCTCTCAGACATCGATAGCACCAACGTTGGATGAAAGCGACATCATGTCTACGCCTGCACTTTCCTCACAAAGCTGCATTTTTCCAGGGACACCCTACTCAACACCGTCTACACACAGCAGCCAGATCTCTGTCCCTCAGATGTGGACAAATAAAAGGCCATTTCCTGCGACCCATGACAAATCTAAGAGGTTGACTTTATCCCTCTGTAAGCTCTTGGCTACCGAAATGCTGCCTTTCCGACTGGTGGACACTCAGGATTTTAGAGACCTTATGTCTGTCGCTGTGCCCCAGTACCAGATGCCCAGTCGCCACTACTTCTCTAAGAAAGGTGTGCCCACGCTACACCTGCATGTCGCACACAACATCACCGCTTCCTTGAGAAACTCTGTGTGTGAACGGGTGCATTTCACCACCGATACTTGGACCAGTAAGCATGGACAGGGACGTTACATGTCGCTGACTGGGCACTGGGTAACTGGGTAACTGGTGATAGATGGTGAAGGGTCTGCTGCACAAGTCTTGCCGTCCCCACGACTTGTGTGTCAATCCTCTGTCTGTCCAAGTTCCGCCACTGCTTCTGCCTCCTCCACCTCATCTGGGTCCTCCACCTCCGCCCTAAGCCTGCCTGGTCAGGGTAACAGCGTTCGCACTGCGCAGAAGGAATCACGCACCCCTCATTACTATGCTGGCAGCAGAGCGCAACGGCATCAGGCGGTCTTTAGCTTGACATGCCTTGGTAATAGGAGTCACACAGCTGAGGAGTTGTGGTCAGCTCTGCGGTCCGAGTTTAATAAATGGTTGTCTCCACTCAACCTGCAGCCTGGTAAGGCCGTGTGCGACAATGCTGCAAACCTGGGTGCGGCCCTTCGCCTGGGCAAGGTGACCCACGTGCCTTGTATGGCTCACGTGTTGAACCTTGTTGTCCAGCAATTTTTAACACACTATCCCGGCCTAGATGGCCTTCTGACCAGGGCACGAAAACTGTCTGCTCACTTCCGCCGATCAACCGCCGCAGCTAAGCGACTTCCATCGCTCCAGAAATCTTTCGGCCTGCCGGTTCATCACCTGAAATGCGATGTGCCGACACGCTGGAATTCGACTCTCCACATGTTACAGTGACTGTGGCAGCACCGCCGAGCCCTGGTGCAATACATCATGACGTATTGCCTGGGCCAACGAGATGCAGAGGTGGGGCAGATCACCCTGATGGAGTGGTCTCAGATGAAGGACCTATGCACCCTTCTGCACAGTTTCGACATGGCGACGAATATGTTTAGCGCTGACAATGCCATTATCAGCATGACAATTCCTAGTCATTTACATGCTAGAGCACACGCTAAACACTATTCGTAGTCAGGGGGTGGGACAACAGGAAGGGGAGGAACTACAGGAGGATTCATATGCGCAAGACACAACAACATCACCAAGGTCCAGACGTTCATCATCACCAACGCGGCAGGCATGGGACCATGGGGGACAGGGATCAACAAGGGCGCATGGTAGCAGGCGAAATGTTGAGGAAGGTGCAGGAGAACATGAAGAAATGGAGGACGAACTGTCCATGGACATGGAAGACTCAGCGGATGAGGTAGACCTTGGTCAAATTTCAGTTGAAAGAGGTTGGGGGAGATGTCAGAGGAAGAAAGAACGGTTAGCACCTCTATGCCACAAACACAGCGTGGACTTGGTCCGCATGGCTGCGCAAGACACATGAGTGCCTTCTTGCTGCACTACCTCCAACATGACCCTCGTATTGTCAAAATTAGAAGTGATGATGACTACTGGCTTGCCACACTATTAGATAACCGGTACAATTCCAAATTTTGTGACATAATTCCAGCCATAGAAAGGGACGCACGTATGCAGGAGTATCAACAGAAGCTGTTACTCGATCTTAGCTCGGCTTTTCCACCAAACAACCGTGCAGGTGCAGGGAGTGAATCACCCAGTTGTAACTTGACAAACATGGGGCGGTCTCGTCATCTTCAACAGTCTACCCGTACCAGTAGCACCGTATCTGGCGCTGGTAACAGCAATTTTATGGAATCTTTTCATAATTTTTGTAGACCGTCCTTTGCAAGGCCACCAGAGACAACAAGTCTGACACATAGTCAACGGCTGGAGAGGATGATACAGGAGTATCTCCAAATGAACATTGATGCCATGACTTTGCAAATGGAGCCTTGCTCATTTTGGGCTTCAAATCTTGAAAAATGGCCAGAGCTCTTCTGTTACGCCTTGGAGATTTTGTCGTGTCCAGCTGACAGCGTTGTCTCTGAACGTGTCTTCAGTGCTGCTGGGTGTGTGCTGACAGATAAGCGCACGCGTCTGTCCAGTGACAATGTGGACAGACTAATGTTCATCAAAATGAACAAGTCATGGATCTACAAGGAATTTACTACCCCTGTGTCATCCTGGGGAGAGTAAATGCTTGTGGATTTGGAATGTGCTTGATGCAAATCAAAACATCATGTTTGCAACTAGGGCACAAGTGCTGCCACTGAAGCGGTGAGTGTCTGTGTGGCCCAATTTTTGGAAAAAAAGGAGACTCCGCTTGGAGTAACCCTTGCTTACATTGTTTTTAAAAATGATCCAAGATGCACAGAGCTG